>NC_031989.1:15728626-15786126 GCF_001879085.1 Nicotiana attenuata
GCCCTCACGACCCTCAGTGGATTTTGGGTCATGAAAACATGGTATCAGAGCCCCAGGTTCCCCTTAGGTCTCACGAGTCATGAGCAAGTCTAGTACAGTCTCGCGGATTGGTACGGAGACGTCTGTACTTAGCTTTCGAGAGGCTACAGGGCTGTTAGGAGCACTTCCCTTCTTGATTCCTCATCGTGCGATTTTAGTTTCCTTTGAGGCTACTACGGATTTTATGATTCTCGACTACAAAGTCGACTATGAGGTGCCTATATTACTGGGAAGGCCTTTCCTAGCAACAGGGAAGGCATTGGTTGATGTGGAAGCAGGGGAGCTCACCTTCCAGGTGGGTGATGAAAAAGTTATCTTCCACGTTTGCAAATCGATGAGGCAACCAAATAGTACTGAAGTTTGCTCTTTTGGATCTTGTGACGGAGGTGATAGTTGATGACACGAGTGCCATGATCAATGTGGAGGATCCTTTGGAAGCTGTATTGTTGAACCATGATGTGACTGAGGATGGAGACTTAGTGGAGTATGTCAATGCTTTGCACAGAATGGGTTCTTACTCCTATGAGCCCCGTTAACTTTCCTTGGATCTTGAGAATAGAAAGACTCCACCAACAAAGCCCTCAATCGAGGACCCTCCCGTATTGGAGTTGAAGCCTTTGCATTCACACCTCAGGTATGAATTCTTGGGCCCTAGTTCAACTTTACCTGTTACTCTTTTTTCTTGCTTAACTAACATGCCGGTAGATGCCACCCTAGAGATACTCCAAAGAAGGAAGAAGGCAATTGGATGGACTCTAGCTGATATTCGGGGGATAAGCCCCGCCTTTTGCATGCACAAGATTATACTTGAGGATGATGCCAAACCCTCCGTGGAACATCAAAGGAGGTTGAACGAGGCTATGCAAGAGGTTGTTAAGAAGGAAGTGATCAAGTGGCTAGATGCAGAGGTTGTGTACCCCATCTCGGATAGTTCTTGGACTTCATCGGTACAATGTGTGCCGCAAAAGGGTGGTATGGCTGTGGTCACAAACGAGCAAAATGAGTTGATCCCCACTAGGACTGTCGCCGGATGGAGGGTATGCATGGACTACCGGAAGCTGAACAAAGTGACCCGCAAAGATTATTTTCCATTGCCCTTTCTTGACCAAATGTTGGATAGACTTGCTTGGCGTGCCTACTACTGCTTTTTGGATGGGTACTCAGGTTACAACCAGATTTTGATTGCTCCGGAGGATCAAGAGAAAACCACCTTCACATGCCCGTACGGGACCTTTGCATTTTCACGGATGCCATTTGGTTTGTGTAATGCACCGGCTACCTTCCAGCGGTGTATGATGGCTATCTTTACGGACATGGTGGAGGACTTCTTGGAAGTGTTCATGGATGATTTTAGTGTTGTGGGTGACTCCTTTGAAGAATGCTTGAAGAATCTTGGCAAGGTGCTAGACCGATGTGAAGAGACAAATCTTGTGCTTAACTGGGAAAAATGCCACTTTATGGTCGAGGAGGGCATTGTCCTCGGCCATAAGATCTCAAAGAACGGTATTGAGGTGGACAAGGCGAAGATTGAAGTGATTTCAAAGCTTCCTCCTCCTACTTCCGTCAAGGGGGTTAGGAGTTTTCTTGGGCATGCGGGTTTCTACCGAAGGTTCATCAAGGACTTTTCAAAGATAGTGAATCCCTTGTGCAAACTATTGGAAAAGGATGCAAAGTTCGTGTTTAATGATGAATGCATGAAAGCTTTTGAACTTCTCAAGTACAAACTGACAACCACTCCCATTATTACCGCACCCAATTGGAGCTTACCTTTTGAGCTCATGTGCGACGCAAGTGATGTTGCGGTAGGAGCGGTCTTGGGTCAAAGAGTGAACAAGATGTTTCACCCGGTGTATTATGCAAGCAAAACTATGAATGATGCCCAGGTTAATTACACGGTGACGGAAAAAGAGTTGCTAGCCATAGTGTTCGCCATGGAGAAGTTTAGGCCTTATCTCATGGGTGCCAAGGTGATAGTTCATACTGACCATGCAGCACTCCGCTACTTGATGACAAAGAAGGATTCTAAGGCTCGGTTGATGAGATGGGTTCTATTGCTTCAAGAGTTTGACCTTGAAATTGTTGATCGAAAAGGGTGTGAAAACCAAGTGGCGGACCACTTGTCCCGCTTGGAGGATGAGGGGAGGCCCCATGATGGTCTCGAAATTAATTATTCATTCCCGTATGAGCAACTCCTCTCCGTATCTTTGAATAGTATGCCTTGGTTCGCTGATGTTGCTAATTTTCTTGTGACCGGCATTATCCCGTGTGAGCTCTCTTCTAACTAAAGGAAAAAGCCTAGACGGGATAGCTTGCATTACTACTGGGACGAGCCTTACCTGTTCAAGATTTGTAATGATGGTGTGATCCGGAGATGTGTTCCGGAAGAGGAGCAAATGAGTATTCTTGATGCATGCCATTCCTCGTCCTACGGTGGTCATCATGGTGGGGCGAGAACTGCTTCAAAGATGCTCAGCTGTGGTTTTTATTGGCCTACATTGTATAGAGATGCTAGTGAGCTTGTGAAGAGATGTGATGAGTGTCAGAGAGCTGGTGGAATTTCCAAGAAGGATGAAATGCCTCTCAACACTATTCTTGAGGTTGACATATTTGATGTGTGGGGCATTGACTTCATAGGACCTTTTGTGAGTTCATGTGGTAACACGTACATTCTGGTTGCTGTTGATTATGTTTCTAAGTGGGTTGAAGCTGTGGATTTGCCCAACAATGAGGCACGGAGTGTAGTGGCTTTCTTGAAGAAAAATATTTTTACAAGGTTTGGCACTCCTAGGGCGATCATCAGTGATGGAGGTTCTCATTTTTGCAACAAGGCCTTCGATACTTTACTTTCCAAGTATGGTGTCAATCATAAAGTGTCAACCCCTTATCATCCCCAGGCTAGTGGACAAGTTGAGGCTTCCAGCAGGGAGATAAAGAGCATATTGTCAAAAACAGTCAATGCAAATAGGACTGATTGGTCAAAGAAACTAGATGATGCTTTGTGGGCTTACAGGAATGCATACAAGACTCCAATTGGTATGTCTCTGTACCGGTTGGTATTTGGGAAAGCGTGCCATCTTCCAGTTGAGTTAGAGTATAAGGCCATGTGGCGCTGAAGAAGTTAAAGCTTGAGTGGGATGTTGCAACAAATCTCAGGGTAGAGCAACTCAATGAACTTGTTGAGTTTAGGTTCCATGCCTATTCTAGCTCGTCCTTGTATAAGGACAAGATGAAGTACTTACATGACAAATATGCCCGGAGCAAGGAATTCAAGGAGGGTGACTTGGTTCTCTTATTCAACTCTCGGTTACGACTATTTCCGGGAAAGCTCAAGTCAAAATGGAGTGGCCCTTCTGAAGTGGTACATGTGACTCCATTTGGTGCTCTTGATTTGAAGAATAAAAATGGTGAAGTTTTCAGAGTTAATGGGCACCGAGTCAAATACTACCTGGGAAAACTTGATGACAGCCACGTGGTGGCCTTGATCAATTTCAAATGATGATGGTAACATGCGTCGTGCCGCGACGTTAAATCGCGCGCTTCTTGGGAGGCAACCCATGTGTTTTTTCTTCTTTTTGATTATCTTTTTAGTGTAGGATTTGTTTTGGACTAATTGGTTTTGAGATTTGTGTAGGAATTTTTGATGTAGTGCAGGACTAACACTGGAAAAATTTGGCTAAGTATGTAATTGGACCGCTGACCGCGCTTAAAATTTTGCGATCAGCGGAAGCTTTTCGCGGGGGCATGATTTGGTAGCGGACGCGGACTTGAAAAGTCCAAAATGAGACCTCTCTGAAGTTTGAACCGCGTCCGCGGTGGTTTTTTCGCAGTCAACGGACTTTATTCCGCGGCGGCATCCACTTTTCCGCTCTCAGTGGTAATGTGAACAGGCAGTTTTTCAGGACAGCCAAAAGCACGGACCGCGGTGGAATTTCGCGACCGCGCCAGGTAGGTCGGTGTGGGCCCTAGTATTTTATTATAAATAAGAAGGCCCCCCCTCCTTTTACCCTTTTCGCACTTTGCACTCTCAAAAGAAAAAGGGTACTGTTCATCTCCTCTAACCTGATCCCAACTGCATAACACTAATCAAAAATCCATTTCCATCACTCATCAAACAATTGGTATGCTCAAATCATCACATTGTTTTTAAATTTGTGCTTTTCCTTTCTTTTAGTTTTAACTTCTTCCTCTTTTCTTTTAGTTTTAACTAGGGTTAAGTAGTTGTTAATTAGTTGTTGCTAAAAGTTCATGATGATACTTGTTGTGCATGCCTAGTAGGGGTTAGTGGTGTCCATGATATCTGTAATGACTAAAAAAGTGAAAACCCTAGCCCGTTTCCTTTTTGAATTCTGCGGTCGCGGTCATATTTCCGCGGTCAGCGTTTATCTAAAGTGTTGACTTAAAATTGGCTTGAATTCCGTGGTCAGTGGGGTAAATTCCGCTGTCAGCGGCCTGCTATACGCGGTCGCGCTTCATTTTTCGCGGACAGCGGAATCTAAGTTCAGAGAATTGCACAATTGGGTCTGCGGCCGCATTTGTTTTTCCGCGGACAGCGGTGTAGCTTTCGCGGCCGCGCCCAAAATTTTTCTCTCAGCGGTACCTTAGATTCAGAGAATTCGTAGTCTGATTCACAACATTCCGCGGACGCGGTTCTTTTTCCGCGGTTGCCAGTCTGCGGGCGCGCCCTTTTTCCGCTGTCAGCGGACCTCTGCTTTTGGAACACTGTCAACTTGTCATCTGCCTTGCTTTAATGATTCTTTTAGCAACAACACTAATGAGTTTTCAATGATTCTGTGTGCAGACAATGGTGAAATCTAGAGGCGGGGGTAATAAACAAAAAGGGAAAGCAGAGTCCTCCCGAGGAAGGGTACAAGCAAGGGTCAAGTTACCCCTAGCAGTACAACAATATATTGGGAAGATGCGAAAGGCCATCAAAGCTGCGGACAGAGCCGCATCCCATTCTGAAGGAAGTGAATATGTCCCTTCCCGGGAAGTTTCGGAAGGAGACTCAGTGCCAACCCACGTTCCTACAGACTTTCCAGAGAGAGTTCAGTTGAGAGATGAACCTACACCTCATGCTTCTTCTGAGTCGTCTGATGGCTCAGGGGAGAGTAGTGAGTCTTCAGCATCAGCTTCTCCACCCGCCACACCGTTGGCCCCACCAATGAACCCTATTGATGTAGATACTGAGATCCCTAATGACGGGAGAGGTGGTGACACCCAGGCAGGGGGGTTAGAGAGATCAAGGAACCCAATGGTGTGGAACCAACGATTTGTTAGTGAGAAAGCCTATCACAAATTCAGGGAATGGTGGCCGCAGAGGTCTCTCACCCTCGAGAGGGAATTCATTGAAAGGGATCTTCTACCCCACAACCCCAATGTGAAGAGGAATTTGATGAAAGAGTGGGGTGGAAGTTCTTCACAAGAAAGCTGCCGGAGGCCAATGAATATCTAGTCAAAGAGTTCTATGCCAACGTAGCCCGCATCAAAAAAGGCACCTATGTGACCAAGGTGCGAAACCTGAAGATTAGATCTGATTGCAAGACGCTGAATGACTATGCTTGGTTCAATGATGAGGATGAGTCCCTGTATCTGGAGAAGGTGGTTATGGATGATAGCCCGTCCTTGGCTTGCATCGGTGATTGCCATTCCCGGGACTACTCCAGCTTGGTGACACCTGGGGCCCCGATCTATAGGAAGACATTGAGCTTTGAAGCAAAGGGATGGGCTACTTTTGTGTGCAGCCGGTTAGACCCTACTACACATGATAGTGATATGCCGCCTTCCCAAGCTCTTATTGTGGGTGCTATCATGGCAGGGTACCCGATAAATGTCAGGAATATTATGGCCAAGGTGATTACCAAAGTGGTTGGCAAGAATGAGAGCTCATATCCTTTCCCAAACTTCATCACTATGTACCTGGAGAATCAGGAAGTAGAAGAAAGGGATTTTGATACCAAAGTGAAACCAAAGAGGCCATTTTCATGGTATAGCCTTCAGGGTCCGGAGAACCCCAAGTCCAAGGGAAAAGCCACCGCTTCCACCGGCCAGTCTGAAGAGCCAGCGGTGGTGGCCACTGGTTCTGAGCCTTCCATTACCATGCCACATCCTTCCTCCGGACCATCTTCCTCTATTTCGACTTCGGTACCTTCTTCATCAGCATACCCTCTCACTGCACTGAGGGTTAACTAGACTCTCTCCAGCATCAACAACTGGATGCAGGCAGCTACAACAAAGTTATCTGTCCTATCCAGCACAGTGGCAGCTCAGTCAGTTCCATCACAGCCCCAAGTGCCTGCTTTAGTGGAGGAATCGCTAAAGGAGCTTCTGGACAACCAGAAGAAGCTCCTGGATAACCAGAAGATAATCATGGATGCTTTAGAGGCTCAAGGAAAAGCAATTAAGGACCTGGGCAAGCAAACGAAGAAGCTAAAGAAGACTCGAGCCTCAAAGGAGTTAGTGAAGCTGCTGAGCAGGGAGGTTGAGAAGATTAGATCAGCTAGAGACATTCCATTGGACTTACTGTTGGAGGAGCAAGTCCTAGCAGCACAGGCACCAGAGCAGGAGGGTGATAGAGAGCCCGTGAGGAGAGGGGTAATCCCCCAGACTGAGGATCTAGAGATTGAGCTGGAGGACCCCGAGGGAGGTGACTCAGGCCAGCCACAGGACCCAGCCAGGGACCCCATGCAGACAGAGGCACCATAGGTAGTCTTCTTTACTCTCTACTCTTCCCCTATTCTATTGATGATAGCATTGAGGACAATGCTACTTTTTATTTGGGGGGGGGGGGGGGGGGTTGGCCTATTTTGATGATGATTTGGATATTTGGTTTGTAATAACCATGATACTATTTTCCTTTATTCTCGTACTTTTTACTTTTGGTATGTATATAAAGTTACTCTTCCATGTATATATTCATTCCCCTTTTATGTATATTCGTCTAAATCCCCTATTGTACATATTCAGTTTACTTTCCGTATTTTACTTTATAACTTCTTTTGCAATTTTCATTAATAGCATAACTTCTTATTTCATTTAGTAGCTTCTTTTTTCAGTTTGTAGCTTCTTACTTTTACAAGTTTTCGTGATCAATAAGCCTTTGATTTTGTTAATGCCACGGTTCTTTCCAAAGGTGGAGTTTGTGTGAACCGGGTGGCTCTTCCCAATGATGGATGGCGTGACAACCTTCTTAAGGGTTTGAGTCCGTTTTTCTTTATATTTTTTGTGTAAATAGTAGTATGAATAAAAGTGATTCAGGCAAAGCTTCACTTGGGCCTAGCACATTTACCTTTGACCATATGGTTAGAAATAAACTGATTTGCAAGGAATGGTGCTAGTTGCGACTTTTAGACTCTTGTGTTGACTAAACAATCATCGAGTGGCTTCTTGGAGACATTTGTGTTTCTCAATATTAGTTAGGGTTGTTGTGGGCCCTCGACTCTATCTCTTTAGCAATCCAATAGCTTTTGAGGTGAGGTATTGATTTGCAAGTCCAAGTCCCGTGCCAATAAGTCCAGAACTTGCCCTGAATGTGTGTCTAGGCGAAATTCTAAGTGTAGCTCGACTTGTGAAATGATTATAGGCTCTCCTTGATCCAAATTAAAACTTGAAAGCATCCATAGCCCACCAAATATGATATCCCTAGTCAACCCCGTTGAGCCGGAGCCCTTATTCTTTCGATAGCCATGATACAAGCCTTTATCCGTTCTAAAATGACCCTCTCTTAGCACCCGATCTTTCCTTAGCACAATTGGAAAAAGAATAAGTTTGGGGGGAGAGACGAGGAATGCAAAAGTGATAAAAGGTACAAAGTGAAAAAAAGGGAAAGCAAAAAGAAAAAGAAAGAAAAGACAAAAAGTCAAAAAGAAAGTGAATAATATAAAAAAAATGAAGGGATTCAAACAAAGCAATGAAGAAAGGCTTGGAGTGATTAGAAAGGAGAAAAAGGATTGACATGAACAAGAAAGAGTGATAGTGTGTCTCTCTAGTCCCCCAAGGAAGAAGAAAATGACTCAAAGGGTCAAGAAAATGTGAGCCGAAATGAAACAAAATGAAGTGCTTAAGGAAAGATGAAACTTTCATAGACCGATATATCCTACCTTGAACCAAAATCCTTCATTACATTTCCACAAAAGCCCTATATGATGTCGAGTTGAGTGAGCTTACATTAGTGGTGATTCACATAAGGGGCAAGCTTATGGTACTTAGAGCCGGACTTGTGACCTTCCTTTGAGAGAGATTAGCGTACTTTTCCACAATCCTTGCTCTGAGTGCTACAATATAAAGTGAGGTTTGCTTATGGAGAGTAGAGGAGCAAGAGTTCGGGTTCCACAATGACCTATGTGGTAGAAAGAGTTTCCTTGATGAGTTAAGTCAACTCTTGATGCTTTTGTGTCGCACTAGGGCTATCATACTAAAAAGGTTGTGTGTTTGTTAATAATGCATATGAGTTGAGGGTAATTGTTAGTCCCAATTGATGCTTGATGAAGTCACCTTAGGACAGCTGAAATTCTTCTTTCTTTTACCTAGTGGAGGTGGGAATTACTTTGTTTACTTGAGGACGAGCAAAAGCTTAAGTTTGGGGGAGTTGATAACTACGGGTTCTAGCCCATATTATGCTCTCTTTTGCTTAGGTTTTGGATAAAAAATGTATAAAAGTATTCCCGAAAACTAACTTATTGTGCTTGTTTGCAGGGTTTGGTCAAAATGAAGCAAGAAAGTCATAACCAGCTCATAAAGGAGTTAAACCTGCACAAGTTCAAAGCTGAGATAAAAGCGCTGACAGCGAAGGAAAAAAGCAGCCGCGGAAGGTCCACCGCTGAGGCGGCCACAATTATGCTGACAGCGGAATTGAGGTTCAGAGAAGGTGTTTTGGATGCAGACAGGGACCGCTGACCGCGATGAAACAGCGGCCGTGAAATACCTGACTCGGCCGCCGTGCAAATTCCGCTGAGGGCGAAATAGAAATTCAGAGGCCTGGAAATTTGAGCTCAAATGAAGAGCGTGGTCCACGAACATATTACGCGGTCGCGGTTGAAGACAACGCTGAGGCGGTCTCTTTTACACTCCCAGCAAAATCAAGCCCAGTCCCAATCCAAAATGGAAGAAACGCGGTCTACGCTTGCTTTTGCGCGGCCGCGAAAGTTCAAGCGCTAAGGCGCTCAGTATTGCGCTGACAGCGGAACCTCCGTAGGGGTATTTTTGTCCTGTAATTTAGCTGTGTATAAATAGTTCTTTTTCACATTTTTAGGGCATCTTTTGTTTTGGGGAGCTCGTGAACAGCCGTATTTTACTACTTAGAGTAATTTTAGAGCAGCTTTAGCTATTAAACTTAGATTTTATTCTTGTAATCAAATTTTATGGCTTATATTTCATCTCCATCTTTGATTTCTACCTTGATTATGAGTAGCTAAACCCATTAGCTAGGGTTGTGACCCAACCCTAGTGTGGGTATTTAATGGGTCTTCAATTTTATGGCTTAATTGTTTATGGGTTAATGATATTTAGCTTGATTCATGCTTTAATTGTTGAATTGGTGGTTGCAAACACTGATTCGTGCCTTTATGACTTAGACTCTTCTTGAGAAAGAGAGACTAAGTCTAGGAAATTCAGTCTAACAAGGAATTGGGGTGCATTCAAGAGATTGATAGCCCCAATTAAAGGGTTAAACCTAGAGATAGTAATACCCCACTTGAGCCAATTTTGCTTGCATTGTTTGAACACCCAATTGGGCTTGAGAAAGTCAATTAGGGAAAAGTCACTCAAACTACCGAGAGGTATAGAGTGAGTAATTATGTGTAAAGGTTATATCATGATCCCTAAATATAACAAGTCTATCCTAAATTCTAGACCCCATTAGATACTCACCTAGGTGTAAGTCACTTCCCTAGTGCTTTTTATCAATTGAGAAAAACCCTTCAAAAACATTGTACTTAGACTATTTTCAGCAATTAGTAGCATTAATAGTAGAATAGAAACAAATCCAAACATGTTTAGAAGTGAAATTAAGAGCAACACGCATAGCTAGATTGGATAGAAACCCAACTCCCAACCAATATTAGCTCCTTGTGGATATCGATCCCGACCTTTCAGGTAAAAGCTGCATCGACCACTCGTGCCAATTCATAGTGGTACAGGGTTGGAGTCGATCACTAAGCTCTGCCCTTCCTTGCACGAGACTAAGCATTGTCTCCCATTTTGCATGAGGCTAAGCATTGCCTCCCCAATTGCATAAGGCTAAGCTCTGCCTTTCCTTGCACGAGACTAAGCATTGTCTCTCCTTGCATAACCACAAATGTTGCGCTGTTCAAACCTTGCATTATTCTCTTCTCTCGGGGCTAAGCTCTGCCCCCGACCTTATAGAGGACTAAGCTCTATCTTGTTTCATCCATCATCATGTCTTTGTATTTCATGGGCTAAAACATCGCCAGATTATTCAAAGGCGTCATAGTCCGAAGGCATCATCCTCATAGCCTGAAGACACCATGCCATGGCCTGAGGATCTCTCAACATTGTGCATCATTATTCAAAGGCGTCATGGTTCAGAGGCACCATTCTCATGGCCCGAGAACATCATTTCATGGCTTGCGAATCCCTTATCTCACGATTCATGGCCCAGGACATCATGGTCTAAGGACATCATCCTCACCGTCCGAAGACAATCTTCATGGTCCAAAGGGAATTTGCATCATATTTAAATTCCCGCAATAGCCTATATATATATATATATATATATATATATATATATATATATATATATATATATATATTTGCGTTCATCGTGTTGTAAGTTTTGCATGTAATCCAGGAAATAACCATTTTTTCAAACAGGAGCAACCTTCGCTCCGGTTTCCGCTCACAACATTCACACCCTGTCGTTATTTCAAACTTAACCGGCTCTCATCAATTATTCACCTTTCTCTATGGCTATTCAGATACTTACTCTATAACACACCCGTTACGTTTCAGATTCACACTCATAATTTCGCATAAATTCATCTGATACTATCCTACTCAAGAGAACCCTTTCCGAAACACACGACCATCCCTATAACAACGCCATCGGTTTCGTTCACCGTTGGATCCAGAACTGCACATGGCCTAATTCCTGTAAAACCAGGGATATGTAGGCAGCTCAAAGACCAGGGTGCGGCCTATATTTTTCAAAACACCCCATTCGGTCAAAATCGGTCATCATTTCGTTACCCGACAACTCTTTCATCCTTCTTGGGTAAAGAGGGACAGCTGTTGATACCCAATTTTTCCCTCATATTTTCCAAATATATATATGTACTTTCAAAATAGTGCACATGCATCATCATTTGATTTACAAGCATGCACAAGTATTTTTCATAATTTTCCATGATTTTTAATCTGCATTTTATTATATAAATATCCAATAATTATCCTTCATATTATTTTTATGATGATTTAATCTAGGGGTGGGCATATATCGGGTAAAACCGATAACCCGAACCATTAATTCTTTATTGGGTTATCGGTATTGGGTTATTGGGTTAACGGCTCGGTAATGGGTTAAATTTTTTTTTTATTGGGTTATCGGTTCGGTCTCAGTTTGCACTTTTGTTATTGGTAAAAACCGATAACCCAATAAGAATGAAGTAATTTACTAATTTACCCTTAAGTATATATTAGGGTTTTATTTTCCTAATTCCCTCTTCAGTCTTCACTCAGTCTTCAGTCGTCTCTCGAGTCTCGTCTGTCTCATTTTGTTTCCGCCGCAACCCCAAGAGTCAAGAGTCACCACCAGTTCTCCGCCATACATCAGCTTGCCAGTTCTCCGCCAGTCACGACGGCTCACTCCCTCACTCGTCAATCGCATCGTGTAAGTTTTGCCTCAAGATTTTTCTGTTTGCTTCTTGTTAATTGTTCTGTTTGCTCAAGATTTTTGCTTCTGTTTGCTTCTGTCAATCGCACCAGTTCTGTCTTCTGTTTGCTCAAGATTTTTGCTTCTGTCAATCGCACCAGTTCTGTCTTCTGTTTGCTCAAGATTTTTGCTTCTAATTGTTCTGTTTGGTGTCTTCTTAGTTCTCTACTCATGTGAAATTTCTGGTTAGATGAGTAGCAAGAGTCAGCAGATACTGCACAGAAACATGGCTGAAAATATCAAATTTCTATAGATTAATCAGCAGATACTGTTTCATTTCTGTAGAAACATGGCTGAAAATTTCAAATTTCTGTATATTAATTAGCAAGAGTCAGTAGATACTCTTTCATTTTAAGATTTTAAGCTAAATCTGTAGTTATATTCTCATAGATTTTGCCAATCTTGGAAACGAACCCTGCGATGATGATGTGTAGAATCTTAGATAGTTGTAAGTTAAAACTTTGGTAAGTTAATTATTCAACTTATATAACACATTGTATGATTACAAATATTACTTGACTTAATATATTTTTTTTTATGTTTAATAGGTGTAACCATGCCTCGACTTTGTGGTCTCAAAGCTATCTCACGTGTTTGGAGTCACTATGAAAGGATTGAAGAAGGTGATGATGGATGGTGAAAAGTAAGATGTAGTCATTGTCATCTTATTTTATGTTACAATGCACAACAAACTGGTACTAAGTCCTTAATGAGTCATGTTGAGCGTTGTTTGGAGCGCAATTTGGTGAAGCCTATAAGGATTGAGTAGTTGTTGTGTTGTTTACTTGAATTTGAAATATTAGTATTATGTTTGGACTTTGGACTTGTTAATCTTAAGGTTGCTACTACTTCGTATTGTTATTAATGTTGTCAGCTGTAGTTGTACTCAGCTGTGTCATATAGAGCAGCTTTAAAATTGTTATGGGTGTTGCTCTTTCTTTTTTGGATTATGGGTGTTGTAGTTGTTATAGCAGCTGTGTCACTGTAGCAGTGCTTGTGTCGTTATAACAGGCTAGTAGCTGGATTTGGTCTGAAGTTTCTCTCTTCAGTTGAAAGCAGTAGCTGCGCTATTGATTTAGTGCCTATTATTTCCATTGATTTTGCATTGCAGAACTTAAGGAACTTTCTACAATATATTATCTCAGTATTTGTGCTTTCTGCAGTAGCATTTCCAGTCTACAATATTGGGAAGCCTAATGGCCTCTCTAGAATAAACGTCCTCTGTTGTTTAGCGAATTAAGTTCATCAGTATGATATGGAAAAGTTTTGTAAATTGATTTTTCTGTCTCTAATTTATAATGACAGTAAGAAACACATTAGCATCATAGTGCTGTCTCTAATTTACTCACGTGAAGGTGCTTTTAATTTTCAAAGCACTTTTAATTTTCAGCGTTCAGCACTTTTAATATTCAGCGTTCAGCACTTTTAATTTTAGTTTTACCTTATCGGGTAAACCGATAACCGAACCGATAATGATCAATATACGATAAACCGATAACCGATAACCAATATCTTATCGGTTTGGTTATCGGGTTATGATATTTGTAAATCGATAATCGATAGGCAAAACCGATAATTTTCAAAACCAAACCGAACCGACCGATGCCCACCCCTAATTTAATCATCTAAATTTATCATTTATACCAACATAATATTTAAATATTTTTTAATGCATTTTTATTATTACATTTACAAATTTTAAGGCTAAATTGTGATCTCAGCATGTTTGGATTTGTTACTTTAAGGTGTTAGGCTAAACTTTTGGCACAAGCTGAATCATTTTCTGTTAATTAGACCTCTATAACAATGCTTGAATGCTCATCTACTATTTGTGTGACTTTCATGCTATCCAGAATCTTGGTAACATGTTTTGGCATATGTGTTAGTGATCCTACCCCATTGCTAACATGGTGCCCTCCCCTTTCTTTGATTATGTGGTTTAGCACAATGTTGCATACATACTTAGCATAATTCCCCATCATGTTTCAACCTGTCTAGTGATAATAAGCCCAATCAATCCTGCAAACATGTTCTTATCAGCATGTGACTGTTTCTATAATAAATGTGTTGAATCTGCTTCCCTAAGTTTGCATTAAGCTGGCTTTTAAATTCTGTGATTTGGTTAATTGTTTGCCTAATATATTCAACTTGGTCGTGTTTGTTTAAACCCCTCAATTCCTGTCCCTCAAATTGTCCGCCCATTAAATCCAGATTAATATAGAGATCCTGCCTATAGTTTTCTGTAATCTTAGTTATCTAAAATCAGCAACTATCTTTGTTAATCTGACTAGCGTGAATTTGTTGACTAATTGCGGAGGCCAACTTGAGCCCTTACTTGCTCTTAAATGAAAGTCCAATCTGTTTTGAATGTCGCCTAGCTTTTGACATTTTTGAGCAGCCTAAGTTAAGGTCTAGAACCACCCTGAAATAGAGGTCCAAATGCCTCCTGGACTATAGGTATGGGACGGGTAGTGCACGCATAGGACACGACTTAGAATTGACTAGTGCGCTTTAGGTAAACAACTTAAAGATAGTAATTGGGTAGTAGGAGATGATAGTCTGTGCCCGCTGAATAATATGAGTAACACCCCATCTTGAGGGAGTTACAAAGTATTATTTATGTTGCACGGGGTGATCCTTTAGGCTAAAAAATTTAGGACCCCCCACCTTGTCTTTCATCAATTATTTGTGTTTAATAATGAACTTCCCGAATCCCTTGTTTCTTAGTTCTGATCACATAAGAATAATTCATGTAATTGAGTTCGGCCGGGACCCACAGTTGTAGACCTCGAAGAGTGCCTAATACCTTCTCTTCGAGGTAATTTTTGAGCCCTTACCCGATCTTTGGTGACGCAAACTGGTTAAACCAGGGTTATTTGCAAATAGGTGCCCTAACTCACCTTAATCCGTTAGGTGGCGACTCTCCATTTTAAAATCCTTCCTTAAAAGAGTTGTCACGTTTCGAAACCCGATTTCCCGAGAAAAAGGGGCGCGACAGCATGCGACTCTGCTGGGGATTTTTAGGCTCTTACCATTACGAACTTGATCTTTGTGAATTAGTCTTCCCTGATAAGCGTGTCTTTGTTATTTTGCTGTTACCTGAATCTCTCGCTCCCATTTTCCTTTTTATTGCTACATGCACAGTCTTTTTCCTATTTTCCCTTTATATGAACTCATATGCAACTCTTTTTTAATTTGATTACAACGGGTGTTTCCCCTTATCTCCTAATCATGTTCACTTGTTCCAAACTTTTAATTTTGCTATATCCTGCCTCTCCCCGATCCTTATCCCTTTATTTGATTTATTCTCTCATTAGGCAAACTAACTTCTTCCTTGTTTTCCTTTCTTTTATGTCTATATGTTCCATTCAATACTGCATTTACTGCTTTCAATGTGAAAATACTTGACTACGTGTTATTTTGTCTTTGCATAACTGCATGCTCAACATCATATTCCACTCGGGCGTATTAATATCATAGCAGCACTTGATGAGTGTCCGCGCTCTTCCTAAAATCACCATTTAAATTCGGAAATGCTTATTTGTGGTAAAAACTAGTCGATCAACGGTGCAATCGATGGTTCCGTGCCTTTCCCTCTCAAGTTGTCCGCTTGAGGGTACCAGTCTAGACTCTTCTAGAAACCCCATTCTAAAATCAATTGTGCATGCATCATGTCTAAACCTAGTATGAGTTAGAACGTTGTCTGCGCAATAACTAACTAAGACAAACCTTGTCCAAAGTCCGTCGGGATTTCCATAATCCCAATGGACACAATCACGATGTGTGCATCATTTGGAGAAAACATGCCAATATGTTGATCATTGATGTGAAAATAGCTGAAATCCGGAGGGGGCAGGGGCTAACTTTATTTGTTTTGCAAAAATGAGGCACGAGGTCCCCAGGTTCGGCATGGTTCAGAATATCCCACCTTTGCTACTGGATTGGTGGGGAAATCTTGCACCAAGAGACAAGAACCACGTGAAGAGAGTTCTTGGGAATTTACCTTCTTTGCTAGACATTCAACCGAACAACGTACTGATCGAGGCCGCTACTATGTTCTGGGATGAACAGGGGGCTGTTTTCCGTTTCGGGGATATAGAAATGACTCCCCTTCTAGAGGAAATAGGTCAATTTGCTGGACTTCTTTGGGATAGCCCTGGTCTATTGGTATCTGAAAATCGCACTTCTCAAGGGTTTCTGAAAATGATGGGTTTTAGAAAGAATGATGAGTTAGTCTACCGGAAGAAATCCTATATACCTTTCGATTTCCTTTACGAACGTTATGGGCACAGCAAATCCTACCGCCTTTACCATGATGAGTTTGTTATTACTTCATTGGGTTGGACCTGCAGTCGGGTTTTCGCGTTCATAGTCTATTTTCTGGGAATGCTGGTATTCCCAATACACGGAGAAAGGATTCACGCCCATTTAGCTATGGTTACCAAGACCCTAATGGAAGGAATTGAGGGACGGACTTACACGATTGTCCGATGATCGTGGCAAATATATACCGAGCTTTTGACCGCTGCAAGAAGGGATTCAGATATTTCGAGGGTTATAATCTGTTAATACAAATATGGTTGTTGTAGCATCTTCAAAGAGGATAGTACCGTTAGGAATTTCCTCGTCGACCATGGAATGACTACGTAGCTTTTCACCATCCAAAAAGAATGACTTTCATCCCAAATAGGTTTACACAACCGAAAAATGTTGTGGATTGGGTGCGCTTCTTTAGCAATTTGACGGATGACAAGGTCCATTGGATGTTCGAGTGGTTCCCTACTAGCGAGTTTATCATCAGGTCAAGAGATGTTCCTCATTTAGTGCTGATTGGGTTGAAGGGTATCTATCCTTATGCTCCTATCAAGGTCATGAGACAGGCAGGGAGGAAACAAGTCAGACCCCGAGTCTCCAAAATGGTTCACTACAAAGCAGATTTCCAAGGTGATGCTATTCCATTCAGGTACGAGTCACAGCATATGTGGCTTCTAAAGGTCATGGTGGAAAAGGATACCATCGAGCCAAATCGATACCATGCTAGCCATGTGCACTTTTATCCATCATGGTTGGTCGATGACATAGCAGGAGAAGTCAAGCCAGGGATTGATTTGGGAAATAGGGTCATAGACGACGCTGCCGAGGCCCAAGTCAAATATAGGAGGCCACGCAAAAGGATTTTTAAATCTAAGGCCAGACATTTGGAACAGCACAAAGCGGATATGGAAGCAATCAACGAATGGAGAGAAATCGCTACTAAATCAATAGAGAGGTTAGAGTATTTAGAGCAGGGATTAATGGAGCTGGAAGGCAAGATGAGAAACACAGTTACAGGTTGTCAAAACATGGATGGAAATGAAGGTCTCCTAGCAAGGACGTATCTGCTGCTGGACATGCGCGTCCTAGGGAACTTGATCGATGGAGCAAAGAAGGCCACGCATGGAGAAGGTCCTTCTGGGGCCAAATAGATTTGAAATTTTTTACTTGATTTCTAGACTCGTTTTAGGCTTTGGTTGTAATAAGGCATATGCCATTAGTGGCTCTTTATCATTATTGTCGTTTTAGTAGAGATTCAGTTTATTTTTCATTTTAATGAAATGACGCAGTTATTGGCATCAATTTTCTCCATATCTATATGTTTCTTAGGCCTACCTTGGGCACAATGAGGTCCTAATTAGGACGCGAATTCATAATACCGCAATATGTGTTTAAATACTGCAAACAACCTTTTAGTACCCCTGCTGACTTGTTTACCTTTTGTTTTTTTCTTTTTATTTGTTTATTCCCATCCCATAAGGTTGGTTCATGCATACTGACATCATCAGCATACCATACCAGATCAAGAGGTCATCCACCTCCTCCTCCTCCAAACGATCCTAAAAGCAAAGGAAAGGAAAAATTGGATGATACAAGCAATATCAAGAAAGACAATGCTACACGTGAAGAGAATGTCGAAACTTTAGATGGTCGAAGCACTCAGGTACAGAATGACTTGGTTTTACGACTGGAACAAAAGATACTGGAGTCACAAGGGTAACTTGAGCAGGTCCGGAACTTGGCAAATCTCTCCCTTACCCTGAACGTCCCCGACATCAACCAACAAAACACCAAAAACCCAGCACCTCCCCAAAATACACCAAACCAGCAACCCAAAGTCCTCTCGCACCTCACCAATATGCCACACCACTTCAAAATCCCAATCCTCCACCAGTACCAACTCCTCCATAACATCATCATCAGCCAAACCCAGTATCCACAAACCACTACCTATCATACTCCTCAGAACGCACCACAACCTATCCTCGATCCACAAAACTCAACAAACAACCACCACTACACCCAAATCCATGGAGTCCATCAAAGCAACCCCATATATGTGGGAACCTTACCCCCACACTCCTCAACAAACCTTATACATACCTGAATCCGCCGAGAAGGACCTGCTCATCAAGAACATGGCAGAGGAACTTAAGAAGGTCACAAGTCGAGTCCAAGGTGTCGAAGGGGGTAAAGAAATTGAGGGTTCGAACTATGTGGATCTGTGCATTCAGCCGGACGTAGAATTTCCAGAGGGTTACAAACCTCCCAAGTTCGAGATGTTTGACGGAACAGGTGACCCAAAGGTGCATCTAAGGACATACTGTGACAAGCTCGTAGGAGTTGGAAAGGATGAAAGGATTCGCATGAAATTATTCATGAGGAGCCTCACTGGAGACGCCCTATCTTGGTACATCAGTCAAAATCCAAAGAAATAGGTTAATTGGGTAAGCATGGCATCGGATTTCATGGATCGGTTCAGGTTTAATATGGAGAATGCACCAGATGTCTTCTATATCCAGAATCTCAAGAATAATCCAACAGAGACTTTCCGCGAGTATGCTACTCGGTGGAGATTGGAAGCTGCAAAAGTGAGGCCGGCATTGGAAGAAGAGCAGATGAACAAGTTCTTTGTCTGGGCCAAGGATCCACAATACTACGAAAGGTTAATGGTTATCGAGAATCACAAATTCTACGACATCATCAAATTGGGGGGAAAGGATTGAAGAAGGAATCAAGAGCAGAATCGTAACTAATTTTGAGGCATTACAGGCTACGAACAAAACTTTGCAGTCAGGGGGTATATCTAAAACGAAAGAAGTGGGAGCCGTGATGGTATCCCAATGAGCAAAATCTCCTCTCACATACCAAACCCCACCACCCACATATCAGCCTTCACCTCCCAGATACACAACCCGCCACCACCTACCATACTTATAACACACAACTTTCATATTACCACTCACCACCACCATCCCGCCAAAACTACCAGAAACCCAGACCAAATTTCGACCGCAGACCACCCAGACAATACACTCCTATTGCTGAACCCATTGATCAACTCTATGAGAGACTGAAGGCTGTCGGTTATGTCACCCTCATTCCCGCTGTTGCAATGGAAAACTCTTCCTAGTAGGTTATTCCAAACAAGACATGTGCCTATCACTCGGGCATGAAGGGACACCCCGTCGATGAATGTCGCACTCTGAAGGATAAGATCCAGACGCAGATTGACACCAAGGTTATACAAGCAAAAGAGGTTGCACCTAATGTCCGCAATAATTCTCTCCCGGATCATAGCGGCGAGGGGGTAAATGTGATAGAAACTGATGAAGAATGGGATCCGGAAGGATCAATTGGACTCATTTATGAAGGGGATGAAACCACAATACCTCCAGTCACTCTCACATCCATTATAGTGCAATTCAGTCACCAATTGAGGTTGAAGTGGCCTCGCCAACTCCGTTTGAGGTTAAAACAACAACGTACACAGCCGCACCAGCTCCGTTTGAGGTAGAAGTGACCACACCCTTCACTGTGACGGTAGCACCCACACCGTCCTTTAATTCCAATGCTATAACATGGGACTATGCTGCAGAGGCGAGAAGAAAAGAAAAAGGGAAGATGGAAGAAAAAGGTGCCGCACAAGGCATGACCAGGACCGGTAGGTTTTACACACCTGAGCATTTAGGAGGAACAAGTAAAGAAGTCGCTCCCAAATAACCTATCATTGAAACCGGCCCAGATGATCTTTGGAGAAAGGTGCAAGCAAAGGAGTACTCTATAGTGGATCATTTGAACAAAACCCCTGCTCAGATTTCCATTCTGTCACTGGTTCAGAATTCTGAGACGCATAGGAATGCATTAATGAAAATATTGAACGAAGCTTACGTGCCCAACAACATCACCAGTGGAGAGATGGCCAACATGGTAGGGCAAGTATTGGAGAGCCACAAGATCACCTTTCACGAAGATGAACTACCACCTAAAGGACTGAGTCACAACATGGCACTACACATCACAGTACAGTTTGAGAATAAATTCATAGCCAGAGTCCTAATAGATGGGGGTTCGAGCCTCAACATTTGTCCGTTGACTACTTTGAAAAGTTAGGTAAGGATTTCCATGAGATACGAGCAGGGAGTATGAATGTGAAAGCATATGATGGTTCTCAAAGGGCCACAAATCAACCTTTGTTTGCAGATGGGCCCAACTTGGTTTGATGTTGAGTTTCAAGTATTGGACATATCTGCTACGTACAATCTATTGTTGGGAAGACCTTGGATACATGCTGCTGGAGCCGTAGCTTCTACACTACACTAGGCCGTGAAGTTCAAATGGAATCATCAGGAGGTGATCATTCATGGAGACGGAAGTAACCCTATTTACACCAATCAAACCGTCCCAGTTGTCGAGAATAGAATGAAGTTGGGTGGAGAGACGTACCATCGCATCGAGCGCTCAATGCAATCGAGAAAGAAGTGGTGGAGTAATAAGATTGAAAGCATATTGTTATGGACAGGGTATGAACCCGTTGAAGGTCTCGGCAAGAATCTCCAAGGGATCACCAAAGTGATACAGTTAAAACGCCACAGTACAACTTTTGGGCTTGGATACCAGTACACCTGGCAAGAGTATGACGATTGGTCGCCACCATGGCGTGGTCCCTATTACCCTCTTGAACAGCCAATACCGCATCTGCACCAGATATTTCAACAGACTGACGTGATATGGGGGTCTGAAGAAGATGAGGCTTTAGCTGGCCTAAGGAATCTGTTTCTAGACGAGGAAGACATGGACTACAATGCAATAGTTGAGGAGGAGGAGGAGGAGGAGGAGGAAGAAGACCTTACTATTCAGACCATGGAGAAGGGAACTATTCTCAAGAATTGGACTGCTGCACCATCCCGGGCCCGTCGAGTTCCTGGGTAGCCTGGCAATTAGCATGATCTGTTTTTAAAAGCAATTTAAGCATTTAAGATATTTTCAGTATTTTGTTTAGACGCATTTTGTTTTGAAACAATTGCTCGAGTTATCGGGTCGTACTTGTTTTAATGTTATCAAAATTTATGTAATGCATTGCTATTTTAGTATTTATTATTATCTTTTACATTTTCTCTCTGCAGCATTACTATTACTTATCCTGATGAACCAACGACTGTGACATGTAATGAGACAACGCAACATAAGGATAGTGACTCGGAAGAGATAGATGAAGAGGATGTGATACCTGAGGAAATTGTCAGAGAAGTTGAGAATTTTGAGAATAAGCCTAAGTCCAACCTGGATGAAACAGAGATAGTCAACTTGGGAGACTCTGAAACAACCAAAGAAACCCGCATAAGTATCCACTTGTCACCATCAGAAAAAAAAGAATACACCTGTTTTCTGAAGGAGTATGAGGACATTTTCGCATGGTCTTATGATGATATGACTGGTTTGAGCACGTCTATAGTGGCTCATAAACTACCTACCAATTCGATGTGTCCGCCTGTGAAATAGAAACTCAGAAAGTTCAAACCTGATATGAGTCTGACAATCAAAGTGGAAGACACCAAGCAGATCAAAGCTAAGGTTCTCAGAGTGGTTGAATACCCTACTTGGTTGGCCAACATCGTGCCAGTTCCGAAGAAGGATGGGAAGGTCAGAGTATGTGTCAACCATCGAGATTTAAACAAAGCAAGTCCCAAAGATAATTTTCTGTTACCCAATATACACATACTGATTGACAACTGTGCCAAGCATGAACTCCAATCCTTTGTGGATTGCTTCACGGGATACCATCAGATCTGGATGGATGAGGAAGATGCTGAGGAAACAGCCTTTATCACTCCGTGGGGGATGTATTGTTACAAAATGATGTCGTTTGGCCTGAAGAATGTTGGGGACACTTATATGAGAGCCATGACGACTATTTTCCATGACATGATTCGCAAAGAAATAGAGGTGTACGTGGATGACGTCATCATCAAATCCAGAAGAAGCGCAAATCATGTAGCAGATTTAAGGAAATTCTTTAATCGGCTTCGAAGGTACAATCTGAAACTGAATCCTACAAAGTGAGCCTTCGGAGTCCCTGCTAGAAAATTGCTAGGTTTCATCGTCAGTCGCCGGGGGATTGAATTGGACCCTTCAAAGGTCAAAGCCATACAAGATTTTCCACCTCCGAAGAGCAAGAAAGACGTGATGAGCTTCTTGGGGCGTCTCAATTACATCAGCCGATAGCACAGTTGACCGTGATCTGTGAGCCAATTTTCAAAATGTTGAAGAAAAATGTTGCAATAAAATGGACTGAGGAATGTCAGAAAGCCTTTGATAGAATCAAGGAATACCTATCCACACCACCAGTCTTGATCCCGCCGAAACTTGGTAGACCTTTGCTACTTTATTTGTCCGTACTATATGGATCTTTCAGTTGTGTCTTGGGACAATATGACGAGACGGGAAGAAAAGAACAGGCCGTAAGAAGTTCACACCCTATGAGGCACGGTATTCTTTGTTGGAGCGCACCTGCTGTGCCCTGACGTGGATAGCTCAGAAATTGAGGCACTATTTCTGTGCCTACACTACATATCTCATACCAAGGATGGATCCCCTGAAAACATTTTTCAGAAACCAATGCCTACATGGAAACTAGCAAAATGGCAGATATTGTTGAGCGAGTTTGATATCGTTTATGTGACTCAGAAGGCGGTCCAGCGATAGGCTTTAGCAGATCACCTCGCAGAAAATCCTGTGGGAGGGGGATACGAACCTTTGAAAACATATTTTCCCAATGAAGAAGTGTCGTTTGTAGGAGAAGATATCACCGAAGCCTACGACGGTTGGAGACTGTTCTTCGGCGGAGCTGCAAATTTCAAAGAAGTGGGTATTAGAGCAGTTCTGGTGTCAGAGACAGGTCAACATTATCCGGTATCCGTGAAGCTCAGGTTTTTGTGCACCAACAATATGGTAGAATATGAGGCTTGCATCATGGGGCTCAATTTGACCAACGACATGAATATACAAGAGTTGCTGGTAATTGGTGATTCAGATCTTCTGATACATCAAGTTCTAGGAGAGTGGGCTACCAAGAATACCAAAATATTGCCATATCTGTATCACGTACAAGAGTTGATGAAAAGATTCGAAAAGATAGAATTCAAACATGTTCCGAGAATCCAGAATGAGTTCGCATATGCACTAGCCACTTTGTCCTCCATGATACAGCATCCGGACAAGAATTTCATCGATTTTCTGATTTTAAGTGTTATTATGTCTATGTTCATCCTATATTCTACCATGTGATCGATTTTTGTTATATTTCTGTCAATATTCACTTTCCCTGAAATTAGGGTTCACCTATTTCCCCCTAAATCCGATTTTATTAATTCTGCATGCTATGGTTTCCTTATTTTATGTTCAATTTTACAGAGTTTCTTGTTTACTTGTTAATTTCTGCCACTATATAAACCCCTTCCGCCTTTCCCTTTAGAAGAGACTAGGAAATCATTATAACCTCACTAGATCTAAACTTTACTCTGTTATTTCTCATTCTGTACTGTGGTCTTGGCCGGCTGAAAGCCAAGGCCATTAAGTTTCTAGGTTTTGCTTCTCATTGTCGATTCAGAACACTATGGTTTTTTGTTCTTTTCTTGCATTTCTCGTTTAACTGGTGAGTTACTTAACTCTCGCAATTTCATCCTTATGTGTTCTCATCTCTGAATCTCTGGCTTAACATGTTTCCTGGTTTACTTTTAAGCATCACTCTGCTGACTCTTGCATCTACTCACTCTTAATGCTACTAGTTCTAAGACTATATATGCCTAATTGGGTAATCTGAACTTCTTTAGAGCCTATTCAGTTAGCGTGTTGACTCTTGAATGCTTATGAACATGTTTATTCACCCACCCCCTTGAATCCCTGCAATAGTCGGTGTTGAGTCTTTCAGTGTTAGTCATTATGGCCCTCAACATGCTTATTTGGTCCCATATCCCTTTAGTATCTATTTATGATCTCAGCAAGTTTTGATTTGTTACTTTAAGGTGTTAGGCTAAACTTTTGGCACAAGCTGAATCATTTTCTGTTAATTAGACCTCTATAACAATGCTTGAATGCTTATCTACTATTTGTGTGCCTTTCATGCTATCCAGAATCTTTGTAACATGTTTTGGCATATGTGTTTGTGATCCTACCCCATTGCTAACATGGTGCCCTCCCCTTTCTTTGATTATGTGGTTTAGCACAATGTTGCCTGCATACTTAGCATAATTCCCCATCATGTTTCAACCTGTCTAGTGATAATAACCCCAATCAATCCTGCAAACATGTTCTTATCAACGTGTGATTGTTTCTATACTAAGTGTTGAATCTGCTTCCCTAAGTTTACATTTAGCTGGCTATTAAATTCTATGATTTGGTCAATTGTTTGCCTAATATATTCAACTTGGTCGTGTTTGTTTAAACCCCTCAATTCCTGTCCCTCAACTTTAGTCTTTTCTCTTTCACCTCTTTCTTAAGTTCTCTTCTTAGCCGGCTGAAAGCCAAGGCTATTCTGGTTCTGTCCTTTGACCTCTCTCTAGTGTGAGCATTGCTCGTGGTCCATATGAGGCCCTTGTGAACTCTCACACATTAGAACTTGGTCTCTAGTCCCTCCTCTGAATGATCTCTGTGAACTTCCCTAGTGTGAACACTGCCCTGGGTTCCTGAAGCCCTTGGGAACTCTGACACACTAGGGACTTGGGTTCTGTATGCTCAGCTTTGATATATGGGTGAATCACTCAACAACTGGTTATTTTGTATCTATGAACATGAATTTTGGAGTTGTTGTAGGTTGAAGGCTTGTCCTGTCCAGGTGTATTTGGGCCTGCTGTAGGCTCCCTATAGTTATACTTATTCTGTAATTTAAATTCTGGTCTGTAATAATTATTTGTAATAACAATTTAGGGTACCAGTAAAAATTGGGGAAGGGTTTTTATCCTATACTTGCACCAAATTGGGTAGAAATCCTGCCTATAGGTTCAATAATGTGCTATTGCTTGCCCAGTTATCGTGTGTTAGAAATCCTGCCTATAGGTTCAATAGTGTGTTATTGCATGCCCAGTTATCGTGTGTTAGAAATCCTGCCTATATGTTCTATAATGTGCTATCGCATGCCCAGTTATCGTATGTTAGAAATCATGCCTATAGGTATCCTATTATGCTCAGCCATTATATGTTAGCAATCCTGCCTATAGGTTCAATACTTGGTTTAATCGTGTTAGAAATCATGCCTATAGGGAATCGTATATTCAATGTGTGTGCAAAAAAAACCTCATTCACATGTTGTTCTGTTTACAAATTATAGAAATCATGTCTATAGGATCTAAAATTGGAACAAATTGTAGAAAGCATGCCTATAGGTTTGAATCAACCTAATTTTTTCCCGCTTATTCATGAGTCTCTAAACACTGTGCTGTTACTCTCACTAGAAAACATGCCTACAGGATTAAAACAAATACTTCTGGATATGTTTCTGTGATTGCCATAATTTATATCGCGTAAAACACCTAGCCATCATGCCTATAGGTTTAATCCCCTTATGTTTAAAATTAGTAGGCAAATCATATAGGTTTTGGAAAGTATAATGGCTTTTGCATATAATTGTCCGCCCATTAAATCCAGATTCATATAGAGATCCTGGCTATAGTTTTCTGTAATCTTAGTTATCTAAAATCAGCAACTGTCTTTGTTAATCTGACTAGCGTACATTTGTTGACTAATTGCGGAGGCCAACTTGAGCCCTTACTTGCTCTTAAATGAAAGTCCAATGTGTTTTGAATGTCGCCTAGCTTTTGACATTTTTGAGCAGCCTAAGTTAAGGTCTAGAACCACCCTGAAATAGAGGTCCAAATGCCTCCTGGACTATAGGTATGGGACGGGTAGTGCACGCATAGGATACGACTTAGAATTGACTAGTGCGCTTTAGGTATACAACTTAAAGATAGTAATTGAGTAGTAGGAGATGATAGTCTGTGCCCGCTGAATAATATGAGTAACACCCCATCTTGAGGGAGTTACAAAGTATTATTTATGTTGCACGGGGTGATCCTTTAGGCTAAAAAATTTAGGACCCCCCACCTTGTCTTTCATCAATTATTTTTGTTTAATAATGAACTTCCTGAATCCCTTGTTTCTTAGTTCTGATCACATAAGACTAATTCATGTAATTGAGTTCGGCTGGGACCCATAGTTATGGACCTCGAAGAGTGCCTAACACCTTCTCTTCGAGGTAATTTTCGAGCCCTTACCCGATCTTTGGTGACGCAAACTGGTTAAACCAGAGTTATTTGAAAATAGGTTCCCTAACGCACCTTAATCCGTTAGGTGGAGACTCTTTCTTTTAAAACCCTTCCTTAAAAGAGTTGTCACGTGTCGAAACCCGATTTCGCGAGAAAAAGGGTCATGACAGAGGTGAATCGCTAATATCTATTTCCCCAAGCGAGTCACTTGGGGCGTTCTCTTCGTTTTGAAGGGCTTCAAAACTGGCCCCTTCAGGTACGTCCACCGATTGCCCATCACGAGGGGAGGCATCTTCGGCCTCCGACGACTTGGGGTTTTTGCTCGGGCCATCTTCCGAGATCTCTCGGTCCGAGGCTGAACCTCTTCGATCGTCACCGGCCCAGCAGCCTTTGGGACCTCGGTGCTCCTCTTTCGAGCCACCAGCTCGAAGGCAGCATCTTCATTCACCTCTTCTTCATCTCGTAGTCGCTGAATTACATCCGCAGGCAGGACGGTAGTATCTTTCTTCGACTTGCGAGCCTTGCTCTTCTTGGGCTTTGGAGTATCAGAGGGCAAGACCCTTTTTCTCTTCTTATCCTTGGCCGGCTTTGGGGCATCCTCCTCCTCCCAGACATTATCTCCGAGACATGTATGAAAGGAAATCAAGTAGAAATAAAAAAGAAACATTTCAGAGAAGAGCATCAAACACGAGTAAAGAAGCTTATCGTGATTTTTGGCCTCCCATCAGCCCTTTGCCAAATTGCGTCACGAGCGCTCAGCATACGAAGAGGTCGAGGCCAATTTTCGAACCCAGTCCTCAAGGTTCAGGATTGCACCAGGCACCCAAGAAACCGCTGCATCATAGGAAAGGATGTCAATAAGAAAATGCAAAAGAAACAAAACATTAAACAGAAGCTATAGGTGGATTTGTACTCATGCTTCATGTTCCATTCTTCGGGGAATGGCTTCTTCTCAGCCGGGGATATGTCGGAAGTCCTCACTCGTACCAAACCGGCCCATCCATCCTCATTCCTTGTCCTCGTCTATGCTCGAGAACAGCACCTTGGTAGCCCGACACTGAAGCCTTATTAATCCGCCTCGATAGAGACGGGCGTTGTACAGTCTAATGAGATGGTCAAGGGTAAAAGGCATCCCTTCGACCTTGCTCACAATGAATCGAAGCAAAATGACAATGCGCCAAAAAGAAGGATGTGGCCTAGGGTTATTCGGTATTGGCAGCAGAAGTCGAGGATTACAGGATCGATAGGACCCAGCGTAAAAGGGTAGGTATAAACACTTAAGAACCCTTTCACGTAAATAGTGATGTCCTCTTCGGGGGTCGGAAGAACCACCTATTTGCCTTCCAATGGCAATCTTTCTTCACCTGCTTAAGGTCACCCTCAGTTATCGAGCATATATATCTCGACATTGGCTCACATCGGCCAGGGACCAACGAGGATTTCTCAACTTGAAATTGGAAGTAAGATCGCACACCCCGGGAATACACTCCTCATGCGTGGCTCCACCGGCGTTTTATCGTCGGCCGCCGCGATGAAGAAGCTTCTTATTTTGAGGAACAGTTTTTGATGTTTTTGCCATTTTGTGTGTATTCAGAGAAAGAAGAAGATGAGATTTGTTGTTTTGAGAAAAGGTTGACAACGGGATTTGAAGAACTTGCAGAATTGAAAAACTTGACGGAAGCAAAGTGCTTTGAAGATTAAGAGAAGTTTTGAAAGTAAAGTTTGAGAAAATTATGAGGAAGATCTATTTATAATGTTTGCTATGACGGTTTGAATACACTAGTGGCCGACCATCAACTGGCGCTCATTAATGATTTTGGGAACTATACTGACGCGACACTTCAGTCGCTTACGTCACGAGGGTGACGTCATAACTGGTCGAGGTATAAAATCGAAGGTTCAGTTCGTTTCTTCTCATCACACTCCAAGAAACGAGGGGACTATCTCTGTACGGTTAAAATAGGGCTTGCCCGATTTTGCCATTTAATCGAGACCAGGGAATCACGTCGAGGGTCCGCCTCGTAATGCATTGGGCCAGGGCACGAAGATAAGGTATCAAGCTCGCAAATCGAGGTGCTTGTTGAGGTTGAAGCCAACAGCGATCGAGACCAAATATGACTTCGAGCGAAGCGCAATAACGGAAAGGCGAGATATCCATAACCGGTCGAAGATCATGGCGAAAATCCCAGAAAAGATCAAATCAAGGGTGGTTATTCATGCCAATCATGGGATTTACTTCCGTAATTAGAACTGTACCATAGATAGGATTCTTCTACTATATAAAGGGGTTCTGATCACTTTGTAATGACCTCACATACACATAGATCAAAGCAATATAATATCTCCTAGCTTACATTCTTGTTCACCAACTTGTTATATCTTTCACTATTCTGGTATTAATCTGTTCGAGGGCATACGAGCTCGAAAGCTCAATTACGTTGCAACACCGGTTTGCTTTATTTTATTGTCAATTCCCATTGTTCATCTTTGCATTTATCCATTAGTATTAGGTAAAATCACGTATCTTTAAAACCAAATTATAAGTTTAAATTGTTATCCAATTTTTAAGATAAACAAAAAGTTAACCCCAAACCAACCAAAAAGCATAAAGCACGCCAACTGAACTACTACCAAGTATCAACCTCCAACAAACAGCACATAATACTCGGGCCTAACAATTTATTGTGGTTGTGCAAGAACTGATTCCTAAACCAGATTCCATCTAATAATGATTAATTGGACTTAATTTTGAACTCTGGTACTGGCAAGCTCATTGAATATTTGGTACCTCACCAGTAAAGGTACTTAGATAACTATATACACCAAAAGCTAGACATATGAAAAGAGATCATATAACATTTTTTTTTAAATATCTACTAGTCTTTCCCGCTACATTGACTTGTAGACCACACCCTTGGATAAGTACTTTCTCAAGAAAGACTTTCCTCTATTTATCATAGCCAGAATTAAGAAGGGGAAAAAAATAAAAAAATAAAAAGGAACAAGCATAAAAAGAAAGTTTGAATGCGATCCGATTGAGCATCACTTCGGTGTACCATTTGATATATATCCGGTTCAAAAATACAACTGAAATGCTTTAATAGAAACTGAGCACCAGGAGCACATTAAAATAAAGATGAAATCATTGAACATCAATTATCAAAGTTGTTATTGGGACGGATAAGAGAACGCTGAAGGGAAACCACAGTAAAAAGGAAATAAAAGGAAACAGCTTCTCCCAATAAAAACCATCAGGAAGAAGTCAAAAGACAATTTGAGGGGCAGTTCCCTCACTGTTGTTCATTGTCAGCTTTGGTTTCCTTGATTTCATCAGCACCATCATCCTGTAACACAAGCAGAAATGTAAAACTATCAATATTTGGCCAACGCTTTTTGATTCAAAGGCAAGAACTCTAGTATTACAGCTGACAGACGAGAAGGAAACAAATACAAACAAGTAGTACTCAAAATAGCAGAGTTATTTACCTGCATATCAGAGGTCCAGAGAGTAAGATTGTCACGAAGCAGTTGCATGATCAAAGTGCTATCCTTGTAAGACTCCTCTCCCAGTGTGTCCAATTCAGCAATTGCTTCGTCAAAGGCCTAGCCATATATCAAAAAAAAATAAGCTGAAAAGGGAGATACACCGACCAGAAAAACTAAACATTAATCTTGATTAGTTGGGCTCAACTATATGAATATCCATTAATCCCTTTTTTGCCCAAGTCAAATCAATTAAGCAACTAGGCAACAATTCCAAACAAAACTCCAACGTAATTGTTATGCTTTATACAGGCTTAAATCATTCCACAAAGGGCCTTAATTCAAATCTAGATGACATGACAAGAGATTAATACCTGTTTAGCAAGATTGCAGGCACGATCAGGAGAGTTCAAAATCTCATAATAAAACACAGAGAAGTTGAGAGCCAGTCCAAGTCGGATTGGGTGAGTTGGGGCAAGTTCAGCATTTGCAATATCCTGCAAGCATCCAGACCAAAATGAGCAAATTTGAAGATATGCAACATAATCTTTACTCATATAGGGAAAAAAATAAGTGGACCAAATAGATGTCATAGATAATTTTTTGTAAAAGAATGACCTTTAATTATGTCAAAATAGGGTAGAGTGGAAAAACAAAGGAAGCAAACTGAAAAATAGGGAACTCTTCCAAGATCTCCCCTGTTTAGCTTTTGCAACACTAACCCTTTTTGCACTTTAAGATATCACACTCACCTCCATTATTTATTATTATTACTCACTCTGTCTCAATTTATGGGACACTTTTTTGTTTTTTGAAATTCAAACTTCTTAATTTTGACCATGTATATGACCATAAAAACTTTAAGTTTTCCAATATAAAATTTACATATTTAAAAACTACGTAGAAAATACTATAAGCCACAATAATTAATAATCCAAATTATTTATAAGCATATGAAAAAATTGCGGTAAAAAGTACTCACTTTGTTCCAATTTATGTGAACCTGTTTGACTGGGCACGGAGTTTAAGAAAAAATGAAGACTTTTGGAATTTGTGGTCCTAAACAAGTCAAAAAGGGGTCCAAAGCATTTGTGTGGTTATAAAAGCTTCTCATTAAGGGTAAAATTGTAAGTTTAAGTTAAATTGTTACTAAATTTAAAAAGGGGTCAATTCTTTTTGGAACGGACCAAAAAGGAAATAGGTTCATATAAACTGAAACAGAATGAGTAACTCCTTTAACTCTCGAAATCCGAACATTGTCACATAAATTATGACAGATAGAGTATTATTTTTTAACAAGACTAGCTAAATGATAAATTTTTATAATATTTTAAAATTTCATTAACTACTTAACACTACTATTTTTTTGTTACAAGTTACAACCCATAACGACAAATAACTGATAGTGTGTTTGGCCAAGCTTCTTTTTGGCCAAAAGTGCTTTTTTTTGGCCAAAAGCACTTTTGGCCAAAAATTGAGGTGTTTGGCCAAGCTTTTGGAAGGAAAAAAAGTACTTTTGAAAAGAAGCAGAAGCAGTTTTGGAGAAGCAGAAAAAAGTAGCTTCTCTCCAAAAGCACTTTTTTGAGAAGCGCTTTTGAGAAAAATACACTTAGAAGCACTTTTTTAAAGCTTGGCCAAACACTAATTGCTGCTCAGAAGTGCTTTTTAAACTAATTAGCCAAACACAAACTGCTTCTCATCAAAAGTACTTTTGAGAAAAGCACTTCTCAAAATAAGCTGATTTTTGCAGCTTGGCCAAACGGGCTATGAGTTTTAATGAATTGTAGCAATAAGGCCATACACAACGTGTATTTAGGGTGGGATTGCACTGGATTTGTTGTTGGTGTTGTTTTATCAATACAAAATAGCATAGAAATTCATAAATAAAATACGAAATATTTATAGGATTATTTTTTTTCTATTCAAATTGTAAATGGACACAATAGATCATTTCTTTCCATGAAAAATTATACTTCAAGTTGTTCACCACAACCCTTTCTCAACAATAACTTGGTCGTTCAGGGATTTCTTCTTTAGTCTAGACACCTTTTTATATTCGGAAATAATTTAAAATAAGCAATCAGAATTTACATTTAATGACATATCTTGTTTGGACCAAATTAATATAAAAGTTTATCTTTTTACTTGTAGAGGAAAAATGAAAAGATACGTCAAACTCTCGCCGCTATTCATTCAAGTTCGTGGGCCTAAGACACATTGTAGCCCTAGGGACCTAAGTTCCATAATATCTTATGAAATTCCTATCACTAATTCAACCCAAAACAAAACCTAATTAACATCAATCTCCGGGGAAATCAGATAAATCCAATCTGAAAATAATCATTCTACACAAATAGATCCATGAAAATTCATCAATTCAAAGATATAAGAACAAAGACGCTATACCTGAGCGGCTTTGTAGGCGGAGAGAGTACTCTCAGCGGCTTCCTTACGTTCAGCACCAGTCTTAAACTCAGCCAAATAACGATGATAATCACCCTTCATTTTAAGGTAAAACACCTTAGAATCACCAGTAGAAGCAGAAGGAATAAGACAAGAATCAAGGAGCTTGAGAATGCCATCACAGATATTGGAGAGTTCAGATTCAATCTTAGATCTGTACTCCTGAATGCATTTCACGTGGTCCTCGTTTCCCCTCGACTCCTCCTTCTGTTCGATGGAGGAGATTATACGCCACGAGGCTCTACGAGCCCCAATAACGTTCTTGTACGCAACGGAAAGGAGATTTCGCTCCTCTACTGTGAGTTCCTCAGACGTCCCTAAGGACGTCGAGACTTTCTCCATGAACGATACCATTTCCTCGTATCTCTCGGCTTGCTCGGCAAGCTTCGCCATGTACACGTTCTCCTCACGCGCCATAATGAATTCTAATTAGGGATCTCTTTTCTTTTTGGTTGTGTTAATGTTGATTTTTTGAGATCTGGGGAGTTTGTGTGTTTTCAAGTGGATTTAAAACAAGGGCATTTGCTGTTGGACTTTTTTTTAGGGATGGGAGAGGTTTTAGGAATTTTTTTATTTATATTATTTAATTTTTAAATATATTGGTGATTTGGTAGGTTTAATATGAGCCGATGGATTAGGAGATGACAGCTGGATTTTGGAAGTTGTGATTGGACGGATATGGGCCGAAATTGGGCTACGTGGGTTGTCACGTCCGGCCCGTATTTTGACCGATCAATGTCTGTTGTTAGCCGTTGTTTTTTGGTTGATTTTAACTATGTAATGGAAGAATGATTCTAAAATAATAAGTCGCCTGCCACTCACCTCTCTTGTGGAAGTCGCACATTTATTTTAATTCTTGGAAGGGGAGGCTTTGTAATGTGGACAAATTGGTATTTTGCGTTGTAGGGAAATTAGGACAGTTAGGTAACTTTTTAAATGATACTCCTTCCCGTCCACTTTTACTTGGTACATTTTGACTTTTTACATTGTTTACCTTAAAAATAGTAATAACAATTAGATTTAATTTTGTGATTCTAAAAATACGTAATTTATTTATATGCTAGTTGTTAAACAATATATGCTAAGTAAGAGACTAGAAAATAAGATAAGAGCTTGAAGATAGTATGTTTAAGCAAACCGAGTGGCTGAGAATCGGGGCCTGAGGTCGAGCTCGATTCTACATTATGGACAGTCGGTGAAGGACTAACAGCTTTGAGAGCTTTGATGAAGGCTCTTTATGATCTATAAGGAACAATAAATGAAGAACAATTAATGGCACACAATAAATGTAAGCAATAAATGTAAATAATAGAATCAAGGGAGAATGTATTTAAGTTAGAGAGCAGAGAATGTTCTTGTATTCAATGTTGTGTGTTGTGTTCTGTCTTGTATCCTCCTTACAAAATGACAAGGATCCCCTTTATATATGAGGGAAAATCTCAGCATGGTGCAGATGCATTTATTACAAAGAAATATAGTTGGTACAGCTATTTGCTAGTTTGGTACAAACTAGGGCTTCTCTTGCAGGTTTTGTCAGCTTTGATCATATGCCTTGGGAACTTCCCGCTTTCTCATGATAGTCATCGATTTGCACCGCCTCGAGGTCGAACGTTAGGAAGAACTTCGAGCCTTCTGGGGGCGGTCTTCACGAGGTGCCTTAATGATCACAAAATCGGACCCTCTGATTTTTACCATATACAGATAGTCCCCGCGTTTCTTAGATTAAAATGATAAGAAACGATTTTGACACAGATCTCCTCGAGCCTCTTGTGATGACGTCATGCTTATGACGTAAGCTTTTGTGAGAACTGAGACGTCCCATCGGTACATCTTTTCTAGAGGCATTCAATGTAGGAAATGGTTCTCGTAGAAATTGCGCCGAGGGTGTACCTCAGAGAGTAGATTAGACTTTTAGCTGTTATTTTTTGCTTCTTTATTTCTGTAAGGACCCTCCGTGGGCCTTTGTAACCATGTGTAAGGGCCCTTCGTGGGCTTTTGTAATCATCGTTTATTAATACAAAAATGTTTCTTCAATTTGTCTCTGATTTGTGCTGAATTTCCCTTTATTTGCGTCTGTGAAGAATCTAAGCATGCGACTTTACTGATCGGTCCGAATACCATACCGGGCGTAGGTATTCCCTCGGTCCCCAATTGGTTAATACGACATTCCCTGGAACCCTTTGTCGTTCCTCAAACTAAGCCCAGATTGAATTGATACAAACTTAGGCCGCCGGGACCTCTGACTTCGAATTGAGCGAGAGTGAGGCCTCGAATTAAAACAAATTTTAGCCTTTTAGGTCCTGTTGGTAGTCCTCGAGGGAGAATTTGCTCGAACATCCGAGGATATAGATAGCCCTTAAATTTTCACAGACAGCCCCCGAGTGGGAGTTTGCTCGAGCTCGGGCGGCCTGAGAAGCTTGATTTGGACTTAGAGTGAAGATAGCCTTGAGGCATTATAGATAGACCCCGGATGAAGGTACGCTTGGACTCGGATGGCCCCTGGACTAAAGTAACCGTGAGGGCGTTTAATCTTGATCTAAAGGCGAAAATAGCCCTAAGGCTTTATTAGTAATTCTCGAGTAAGAACTGGCTCGGGCTCAGGTAGCTCGAGGGCTAAAGAACCGGGTAAATGACCCGTATCTGCAGAAATCCTCGAGATAGGGTACCACCTCGAGGTTAGGTTTATATGAATAGCTCCTTAGAGCTTGTCTTTTGTTTTGACAGAGATCCTCGAGATCGGGCACCATCTCGAGGCATAGAGCGATATTGATGGCCCCTTAGAGCCTATCTTCATTTGACAGAGATCCTCGAGATTGGACACTATCTCGAGACTAGGTTGATGCGGGGGTCTTTGATCCTTCAAACATCGTACGACAGCGTCAATCGTATGACGCGGTTGTGAAATAACCGAGGTGATCATGCCGGTACGCCTCCCTGGAAGTGGTAATGGAGCAGCAAGCATTTAATTGGCCTTTGGGGCAGGCGGACAGTCACCGCTTGCTCTATATATAGCTTTGTCTCCCCTTTTTTGAGGATCCCGCTATTTTGAGCAGCTATCCTTCTTCATAGAGTTCTTCTTCCTTGCGTTAGGTCTTTCACCATTTTTAATTTTGAAGCCTTCGCTTAAGTTACCGCTCCCCCTCTCTTGTTTCAACATAGTTATGGCTGCTACCCTAGGATCCATTTAGCAAGGAGAGGAAAGTTCTGCCTCCGGTTCCCGCCTGGTCGGTGGTACAGCGCCGATGCTAGGTGAGCCAACCTCGAGACGTTTTGTCTCGAGGAAGGACCCTTCTCCAGAAAAACCTCCCAATGTTCAGGGCCATTGGGAGTATGCTTCGAAGTTCATTTCTCTAATAGGAGAGGGGCACCTCGAGTCAGTGAGGAAAGATTGTGGATGGATACTATTGCAGGTACCTTCCCCGGAAGAGAGCATCATGGATAATGCAAGGGGGTTTTTGAACGTATACACGTACCCCTTTATGCTGGGCCCTCTCGATAGAGTTGTGCTTGACTCCTGCCAAAGATATCGGGCTACCCTGGCACAGGTTCACCCGTCGTTCTGGAGGATAGTGCTGATGATGAGGTTCTTTGCGGAGGAAGCCGGGCTCGAGTTCACCCTTAGCCGTCTCATTAGATTGTACCGACCCTTTCATTACCGAGGCCTTATAGCTTTGCGATGCTGATCCGTCGGTCCCTTTGTTGCCGATGATGAAGAAGATGGGGACCGAGGGTGGATGAATCGATTCGTCCGAGTAAGGACTATTGATATTATCCCTGTGGAGTTCCTGCCATTTCCTGAGAAATGGAATTTTACGCGTAAGTGGTACACTTGCGCTTTTATCATTTGTTCATGGTGGAGGCGGGCTCCGTAAAGATGTTTTCCTTTCTTTTTTACAGCAATCCCGTGGATGCCATACGAGGTCCCAGACCTGGTGGATTGGACCCTGAAGCTGGTAGCTCGCGCGACCTACGATGGGCGTAAATGGCGAGGCCTGTCGAAGGATAGATGGGAGGCAAAACGTCACGGTACGCGCTGTGCGGTTCATTCCCTTTGGAAGGTATTTTCTTTTTCGTGTGTTAACTCCGTTACTACAGGCATTGAAGAATTCCCTTAGATGAGATCATACCCTCTCGGAGAGAAGGAAGGATCATCGGTTTCGGGGCCGAGGAATGATAACAAATGAAAAAGACCTTCGAAGGACGAAGGTGCTCATAGCAAGGCAAGCCCTTCCCGGAGGCTTAAAGAAGATGTATCGGCCGAGCCTACAGCACCTGGGGCTTCAGCCCCGAAAAAATGGTTCTCCCTCTGCCGCCGCCTTCTGTTCCCGTCGAAGGTACTTCGAGGGATACAGGTGTTCTGCCGTTGCCTTCATATCCTGTCGAAGGTACTTCGAGAGATGTTCGAGGCCAGGGGCCACCTAAGTCAGGCGGGGTGTCGAGTGATCATATTCCCATCGGGAGTGGTTCTACTGGGGTCGATGAGACCAGGCCAGTAGACGTGCGCTCAACCTTTGAGGTGGCTCAGAGGCTCAGTTCTGTAGTGAGTCTTGATCGACTGCTTTGGCTTTTCAATTTTGCACTTTTTTATTTCCTTATTGAGATTCTTTTTCATAGGCCTTTGATAAGCTTAAGTCCGAGCTGCTCCGCCGTGAATCTATTTTGAGGAGAGCCTTTGATGGGGAAAAATCCCTCAGGCTTCTTTGTTATAAAAGGAAAGACGAGTTGGTGTACTTGCGGTACGAGGCGAACCGAACGAAAACCACCTTGAGAAACATGTGACTTCTGCTCCGAGGGGATTCGTGCTCCTTCTCCTATCCTCAGATATTAACATTTTGATACCTTAGTTGCAGGTAAAGACTGAGGATTTGGAACGCCTTTGGGGCGAGGTTGGCCAGGCCAGGCACGAGTGTAACGAGCTAAGGGCTCAAATAGATGCCCATGTTACGGCCAAGAAGAATGCTCTAGCCAAGGTTTCTGCCATCGGGGTGCAGATCCAAAATGCTCGTGAAAACAGCTCGGTGCAGACGAGCAGGATTGCAAGGCTCGAGTACGACCTTTTGGAGATGAAGGCCAAGGTCGTGGATGCCCGAGCAGAAGCTGAAGAGATCTGGGCTAAGGCCGACAAGAAGGTGGTTGTCTATTTAAAAGACGGTGCCGAAGCTCGGGCTGAGCTGAGAGGGGCTTCTGATCGAGAGAGCAGAAGCAATGAATATGCCCGGTGTAAATCTCGGAGGGAAACCCTCGAAGAGATTCACGTTAGGGGCTTCGATCTCTCGGAAGAGATAGCTTAGGCCAAGGCGGATGAATACTATGCCAAATTCCTCGTATCTGACGTCGAAGATAGTGGAGAAGGGGCTGATGGGGCCGCAGTCCCCGAGGGGTAGATAGACTAGGCTTTTTCTTTTTGATTCTTTGTACAGGGCTCTCAGAGAGAATTTGCCGATTTAGATTTTGTATTTTTTTTGCATATACGTATAAAAGGAAACCTTTTGGCTTTTTCTTTAGTGCATTTCCCTCTGTTTGCGCATGTCTTTCTTTTATACATTGGTCGATGATTGGCCAGGTGAACTGGACTTCGAGTAATGACCCTTAGGTATCTAATTCGGCCTTGAGGCTCGCTAGGCTGACCCGTAGGCTTTTGCGCATTTGGTCGATACGACCCCTGATCTAAGCTGGCGACAAGGGCTCTTATGCATTTAGGTCGGTACGACCTTTAGTTTAGACTGGCGACAGTGGTTCTTACATATTTGCCCTTAGGCGTTTTTTAGTTAACTGTTTCGGGCTCAGTCTCCGAGTCGGATTTTAAATCGAGCTTATTGACCCTCAAGTTTTTGAATTTCAAGCCGGCCCTTAGGCTCTTATGCATTGGGTCGGTACGACCTCTAATATGGGCTGGTGACAATGGCTCTTACGCATTGGGTTGGTACGACCTCTAATATGGGCTGGCGGTAGTGGCTCTTACGCATTGGGTCGGTGCGACCTCTAATATGGGCTGGCGGCAGTGGCTCTTACGCGTCGGGTCGGTACGACCTCTTAGTGTAGGCTTTATTTTTCCCTCATTAAAGACTCTGAAGTTTTTATGTTTGCCCAACTCTTCGACAGTTCGATAAGAGCCTCGATTGTTAGCCGTTATGCAGCGATTGGCTGAATGATTTCGAAGCCTGTAGTTTGGAGCTGATATGATCGAAGCTCTTTCGCTTAAGTCGAGGGTAGCCTGATTAATCGGTTCTTTTCGAAGTTTTTTCGAAGTAATTGAAGGCCTGTGATTTTATAGCGACGGTCGGGCGTCCCTGAGTCGCGGTAGTTTGGCTGGTACAGCCTTGTGACCGTAGTCATTGTATTTGGCCGGAGCCTTTTAGTCCCCGAGTGAAGTAGCTTCGGCGTCTATATCGAGGGTATGCCTTTTTAAGGGTCTTATAAGTTCGAATATATAGCCTCAACTTTTGAGATCGGGATTATGCCTTTTGTAAGGTCTTATAGATGAGTTACTTGGTACAAGTATGGTTCATGCCTTGCTTGAGGTCTTACAGTTTTGGTGTTGCCTTATAGAGGTCTTATATTGTTGATAATGCCTCGTGGAGAGGGGCTTACGAACTCGAGGTTTCCCGCTTGGGGTCTTACGGCTTTGAGTTACTGGTTGCTCGAAGGGAAGGCAGTCGACGGCAGCCCCCGAGACGTCGATAGTTTTTTGGCTCTGGAGCCATTCTTTGTAAACTTGGTTTTGCCTCATTGAGGGCTTATGAGTTCGAAGTTTCCAACCCGGGGGTCGTGCAGCCTTGAGTTTTTGGCGTCAGTCCCCGAGTGTTCGGGAAATCTCTGGCTCTGAAGTCGTTTCTTGTAAAAGTATCATACTTCTTGAAGCGTAAAGCGTTTTGATGGAGGAGGAAATATACTTTGATTACTTGGCACAAGTATACATGTTTTTGCCGTCAATGGCTCAATTATTCTATGCGGACACGGTTCATTCGACCGTTTGGCCCGATACATCGTTTTCCTACTGAGACCCTTTTTGGCTCATCTTGGCTTCTTCGGGAAGGTGATCTTCCAGGGGATGCCCCCCAGTGTTCGAGGTTGATTGAAGAGAAGCCTTGAATACTTATGAAATTTTCCTCGGGTAGCATATAGGTGTTGCCTCGTTAAAAACCTTGCCGGTAAAACCCTTCTTGGGATAAAACCCGGTCGAAGGAAAAGAGTGCAACACATGCTTTGAAACCTAAGGTGTTCGATCTGGAGATCGCTTCGACTGTTCCAATCGGATACCTGCGCGCAGGTTAGTGTAAAATGTAAATGAAAAAGGGAAATGATTATACCTTAGTGTTGATGGCGCTTCGAGCCTCGATATGCTCCAGCCGTTTGCTCCGAGGACGCGGTACGGTCCTTCACTCATTTAGGCGGGTGTAGCCGAGAATATATCTCGCCATTGCTTCTTCACTATTTGCTTATCTTTTGGCTCCTTCGATGCTGGAGGTGTTGATGTTGGTGCCACATCGTGCACCGCGAACATCTCTCTCGCTGCATGTTGTTCCCCATATACGGTTATTATTCCGTCCTTCATCGGGAACTTCATCATTTGGTGAAGGGTTGATAGTACTGCTCTCATGCAGTGTATCCATGTCCTTCCGAGCAAGGCGTTGTACCTCATGTCTCCATCGATGACATGGAATTCGGCATTTTGTGTTGTTCTGGCCACGTTGACCGTGAGGGTGATTTCCCCTTTGGTTGTCTCGCTCGCCATATTGAATCTGTTGAGGACTCGAGAGGCGGGCACGATCTAGTCGAGCAGTCCGAGCTGCTCCACGACCCTTGAAGTGATAATGTTGGCCGAGCTACCTGGATCCATAAGTACACGTTTAATTTGGAATTTATTCACAAGAAAAGAAATTACCAGTGCATCGTTATGAGGCTGAGACAGGGCCTCGATGTCCTCATCGCAAAAAGTGAGGGCGTCCTCGGGTATATAAGCTCGAGTTCGCTTTTCCCCGGTGATGGAAATTTTTGTTCTTCTGATAGTGGGTTCCTGTGGGATGTCGAATCCCCCAACAATCATGTGGATGACGTGTTGCGGATCATTTGTTTCTTTTTTCCTGTTTGCCTCTCTTTCTCGGAACAGATTTTTGGCCCGGTCACTAAGGAATTCTCGGAGGTGCCCTTTGTTGAGTAATCGGGCTACTTCTTCTCGGAGCTGTCTGCAATCTTCGGTCATGTGACCGTGTGTGCCATGAAATTCTCACACCATGTTAGGTTTCCTCTGCGACGGATCTGATTGTACGGGCCTTGGCCACCTGGTGTCCTTAATTTTACTTATGGCTGACACGATGTCCGAAACATTGACGTTAAAGTTATACTCGGATAACCGGGGTGCCTCTGTCGTCCCTGTGTATCTATCAAACCCTGCTCTGTTTATGAGTCCCCGAGGATTCTGACCTCGATTTGTCCTTCGATTGTTCCAGGGTATGTTTCGCCTTGGGGCATTTCTTCGATCTTCAGTTTATGGTTGGTACCTTTCCTTGTTTGGCTTTGGATCCTTTGCCAGGAGTCTGCTTGGATATACCGAGCCCGAGGGGGCTCCCAGTTGTTCGTCCTCGACCCTGATCTTTGATTGGTATCGGTTGTGGACATCCGACCAAGTCACGGCGGGATATTCGACCAAATTCTGCTTCAGCTGCTTTGAAGCCACCGAGCTTCGTTCGTTCAAGCCTTGGGTGAAAGCCTGCACTGCCCAGTCATCGGATACTGGTGGTAATTCCATTCGCTCCATTTGAAAGTGGGATACAAACTCCCGCAGCATCTCGTTTTCTCTTTGCTTGATTATGAAGACTTCGGATTTCAATATGAATACTAAGTAATAATAGCATGGCACTTCGAATTCGATATGAGAAATTTTTGTATTGTTTTTTTTTCAAAACATTAGATTCTGTATCGAGAGAGTAGTATGAGATAAGGGGTATTTCCGATTTTCTCTTATCTATCGGGAGTTCAGTTCAGCGTCACAAACTTTTTTGTTTTCATGCCGGAGAGTTCTTAACAATATTTATGTTATGAAAGAGTACGAAAAAAAAAAAAAAGATTTTTTCCTTATTTGATCGGATTAAAAAGAAACTTTGGGATTGCTGAATCACAGAAAAAAAAAAAACGAAAAATAAACATATAAAGCAACGGAGCCATCATAGTATTTTTTAACTCCTCCGAAAGGAAGGATGGCAATTTGATCATTTACCCATCTGAGTCTGATAGATTCGATTTTTCTCTTTCTTCAATAGAAAGGAGGGGAGGTCAATTTTCTTGTAGAGCCGTATGCACAAAAGATGCCTGTACGGTTGTTCAATTCTATCTTTTTTCTATTCTTTATCTTTCTTTTCTCTTTTGCTTTATCATGCGAGATAGGGGAAGCTTTTTATTTTGTTATATCATCAGGGTAATGATCCATCAACCTGCTAGTTCTTTTTATGAGGCACNTGGGAATGGCTTTTTTACGAACTTCTTCGAATCTACACCCTTCAGGATCGGGGGTGCGCCCGGGATTTGATCGACCCTAGAATTGTAGGTCTCCACCTTTTTGTCATTGGCTTCTATCTTCTTCTCGCCCGATTCAATCCTCTTCGTGAGGTCCTCGAGCATCTTTATGATAGCAGGATCGGCTGCTGACCCGTTGTTGCTTGATCTTTCTGGTATTTGTTCGGCTCGAGGAGCCGCCTCCGGTGCTGCCGTGCTTGGAGTTTTCTGATGGCTTTGTAGTTGAGCAATCGCCAGCTGTTGTTCCTGCAACATCTCAAAAATGACGTGAAGGCTAACCTCTCCCTCTTCCCGAGCTGGGGTTTTCTGAGTTTCTTGTTGGTTATCTTGGCGTATACTCATGTTGGTATGGGAGCTTATGTCGACGTCTTGGGCGTTGCGCGAGATCACGTCCAGGGTTGGTTCTAGTGCATCCTCGGGGTTTTGCGGTGGTACACCAATACTTGGAACAGCTACACCATTCTCCCCATGGTCCTTAGGACCGTTGTTCTCCTGTGCATTCACTGAGTTTGACATTTTGACCTGAAATCAAAGATTCTTTGGACAAGAAAAAGCGTGAACGATAACTTGCGTTATGTAGTAAACCAGCAAGAAAACAATCACTATTATTTTTACCCCACGGTAGGCGCCAAACTATTTACCTTGAAAATGATAATAACAATTAGATTTGATTTTGTGGTTCTAAAAATACGTAATTTCTTTTTATGCTAGTTGTTAAGCAGTAGATGCTAAGTAAGAGACTAGAAAATAAGATAAGAGCTTGAAGATAGTATGTTTAAGCAAACCGAGTGGCTGAGAATCGGGGCCTCGAGGTCGAGCTTGATTCTAAGTTATGGACGGTCGGTGAAGGACTAACAGCTTTGAGAGCTTTGATGAAGGCTCTTTATGATCAATAAGGAACAATAAATGAAGAACAATTAATGGCACACAATAAATGTAAGCAACAAATGTAAATAATAGAATCAAGGGAGAATGTATTTAAGTTAGAGAGCAGAGAATGTTCTTGTATTCAATGTTGTGTGGTGTGTTCTGTCTTGTATCCTCCTTACAAAATGACAAGGATCCCCTTTATATATGAGAGGAAATCTCATCATGGTGCAGATGCATTTATTACAAAGAAATATAGCTGGTACAACTATTTGCTAGTTTGGTACAGACTAGGGCTTCTCTTGCAGGTTTTGTCAGCTTTGATCATATGCCTTGGGAACTTTCCGCTTTCTCATGATAGTCATCGATTTGCACTGCCTCGAGGTCGAACGTTAGGAACCTTCGGGGTCGAACCCCGAGCCGAACTTCGAGCCTTCCGGGGGCGGTTTTCACGAGGGCCTTAATGATCACAAAATCGGACCCTCTAGTTTTTAACGTATACATACATCCCTTAAGAAATAATAAATGAAGCGCATAATTTACCATGATACTCATATTAATTGATGCATATTTTATTGGATTTGAGAAAATGAATTGAAATGAGTAATAAATATTGTGGGTAGAACAAAATTTTTTTTTATCTTCTCGTGATATGCATAAAATGACAAGTAAAAATAAAAATCTATTTTTAATATACATACCAGGTAAAAGTGAACAGAGGGAGTGATAATAATATCCGAGCTAGTTTGCGCAAACATAAACTTCAGATATCTACATGCTTGTCTACAGTTCCCTGAGTTCATAATTAGCATACGCTAGCAATTATATGTATGAACAGTTGCTATCTTTTAATTTCCATTGTTCTACTAGAAGGAAAAAGAGTTCAAAAGTAGATAATTATGACACTATCGATATATAAAATAAAACAAATACATCATCTTCATATTAAAGTTAAACTCTTGATATATTTATGACAAAAAGGTACAAATCAGAAATACGCATGTGTGTTTGTTCATTATTTTTTGTTATATTATGGCAAGCATATTGTTAGAACGGTGTGGACAAGACTACAAAAACAACCGGACGAAATAGCACCGTCCTTGATACCACAATCACCAGTTGCCATTCGTCATTTCCTTGTCAAAAATGGCGCAACACTAAGGATTTATTTAGTTGCTAAAAAAGTTTCAACTCTCTCTATAACCTAATAAACTTTTTTAATTCTTTCCAACAACCTTCCGCATTCTTCATCCATGTCCTTTGATTAAGCAACAAAGTTAAAAGAGTCAAAATAGAAGCTAGGCTTATTTTATACAACACCAACCAATCCACCCCATCAGCTCCGCCCAACCCCCCCCCCCCCCCTCCTCCACAAAAAAAGAAAAAAAATAGAAAACAAGGAAAAATGTATTATATGTAAGGCAAAATACTTTAACACCCCCATAAACTTGACACGGATTATTAGTTACAGCCTTAAACTATTCGTGGTCTTAATTACCCCCCTCAACTTGGCCTTTTGGGAGCCATTACCCCCCGCCCCCACCCCCCGACATTGATGTGGCAAAGAGTGTGGGTGCACTCGCTTGCCACGTGGATTTTTATGTATATGTGGCATTTTTTAAAAAAATAAAATATATTTTTACCTTTTTAAGTATGTTACTTTTTTGGATAATTTTTTTCGAATACAATTTATAATAAAACTTGGATAGAACAACATTATTTAGGCTAAATTTTTTTATTTGGCTAAAAATAATAAAATTTTAGCTAATCTTTTTTTGAATTTCAGTTTAATATTTCAATTGTATAAATCTTTATTTTCAGGTCAAATTCAAAAAAAGATTAACTAAAATTTTATTATTTTTAGCCAAATAAAATTTTTTAGCCTAAATAATGTTGTTCTATCCAAGTTTTATTATAAATTGTATTCGAAAATTATCCAAAAAAGTAACATACTTAAAAAGGTAAAAATATATTTTATTTTTAAAAAAATGCCACATATACATAAAAATCCACGTGGCAGGCAAGTGCACCCACACTCTTTGCCACATCAGCGTCAAGGGGGGTAATGGCTCTCAAAAGGCCAAGATCACGAATAGTTTAAGGCTGTATCTAATAATCTGTGTCAAGTTTAGGGGGGTGTTAAGGTATTTTGCCTATATGTAATAAAATATTATATTATGTAGTGGAATCTATAGCTCCTAAAGAAGTTACTCCCACTACTCTTCTCCATTAACCTCTCACTACTTATTACCATTATGGTTGTAACTCTCACACCTCCATAACATCCCCCATGATCTTCCCTCATGATCTCAATAGCTAATATCATGTTCATGACATTCCTTTGTATTACCTAAATATCGTCCTACAAATAGAGAGTTTGGGCATCACATTGTACACACTTGAATACATGGAAGAAATAAGAATCTGTTATCTTTTTCTCCTTATACTCTTGTCTATTTTCTTGTTTTATATTATTACTTTAAGCTAAGTTTCTTAACACGTTATCAGTACGAATGTCTCATTCTTTGTCAAGTTGTGGTAGGTGTTTCTTAACTTTCACGGCTTGATGTTTCTTAACTTTTACGTCAAGTAACTATTTGTTTATCTGTATTCACATAAAATGGTAAGTCTCTATGAATTTTTAGTTTACTATATCACAATATATGATCAAAGTCCAACTGATCTAATAGGACTACTAGGCTTCACATAATAACAGAGTAGTGCTAAAATTAATATATATGTAGACTATATGATGTATTCTATAGCAACTTGATCGGTGTTTATTATCATCAATGTATAGTCTGTTACATGCATGTTTGTATACGTTAACTTGATACATGAACATAGCATACCAATGCTGCTTAAATTGTGTGTATATTTATTTAAATTGTTTAATGTAATGCGCATTGTTTCCAATCACTGTATACAATTATGTTGCTATTATTTTTTTATATCCACAAATTTTACCTCATTTGTTACATATCCACTACTTATTTGTCAAATTTAAAGGCTCGAGGGTGAGTTCCTATCTGCAGCTAATATATATGCCATATTGGCATATATACTAGCTGCACATAGACTAAGCTGAAGGACTTATGTGTAAAAGTTAGAAAGTTTTGTCCTTAAAAGAAAACACTTGTGGCGGTTAGAGGTGAGCTGTTATAAATACCCACACTCACGTGTAGTTGGTCACTCTCTCTTAATGTAATAATAGAGCTTCTTCTTCCACTTTATTTCTTCTCCATCTCTACTGTAAATTCTCACTCATATTCATTTGCATGCTACATCATCGAATGGATTCAATCGATTTCATCATGGTATCAGAGCAGCGATCGTGAATTCATCGAGATTCAAGGAAATTCAGAAGATCGGAGCTCCGGCGGAGCTGAATTTTTGACAGCCATGGTAGGAAACGAAGTTGCTTCTCTATATCACAATCATCCGTTGTTTCTACGACCCTCAGATGGTCCAGAACTCGTCCTAATACCGCTCAAACTCACAGGGCCAGAAAACTATGCTCTGTGGAGTAGTGCGTTGAAATTGGCGCTCCAGGGAAAAAGTAAGCTAGGGTTTGTGGATGGAACTTGTGTGAAGAGTATGTACAAAGGAGAATTAGCAAAGCAATGGAAAAAATATAATGCGATCGTGTTGTCATGGATTGGGAGCACTGTATCGAGTGAATTGATTTCGAGTATCGTCTATGCCTCTAATGCAAGAAAAATGTGGAATGATGTTCAGGAAAGATTTGATCGATCAGATTTGACAAGGATTTATCACCCCTGGACAGCCATTGCAACCCTAAGGCAAGGTACTGACTTTGTCACTAGCTATTTTTCTAAAATGAAGGACTTGTGGGATGAATTAGATGTGTAGTACCACTATCCTCGTGTGACTGAAGAATCTTGACTCTCAGTAGAACATCTGAGATCTCAACGTTTGCCTACAATTTTTTATGGGGCTAAACGAAAGCTCTAGCAACATAAGGAGCAATATGTTAGCTAAAAGGTCTTTAGGTGTTGTTGATACACATAGGAAACCACTCAGCATATTAGCAGGGAGAGGCCAGGACTTTAAAGCAAAAAGGCCTGGAGTCATTTGTGAACATTGCGGATATAAAGGGAATCTTAAGGAGAATTACTTCAAAATATTTGGATATCCAGCTGACTTTAAGAGCAAAAGGAAGAATCAGCCCGTAGAAGGAAAGGTCTATGCTAACAATGTGAATATGAATGCAAATAGTGAGGAGGGAAATCGTGAATGTGCAAATATAAGGAGCATGACAGTTCTTCACAGAAGAACAATATCAACAGCTGGCCAAGTTGCTGTCAAAAACAACAACTGCAGAAAGTTCTAATAATTTTACAGGTATAGTCTCTCTGTTATCCGATGCAGGTATGTGTGATTGGGTAACATATACAGGGGCAACACATCATGTTACACATTGTAAGAATATTCTAAACAATATTAAAAATGCAGATGATCAAGGGAGACATGGAGTACAACTTCCTACTGAACATAAATCTCAAATAACTCACACAGGAGAGGCCTCCATATATGGAAACAAGACAGTAACAAATGTCTTATATGTGCCAGATTTTAAATTTAACCTATTGTCAGTATCTAAGCTCACAAAGGATCTCTGTTGCTCAGCCACATTCTTCCTTGATTTCTGTATATTTCAGGATCTTCACAGTGGCAATGTGATAGGGATTGGTAGAGAGAATAATGGTTTGTACTTGCTTAAGGAGAACATAACAGTAGCAACTGCAGGAGTTTTCCCGAGAAAAGGAGAAGAAACTGAACTTTGGCATTTAAGGTTAGGACATGCTTCAATGAAGGCAATGCAACATATTCCAAGGTTACAGGATAAAGTTGATGTGCAGGTACAAGAGAATTGTCAAGTATGTCCATTAGCTAAACAATGTAGGCTAAAGTTTCCTATTAGTAGTACTAGTTCTACTAGAATTTTTCAACTCATTCACTTAGATGTTTGGGGACCTCACAGATTACCTAAATATGATAGAAAGCACTACTTTGTTACTGTTGTGGATGACTATAGTAGGTACACTTGGGTGTGTTTGATCCAGTCAAAAATTGAAGTTCTAGTTGTAATAAAGAACTTTGTTGCAATGATTCAAAATCAGTTTGGTATAACTGTCAAGGTGTTAAGGTCAGATAATGGTACTGAATTTTTTAATTCTCAATGTCATGAATTGTTGGCTTCTTTGGGAATAATCCATCAGAGTAGTTGCCCATATACCCCCCAACAGAATGGTATAGTTAAAAGAAAGCATAGGCATATATTGGGAGTGGCAAGAGCACTGAAATTCCAAAACTCAGTGCCAATGAGGTCTTTTTTTTTGGGGGGGGGGGGGGGGGACTGTGTAAGAACAGCTGCTATCTGATAAACAAATTGCCCACAGGAGTATTACAAGGTAAGTGTCCATATGAAATGTTACATGGGAAACCAGCAAGAATAGATCACCTAAGAGTATTTAGATGTCTTTGTTTTATAAGCAATTTACTTTTAGGAGATATGTTTGCACCAAGGGCAAGGAGATCCATTCTCATTGGCTATTCAAAAACACAAAAGGGCTACCGGTTGTATGATCTAGAAAGCAGAATAGTATTTGTTAGCAGAGATGTAACATTCAGAGAGCATATCTTCCCTTTCAAGGAAACGATGCAAATTGAAAAAGAAGATCTCTTCCCAAGTGATACACCATCACTTGTTCTAACTGAACTCATGCCTGAATAACCTGTTCATCATCTAAACACTGAAGAGCAACTTCCAAATGAGGGAATGACAACAGCAGATTCAGAAACCATTACAGCAGTAGTTGATTCTGAACAAGTTGTGACAGAGACTAATGATGCAGATACAGTTCAACAGAATGCACCATTAGTTGAGGAACATGTAGACACAAGCCAACCACCTGTAGATGACTTGCATACCAAAAAATTCAACAGAGTTTCAAGACCCTCTATTTGGCTTAAAGATTACATCACCACATGCAAATCACAGACCAAGCCACACTGTATCTCCAACTCTATATCCTTTAGTCATTTATCCAACAACTACCAGGCTTATTTAGGAGTGTTTGCAGCAGAAGTTGAACCTAAATCCTTCAAGGAAGCATGTAAGAACAAGAACTAGATAGAAGCAATGTCACAAGAAATTAAGGCTCTTGAAGACAATGCTACTTGGGAGATAGTTGACTTGCCTGTAGGTAAGAGAGCAATAGGATCTAAATGGGTGTTCAAGATCAAATACAAAGCAAATAGGGAAATAGAGAGATATATAGCTAGATTAGTGGCTAACGGTTATACTCAACAAGAAGGTTTGGATTATCATGAAACTTTTTCTCCGGTGGCAAAGATGGTCACTGTGAGGACGGTGATCAGCATTGCAGCATCAAAAGGCTGGACTTTATTTCAGATGGATGTGAACAATGCATTCTTACAAGGAGACCTCTATGAAGAAGTTTACATGGACTTATCTCAGGGTTCCAGAAACAAGGGGAGCACAAAGTGTGCAAACTACTCAAATCTCTATATGGCCTTAAACAGGCCTCAAGGCGATGGAACATTAAACTGACTGAAGCTTTACTAGAAGGAGGATACTCTCAAAGTGCTCATGATCACTCTCTATTCACTAAGAAGACAGGACCTCACATTGTTATAATCCTGGTGTATGTGGATGATTTGCGCATAACTGGAAGCAATGTAGAACTGATAGAAGAGGCTAAACAGACACTACACAACTCCTTTAAAGTAAAGGACCTAGGAGAACTTCGATATTTTCTTGGCATAGATATTATGATATCAAAGGAAGGGATACTGCTCACTCAAAGGAAGTATGCTCTGCAATTGATCTTAGAAGCTGGACTCGCAGCAGCCAAGCCAATATCAACTCCCATTGAATTGAATCATAAATTAACTACCATCGACTATGACAAGCATGTAAGAGTCAAGGGGGATGAGGAACTGGAAGATATTGGAAGCTATCAAAGACTTATTGGGAAGTTACTCTACCTAACCATTACTAGACCAGATCTTTGCTTTGTAGTTCAAGTACTTAGCCAGTTTATGCAACGTCCTAAACAACCCATTGGGATGCAGCATTGCATGTGGTCAGATATGTGAAATCAGCTCTAGGGCTTGGAATTTTGCTAAGCACTGGTCCTATCAACAGTATATCTGCTTATCGTAATTCTGACTGGGCCTCCTGTCCAAACACTAGGAGATCAGTCACAGGGTACAACATTAAGTTGGGTGATTCTTTGCTTTTCTGGAAGTCCAAGAAATAGCAAACTGTGAGTCAAAGTTCAGCAGAAGCTGAATACAGGAGCCTAACAGCAGCAATAGCAGAAATTACGTGGTTTCTAGGACTGTTGAAAGAGCTTCAAGTCCATCAACCAGTTCCTCTGCATTACGACAATAAGGCTTCTTTACAAATAACAGCCAATCCCATCTTTCATTAAAGAACTAAACATATTGAAATAGATTGCCACTTTGTTCGAGAGAAGATCAAGACTGGAAAATTGGCACCACAATACATTTCTACCAATTTACAGTTGGTTGACCTTATGACCAAGGGTCTAGGATCAACACAACATCATTTCCTCTTGTCCAGGATTGGTGTGCTCGATGTATTTTACTCACCAGCTTGAAGGGGAGTATTAGCATATATACTAGCTACACATAGATAGTATTGGCATATATACTAGCTGCACATAGACTAAGCTGAGGGACTTATGTGTAAAGGTTAGAAAGTTTTGTCCTTAAAAGAAAACAGTTGAGGCGGTTAGAGGTGAGTTATTATAAGTACCCACACTCATGTGTATTTGGTCACTCTCTCTTAATGTAATAACAGAGCTTCTTCTTCCACCTCATTTCTTCTCCATCTCTACTGTAAATTCTCACTCATATTCATTTGCATGCTGTATCATCGAATGGATTCAATCGATTTCATCAGTTCCTATGCACTTTGGCCTATTATTCCATTGGTTGAGAGTGAGACGGTGGATTTCAAGTCCCATCGCACCTTGAGAGTAAGACACCAGGTTTAAGTCCTAGTGCACCATGATAATAAGACGTTGGGTTCGAGTCCCAACTCATTATGGCCTATCATACCTTTATATGGGTAAGGCATTGGGTTTGAGTCCCAATGCACCATATTGATAATATAATGATGACTACAGAAAAATAATATATTTTTCATGAAAAAGCATGAAGCTTGTCCCACTTGATTTTCTCCATTCTTGAAGTGAATGTGATAGCGGTGCATAATAAGTTTAAATAAAGATAAGTGGTTGACCAATAGACGTGGGTGTACCAAAGACAAAAATAATAATAGTCATCATTATGGTAATTGTAAAAAGAAGAACAATAAAGGTTCTCAAAATAATCCTAGAAAGGTGAAGAAAATGTGTACCAATATGGTCAGTAAATATGAGGCACGCTCAGATTATTATAGTCCATTTTTTGAACGAATGCGACATGTGATAAGCATTATAAATGCAGATTGCAGACTCATTCCTGAAAGTGAATGTGGAAATATATATGTGATACAAATTATGCATAAGATCAATGTACTTATGCATGGTTAAATAATACTACAACTCAACTCTAAGGGAGGTTTGAGAGAAAGAATGATAATGAATATTACTATGTGGTTACGTGAATATATAATTGGTCGTGTACATGTCGTGCGCCAAAAAATATTTTGCCATGCCTTGTAAAAAGTTATTAAAGAAAAAATTAAAGCAAGAAATGATTTTGCTTATTATGATTTTGACCATGACAATTATAGTTATTATGATATATATTATCCGTGAAGGAGACATTCACCATATGGATGATGTGACAAGATCTTGTAGTACAAAATCAGTTAAGAGCTTCGGAAGAACTAATTTATTACTACCCGAATGAATGAAATTATTCATGACATTGATATTGTAGTAAGTCTCAAAAGAAACTTTTTGAGTTTTAAAGGTATTAGCCAAAGTGATTGGCATATTGAGACTATAAATGAATGGATGATTGAATATCTTTATATTACTATAATCATACCGGGTAAATATAAAAGATTACCCAACTTTTCTTCTATTTGTACTACCAAGTATAAGCATGATGATGGAATCACATGCCATAAGTAAACTAGAGGTTTACTGAAACAAATATAAGTTGGCATGACCGATTGGCTATCCCGGTTCAATTATGATGTGAAATATGATTGATAATTCACGTTGGCATATATTGAAGAACTAGGAGATTCTTCAAGAATTCTCTTGTACGGCTTATTCTCATGATAAATTGATTACTATACCAGTTGAGGTTGGGATTGTACCCCTTGATTTTTGGAACGTATAAAAGGTGATATATATATATATATATATATATATATGTATATGTATATGCGCGTTGGTTATCAACTTGCAGTTTGCTTTTGCAAAGTTGATTGCTCAAATTATTAGAGCACATTTCCAGAATGTAAATTGTGATGATAATGCTAGTTTAAGCACAAGCTGGTTTAGAAGAAATTGTATGCCTCCAATTATAGCTAAACCATTGGCTATGAGAAGAAAAAAAAATTTGGTATGAGATGTATTATTTAATTACAACAACACTTGTACGCATCTAGCCAACAAGTTATGAAAAATTCTCCCTATCTCACTTGGTTCAGGGTCAGGAAACTAAATAATTTCCGTCTAGAAATATGGATGTGAGATATGATTTAATTATCCCACCTGAATTCACAAAGATGGGTTCCCAAAGAAGGTTGGAAAATAAGTTGGTGATCCCAATATTAGGGGGAGAAAATGGGCAGTTGAAAAAGTGATACGTGGAATAAATTATTATGAGTACATCTAGATCTTCGTACAAGAAAATGTGAACTTGAAGTTCAAGTGATAATTCATATGCAAAATATTACCAGGGGAACTTGCTGACCCAAAGCTAAATGTCATATTTCAGCTACTAATGCTCCAACTAAAATAAAGTCTATGATGGACAGAGTCTATGACACGCATAAAGTGTAATAGACTAATTGGTTCCAAAGATAAAAATTCATGAAGAAGGAGTGGAGCAAATGATCAAGATGGTCATTATAAAGAGGCAAGTGCTCTAGAATAGCACCATGACATAACACTCTATAAGACCTGATGGAAGAGGCTCAGGCACCTGAAAATAATGAGATCTTGATAAGTTATGTCTTTATTGTGTGATAATGGAACCTGTAACGACCCGACCGGTCATTTTGAGCTCTAGTGCATCGTTTAGCGGTTTGAGGCCATGAGCAGCTTCACTTCAGGTATTATGATTTGTACGCGTAGTCAGAATTAAAATTCGGGGAGTTCGGAGTTGACTTGGAAGCATAAAGTTGGAAGAATCTGACTAAGGGTTGATTTTGAGTAAAAAAACCTAGGAATTGGGATTTGAAGGTTCCAACAGGTTCGTATGATGATTTTGGACGTAGGCTTATGTCCGGATTGGGTTTTGGATGGCCCGGGAGCATTTCAGTGCCTATTGTGGAAGTTAGCATTTTGGGAAGAATTTCATAAATTTGGGTTGCAATGCATTTTAATGTTTTTGATGTCCGGTTGGGATTCCGATCCTAGGAATAGCTTCATATGGTGATTCTGGTATTTGGAGCGCGTTCGAAAGTGGATTCGGGGGTCCGTAGGTTTTGAGAAGTTTGACCGGAGGTGGACTTTTTGATATCGGGGTCGGATTCTGATTTCGGAAGTTGGAGTAGGTCCGTAATGTCGAATATGACTTGTGTGCAAAATTTGAGGTCAATCGGACGTGATTTGATAGGTTTCGGCATCGAATGTAGAAGTTTGAAGTTCTAAAGTTCATCAAGTTTGAATTGGGGCGTGATTTCCGATTTTAGCGTTAATTGATGTGATTTGAGGGCTCGACTAAGTTTTTATGGTCTTTTTAGACTTGTGGGGGTGTTTGGTTTGGAGCCTCGAGGGCTCAGGTGAGTTTCGGACGTTCGGAAGGATGAGAAAAACTCTAGTTTTTCTGGTGTTTCTTGGCAGCAGTTGCAGGTCTCGCAAATGCGAGAATTCGTTCGCATTTGCGAACCTCGCATTTGCAAACCCTGCATTTGCAAAAAGGGCTTCGCAATTGCGATGGAGCCTGACTTGGGGTAGAATTCGCATTTGCAAAATTTTGGGTCGCATTTGTGACCTTAGCAGAGTCCACATTTGCGACTCATTGGTCGCATTTGCGACCTTGGCAGGGGAGGCCCATGTTTGCATTTGCGATGGTTTTGTCGCATTTGCGACACCTGAACCAGGTGTCGCAAATGCGACATCTGAGGCCTGTGCACAGCTTATTAATTGTGACACTTAGACCATTTAGCTCATTTCCGTTCATCTCTATGGCAATTTTTGGAGCTTTTGGAAGAGGGTTTTCACCTAGCACTTTGAGGTAAGTAATTTCTACACAACATGAGTTAAATACATAGATTTTGGGTAGATTAACATGTAAAAATTAGTGAAAACCAAGGGTTTAGATGAAAACCTAGGTTTTTGATAAAAACTAGATTTAACCAAGAAATTTGTTATGGAATTTGGTAAAAATCATAGTATATTTTAGTTCATGAGGTTATGGGTAGCGACTTTCTTCAATAATTTTCGGAATCCAGGCACGTGGGCCCGGGGGTGAATTTTTAGGAACCTTAACATTTAGGGTTGGGTAACCTCTTAAATAGTTGAAATACGAACTTTTGAGCATATATTGATTTGTTATACACCATTTGAATAGTTTTGGATTGTTCGGCACCGATTTAGGGGTTTGAGCTTATTCTTGTACCATAAAGTAGGCCTTGAGACGAGATAAGTCTCCTTTCTAACCTTGTAAGAGGGAATTAACCCCGTAGGTGAACTAAATTAATACATGCTTCTATTTGTGGGGGCTACGTATGCACGAGACAACGAGAGTCCGTGCGTAGCCACTATTATTCTTATGTCCGGGTAGTGTAGGACCCAAATCATGTTGTATTTGCGATCCTTGCATCCTACTTGTTAATTTAATTGTTTAAGCCATCTTGGTACTTGATAAAGGAATTTAAAAAGGGTAAACTCCGCCTACTTGAGTTGAGGACGGGTCACTTGACCGTTAATGAGAATTTGATATTTTATTGAACATTAACCCTTAATAAATTCTTGATTTGGTTGTTTGAATGTGCTTATCTTTTGTGGAACGGGCCAAACGCCTCGGCAGATTAAATAGATGCATCTATGGTTCGAGTCGTTCGACCCTCCGGCAGTGCACAGTTTAAATATTATGTTGGATCGGGCCATACAACCTTGGCATGATTGCGCATGACTTAATTGATTGTTTTGGAATTATTGATGATTGATGTGGCCTCATTGGACGGAGATATAAATTGTTAAAATATAAAAACTAAATTTTTAAATGTCCTATCACGATAGAATTGTTTACCCGCTTCATGATATTTAGTTTGCAGTCGCCTTATAAAATCCAAAATTTATCATATTATCGGTATATTATTGTTGGCCATAGTAAGTGTAGGAGTCGACCTCTCGTCACTACTTCTTCAAGGTTAGACTGGATACTTATTGGGTACGCATTGTTTTCGTACTCATACTACACTTGCTGTACATTTTGTTGTACAGGCACATGTGTGTTCAGTGGCCTTATGGGCGCAGCGGCGCGGTTGATACTGTGAATACCTAATTTTTGCACTATTTTAACATCTCCTAAATTTATAAGTATTTTGTTGCTTTATTCATTTATTTTTCTTTCTCAATTTTTACTTATTTTTTTATTGCAATCTTATCACAAAAAAACAAAAAAATATTGTCTTTTTATGTGTGTGCTCTTTTAATTAACTAATTATTTGATAAGTTAATCAAATTGATTTCTCATATGATTAATTTAATTATTAGCTAATGAGTTTTATTAGGTTTTGTTTTTTTTGGTTGGTATTTAGGTTAATTAGATTGTAGTTTAATAAGATAAGATTAAAGGGAAATGGGCTAAAAATGAAATGGTTAGGTGGCTAAGAGTGCAAATTCAATGCCAATTAAATGGCTGCCAGGTTAGTGTTCAAACGACGTCGTTTTATAATCAAACTACGTCATTTTGGTTAAGTTACAAAGGGTCAATCCTAGCCATCGGATCTTCTTCAGTCCAATGGCCCTAATTTAATCTTTCATTTCATATATAACGATAAAAAAATCAGAAATTTTGCTTCAATTAAGCCTAAAACCTAAACCCTAGCTCCCTCTCTCTTCTCTCATTCTCCCACTGTTGCCGCGGCCTCTGCCTACCAGCGCCGCCGTCCGACAACCATTGCCCAAAAACCGCCTAAAATCACCACCACGCCTCCGTCTTGGCCTATCTCATGACTCGAAGCATGAGTTTCTCATTGGTGATATCGTAACTGACCACTGGCTCGCTGGAAATCACGGTCACGAACTCACGATTCACCAATTAGAAAATCATGCTCGAAGTTCACATTGTTGTCGAGTTGGCGTCCCACCACTGTCTCGAGCACTTGGATTATAAAATGGTAAAAATCCTAATCATTTTTCCCGCCATTATTTTTCTATTTTCTTTGTGATTGTCCTAGGATTTTAGTTTAGTTTAAGGTTTGTTAGTGATCGTCTAATTTAGAGCCCGTTTGGCCAAGCTGCCAAAAATTACTTATTTTGAAAAGAGCTTTTATTCAAAAGTGCTTTATGAAAAAGTACTTCTGCAAAATAAGTAGTTTGTGTTTGGCCGATTCGTTTGACTAGTGCTTTTTGCAAGCTCATCGTGTTTGGCCAGTCTTTTAAAAAAGCACTTTTAAGTATCAAACTACGAAAAAAGACAGTAAAAGTTCAATTTGCGATTAGTATTATTTAGAAAAGAAAAATAAATTTAAACATTTATTAGAAAAGAATTCAATTAAAATATAAAACGTAAAGTAAAATATAAATTAAAAATTCTAATTAATATAAAATATAGTTATTCCAAAGCAACAATATTGAGTGTTGGTATTACTTATTATTTATATGATAATTTAAATATGTCAAAATACAACATTCAATATAAATTTAAAATCTACTCTTAAGAATAGGAGAAAGAAAATAAAAATTTGATTAAGAGAGAATAAATGTATAGCCAAAAAAATGGAAAAAGAAAAAGAAAAAGAAAAATTAAATTAATTAGGGATAATTGGAAAAATATAAATTTATTGTAAGGTTATTTTTTGTCTTGAATAAATTAACTTTCTGCTTCTGCTTCTGCTTCTGCTTTTTGGAAGAAGCTAGAATTTATAGCTTCTCCCCAGAAGCAGAAAAACTGCTTCTCCTGCTGCTAAGAATTAATTTTTCATTTTGGCCAAACACCTTAAATTTTTCAAAAAGTATTTTTTTGGCCAAAAAAAAAGTACTTTTGGCCTCCTAGAAGCTTGGCCAAACAGGCTCTTAATCTAGTTTTTGAACTTTCTGCTTTTGTGTTTGTTAAATCAATGGAGAGTAATATTAAGGATAGAGTTGAAAGTTAGCAGAAGGTGAATGATGGAGTAGAGTACATCTTTGGTTGTAATATACTGTTTGGAGTACAAAACTCCAAAAATCTGCTTCTAGTTGGTAAAATACTATCTCTTGGACAGATTTTTTACCAAAGAGCTGTCCTTTGAATAGTGTTGGAAA
>NC_031989.1:15791126-15809615 GCF_001879085.1 Nicotiana attenuata
ATGTTCCCTCACATTCATTTACCACCAGGGTTTAAGACCCTAAAATTTGAAAATATGATGGACACGGCGACCCAATCGCCCACTTGAAAAGGTACTGCAACCAGCTGAGGGGTGTAGGAAGAAATGAAGAGTTGCTGATGGCTTATTTTGGGGAGAGTCTGGTAGGGGTAGCCTCTGAATGGTTCATTGACCAAGATATCTCTCACTGGCATGTTTGGGACGACATGGCCCAGGCCTTCGTCAAACAATTTCAGTACAACATATATATTGTGCCAGATCGCAATTCCCTGTCCAATATGAAGAAAAAGCCAACCGAAAGCTTTAGGGAGTATGTCGTTAGATGGAGAGAGCAAGCATCTAGAGTTAAGCCACCCATGGATGACCATGAGTTAGTCACTGTCTTCCTTCAGGCTCAGGATGCTGATTATTTTCAAAATATGATGTCCGCAATGGGCAGACATTTTGCTGATGCAATCAAGATAGGAGAAATGGTCGAGAATGGCCTCAATACTGGCCGAATTATAAGTCAAGCGGCTCTTAAAGCAGCCACCCAAGAAATCCAGAATAGGCTGGACAGCCTTGTTAACCAAAAGAAGAAAGATGAGGAGGCCATGATGGCATCACAGGCAAAAAGAGGCCAAACGGGAGCATCTCAACCCCCGGATCCACGATACTCAATTGCTCCACAGTATGCAACATTCAATGCTCAGTCTTATGCCAAACCATCCAATCGCCCAGATGCGGGCCCTAGCTTTAACATACCTTCATCCGCGACAACAGAACTCTCAATCACCCAACAACCCTCGTCCAAAACAAGAGTATGAAAGGAAACATAAGTAGAGGGACAATTTCACACTAATCGTACAATCCTACACAAGTTTGTTTGAAAGGTTGAGACGTTGTGGCATGATTGAGCCACTTCAAGGGTATGCTCCTGATCTATATGCAAAAGGTTTTAACCCTACTGTACAGTACGTGTACCATTCTAATGTCTAGGGGCATAACACTAAGGATTGTCGGGCTTTGAAAAAGGAAATAGAAATGATGATTCAAGAAGGGATGCTCATGGCACCCTAAACGTCTTGACAAAGCATGCAATGCTTGGATGATTTACAATGTTAAAGAGTATGGGGACAGTTGACGAAAAGGTCAAGAACCCGTCCACTGAATGCAAGGGATGTGCAAATATGTAGCTAAGATGTCGAGCTTGGTAATAGGAAAGTCACTCCCCTCCTTGCCCGAAAGGAGTCTTGGTAACTTATTTTGTCATAATTTCTATCATCTGGATTACTTCGAGGTTGTGATCCAGATGTTGTTTGTTTGTCCTGTCATCAAAACCTCTCTATTCTTTAATCAATGAAATGCAACTTTTCGCTTTGTGTCATTTTATCCATTGCGCTTAATTCGTCTTGCATATATAGTTCTTTTCACGCCAATTTTAGTGACATGACATGCATACGGAGTATTCGGCTAGATTTTAGAAAGCCTGTCCAATCTTGAATTGAATCGAGAAAAAAAATACTTGGAGGATAAATAAGAGGTTGAAGAACTTTTATGATAAGCCTATCACATGGAACCAAAAGAGTCACCGTAGAGGTTAAAGATGTTTATCTCAAACCTATCATGAATACCGGCTTAAGGATAATTAAAAGTCTTGAAGTTTGGTTGGACTAGTCGATGAAAAGCTTTTCGCCATGGCCTGCATAATCTGATCATATCAGGGAAGATGACCCAAATCCTTAAAGAAGGTGCTTTCCAGGGAATTTAAAATGACTAGCTGGTAAGTGCACCCTTCTAGATAAGGACAAAGACCAAGAAAAGGTGGCTCCAAATTGACAAGAGTCATTTGTTGTGAATAAAATATTGACTACGGAGATATACAACTAACAAAACCAAGAAGACAGTCATGTCCATCAATGCCGAACTTGAGAAGAGATGGAATATTTGGCATTCTTGAGGCTGGGAGGCCTTTTTCTGCTACCCAAATACTTTTACCCTTCGTTACCCCTTTTGAGCCTATTTTATTTTTCTTCGACCCCCGCTCTTTTGGAATCAAGTATAGAGTCGAAAAAAAATAACAAAGAGTCGAAGATCCATACCACTAGAGAAAAAGAGCTGGTCAATTTGTTTAAAAAAAAAGAAGAAAAGGAAAAGAGAGAAAAAGAAAGAAAAATTATTTTTAAAAAACCATTATGAAATCTTTCGTGTTGGTTTGAACTACGCTTGACTTGATTCCTTTAAATGATACGTAGGCAGCTCTACACTAGGATTCAGTCTAACCAAATGAAAAATAAAAATTCCCAGTATCTGAAACTGGGGAAGAATTTTTTTATGTTGTTATGAAGAGTCGATTCCAAGAGTTGTAAACATACAACCCTATCATCTTGAGTCTATTTTGAGCCTTAATATGACCCTTTCTTTCTAACCCTCTCCAAAAGCCTTCCAAATAAAGACCTTCCAATTAGTCTTTTAAAATGCCAACGGATGCACACAATAAGCAACAGTTGTCACACGACATAGTACAATGTCAAGTTGCTCGCACAAAAAGGCGAAAGAAGAAGAAGATAATGAATGAAAATGAGAGAGTCTTGTTGGTGAAAACCCTCATGGGCACTATAAGGTGATGGTAAGTAGAGATAAGTAAATGAGAGAGACTGGTTGGTGAAAACCTTTCAGGGCACTACTGGTCAAAGGTGAGTTATGATTTGATGCAAATGATTGGCACAAAGAGGCCCACTTCAAAGACGAAAAGGAACAACAAGAAGAAAGGATAGATTGGTTGGATAGATTCGGCTGCTCAATCCAAAATGCATGTCATGATCATTAAAGTTGGCTACCATATTCAAAGGAGCCCCTTTTTTCTTTCTTCCCCCCTGAAGTGGTGTTTTCAGTTAAACACTATTACTTCTCATTTTTACATTGCGTCATTGTGTCCATTTGCATTATTATTTTGAGTTAGTTTGCGTCATTATGTCCATTTGCATAATTATTTTGAGTCAGTCTTTGTTAAAACAAACAATAAATGATTTTAAAATCTGTTACCAGCTTTCTAACTGTCTATCCTAGCACATCAAAGAGGACATACCCAGGAAGCAACATGCACGTTTGTTGAAGTTAAACAAGATTTGAGGGTTCATGCAGACGGAAGTTCCAAAACTTTGCTGGTCTATTTGCTTAGAAGACAACAAAGAAAGGGCGACAAAATTGGACCGTTTCCCAAAAATGCAAAATAAAGGATATGGGGCATACACGGCATTGAAAAAGGCACAAATATAACTGTGATTTCCTCTGATAAGCTGAACAAAGTGTTTCGAAGAAATCGAAAAGGTCGCTAAGCAAGACTTGCTTCATTGGCAAAGCTGATAGCACCACAGACACAAACTGATATCGGGTGCAAAATAATCAAGTTTGATTTTTAAAGGAAAAAATCACCAAAGTGAAGACTTGATTTATAGACAAGGTTCTGCAACACCTTAGACATCCGGTTACGAAACAGTCGAATGCGACATTAGAAAGCCAAAGTTTCCAGAACATGGTACAGAGCCTCCTAGCCGTTTGGTACCATTACTGGCAAATCAGTTCTCTAACAACGAGGTGGCCGGAGATTCAAACTGCTCGGGGCATTCAAGGCCACAAAACGACACCATTGTTAAACCACAAATCTTTCTTTGTTTGAAGCAGGAAACAAAGTAGTGTAGAATTGAAGTTCTCAAAGGACGAATGTCACCAAAGGTAGATTCTTCAAACTCTCTACTTTTTCTTTCTTGATATGCCTATAATCACATCATCAACCACTGCATTTTCCAGCATAAGGTACAACAATCCTTGGTTGAGGTTCCATTTTGACATAGGGCACACCACTCCCTAATCACATGTTTAATATAGGGTACACCAATACCTAGTTGTATTCTCCAACATAAGGTACACTAATTTTTAGCGAGGTTCCATTTTCATACAAGGTATCCTATCCCTTGGTTACTTTCTCTCTAAGTGATAAAAGGCGCCATCCCTTTGTTACATTCTCTCAGCGATACAAGGTGCCAATCCCTGACCATATTCTCTCTTAGTAATACAGGGTGCCAACCCCTGGTTACATTACTTCTCACTGATATAGGGCGCCAACACTTGATTATATTCCCTCTTAGTAATGTAGGGTGCCAACCCCTGGTTACATACTTTCTTAGTGATACAGGGCGCCAACCCCTGGTTACATTCTTTCTCAGTGATACAGGGCGCCAACCCCTGGTTACATTCCCTCCAAGTCTTTCAACCTCACTCGTAGGAGACGCACTTCCTAGTTTGAGTTATTTCAATAGGAGACGCACTTCCTAATCTTAACTATCAATCCTAGGAGACGCACTTCCTAGTCCAAGCCTTTCCACCTCAATCGTTGGAGACGCACTTCCTAGTTTGAGTTACTCCAATGGGAGGCGCACTTCCCAATCTGAATCATCAATCCTAGGAGACGCACTTCCTAGTCCAAGCCCTTCAACCCCACTCGTAGGAGACGCACGTCCTAGTTTGAGTCATTCCATTGGGAGACGCGCTTCCTAATATGAACCATCAATCCTAGGAGATGCACTTCTTAGTCCAAGACTTTCAACCTCACTCGTAGGAGACGCACTTCCTAGTTTGAGTCATTCCAATAGGAGATGCACTTCCTACTCTGAACCATCAATCCTACGAGATGCACTTCCTAGTCCAAGACTTTCAACCTCAATTGTAGGAGACACACTTCCTAGTTTGAGTCATTCCAATAGGAGACGCACTTCCTACTCTAAACCATTAATCCTAGGAGATGCACCTCCTAGTCCAAGTCCTTTAACCTCACTCGTAGGAGACGCACTTCCTAGTCTAAGCCTTTCAACCTCACTCGTAGGAGACGCACTTCCTAGTTTGAGTTATTCCAATAGGAGACACACTTCCTACTCTGAACCATAAATCCTAGGAGACGCACTTCCTAGTCCAAGTCCTTTAACCTCACTCGTAGGAGACGCACTTCCTAGTTTGAGTCATTCCAATAGGAGACGCACTCCTAATGTAAACCATCAAATCTTAGGAGATGCATTTCCTAGTATAAGTCTTGCAACCTCATTCCATTGGGAGACGCACTTCCTAATCTGAACCATCAATCCTAGGATACACACTTCCTAGTCCAAACCTTTCAACCTCATTCGTAGGAGACGCACTTCCTAGTTTGAGCCATTCTAATAGGAGACACACTTCCTAATATGAACCATTAATCCTAGGAGACGCTCTTCCTAGTCCAAACCTTTCAACCTCATTCATAGGAGACACACTTCCTAGCATGAGTTAACTCTGTTCATTCTAATAGGAGACGCACTTCCTAATATGAAACATTAATCCTAGGAGACGTAATTCCTAGTTCGAGTCCTTTAATCTCGCAGTCATTCCAATGCCTCCCATGGGTGATGCACCTCTTAGTCTAAGTTTTATCAGTTCTATTCCTAAGAGAAGCACATTCGATTCGGAGTCTTCAGTATCATTTTTTCATCTTTCAAATAATATAAGCTGATTTGCAGATTTACCCATTAACTTACAAAATTTTTTCAGTGCCAAACTGGGGCAGAAAATTTTGCTCGTTTTGTTCGTCTTTGATGGATTTTCAGGCCCCGCCGTAGAGCACAAGTTGTGACGATCAAAGTTACCGTTTCAATTATTATCAGAAGGAAGAAGTCTTTCGATCACAGTATAGTTGGAGTTAACTTTGGCAATGTGTCAGTAACCCAGCTTCTCAAGATTCATCTTCTTAATTTCGGATCAGGAAAGAAAGCAACTGAGATTGAGTCATAATCTTTTCTTCAAAGAGCATCAAGATCCAATCTAAGATCAACACAAGAGAGTAGACGAAGAATCAAGATTTGACTCTAGAAGACACATAGATAGGATTTTGTAACTTTTTAGCTTGCAGACATATGTAGATCTCTTCTCTTTTTCTTTTGACGTAAGCAGCAAGTAACAGTAACAACAACAACAACAACAACAGTCTTAACTCCAGTGTCCGGTAGTCCCGGCTACCAAATTTTTCGAACTATATTGACCTGATTCCTCTAAACAAGGATATGTAGGCAACCTCGGAAGCAAGGTTCGGTCACCATTTTTCAAAAATTTCTTCCATTGGAGTGATATGTGAGCAAAATTTAGCTATGGCATTCACTTTTCTTTGCACGAAAACACGTCATGTTCTCGAGCAAAGAGGAGCAGCTGTGAATACCTAATTTTTGCACTATTTTAACATCTCCTAAATTTATAAGTGTTTTGTTGCTTTAGTCATTTATTTTTCTTCCTCAATTTTTACTTATTTTTTTATTGCAATTTTTCTTATCACAAAATACCAAAAAATATTGTCTTTTTATGTGTGTGCTCTTTTAATTGACTAATTATTTGATAAGTTAATCAAATTGATCTCTCATATGATTAATTCAATTATTAGCTAATGATTTTTATTAGGTTCTGTTTTATTGGTTGTTATTTAGGTTAATTAGATTGTAGTTTAATAAGATAAGATTAAAGGGAAATGGGCTAAAAATGAAATGGTTAGGTGGTTAAGAGTGCTAATTCAATGCCAATTAAATGGCTGCCAGGTTAGTGTTCATACCATGTCGTTTTATAATCAAACTACGTCATTTTAGTTAAGTTACAAAAGGTCAATCCTAGCCATCAGATCTTCTTCAATCCAATGGCCCTAATTTAATCTTTCATTTCATATATAAAGATAAAAAAATCAGAAATTTTGCTTCAATTAAGCACAAAACCTAAACCCTAGCTCCCTCTCTCTTCTCTCATTCTCCCACTGCCGCCGCGGCCTCTGCCTACCGGCGCCGCCGTCCGACCACCACTGCCCGAAAACCGCCTAAAATCACCACCACGCCTCTGTCTTGGCCTATCTCATAACTCGAAGCATGAGTTTCTCATTGGTGATATCGTTACTGACCACTGGCTCGCTGGAAATCACCATAACAATTCACTAATTAGAAAACCGTGCTCGAAGTTCACATTGTTGTCGAGTTGGCGTCCCATCACTGTCTCGGGCACTTGGATTGTAAAATGGTAAAAATCCTAATCATTTTCCCCACCATTATTTTTCTGTTTTCTTTGTGATTGTCCTAGGATTTTAGTTTAGTTTAAGGTTTGTTAGTGATCGGTCTAATTTAATCTAGCTTCTGAACTTTCTGCTTTTGTGTTTGTTGAATCAATGGAGAGTAATATTAAGGGATAGAGTTGAAAGTTAGTAGAAGGTGAATGATGGAGTTGAGTACATGTTTGGTTGTACTGTACTACTTGTGTACTGTTTGGAGTACAAAACTCCAAAAATCTGCTTCTAGTTGGTAAAATACTATCTCTTGGATAGATTTTTTACCAAAGAGCTGTCCTTTGAATAGTATTGGACAGATTTTTGGTAAAAAATATGTCCTTTGAACAGATTTTCATAATGAAGTCATGTCCCTCCTCTCCTATAAAAAGAGTACTTTTCTTTCACTTTAGGAGAGTTGAACACACACATCTACACACACTAAGGGGACATCAGAAAAAAAGGAGAGCTGAAGATAAAAATTCAGCACCCTTTCACCTTTGAATATTTTTCAGAAAAGAGCAAAAACCTTTCAAAATAAATATATATATATATAAAAAGTTTGAAGTTAGTTTGTAGTTCTTTCTTCTTTAAAAAAAGAAAAATGTTGAGTTTCAAGGTGTCTTCTGGGTTCTTTTGTTGTTGTTGTTGCTAGTTTCAAGTTGCTACCTTCGTTTGATTGGTGGATAAACAAAGTTATCGGCTGATCATTCAAGTTATTTTCCATCTCTAGGTACTTTCCTTAACACTGTAGTGTAAGTGTTGATTGAGATAAGACCCAAAGATGCAATCTTGGGATATATTCTCACTGTTTCCACTCTTTTATTGAATGAACGGAGGTTCTAATATTTTTTTTTTCAATATTAAGATGGTGGCTTTAAGAATTCTTAGTATTTGAATTTTTTCTTCTTTTAATTTTACACGAACTTCTGGTTACATGCATTGAGTATTGAAAGTTGACTAAACATTTTTTTTAAGAAAAGATAAATATGGAATGAATACAATTTTACCTTCTTTAAGTTTTTTAGAAGATGTTTATATTAAAATGAATTATGTAGTTACGAGAAAGGCTTTTTTTTTTTGTAACATTCAAATTCACGGTTTAGTTGTGGGAGTATTTTCGTGTATGTAAAGTTGTGGGATTGCAGTAGGATATTGAGTTAAAATAAAGAAAAGAAAAAAAAGAATATTCTGTTAAAGTACAGGTTAGTTTAGCACACTTTTAAGAGTTGAAGTTTTATTATACATCAAACTCTTGCTACACAAGGGTTCGTTTCTTCATTTGAGCATGTGTAAACTTTTTTACCATAATGTTGTTGTCTTTCTTATTGAATATTAAATATATATTAGTGTGTATTTGTTAAGTTCACTGTCATTGGGATTGACTGGCTACAAGTTTTTGCCAAACTAATTCAAGTGATAAGTTAGACAAGGCATAATCTCAATATAAAAGTTTTTTTTTTAAATAAATAAATAGTTAAATATTTTTGAAAAAGTGCTAGGCAAATTTTAAGGCATGAGCGCAAATATATAATTTTATTAAAATAAAGATATTTCGGTTATACTAGTTTCATCATTTAATGACAACAAAAGTAAGAATAGAAGCGGACATTGGCAAAACATGAAAAAATAAAATAAATCATACTTTATTTAAAATTAATTCAAACCAAGTTTAAGTAAATTAAGCGACCGTGCTAGAACCACGCGATTCGGGGAGTGCTTCACATCTTCTTCCCGATCAACAGAATTCCTTACCCGAGCTTTGTTTTCGCAGACCAATAATAAAAGAGTCAAATCTTCCTTTGATTAGGGATCCAAACAAAAGGTGACTTGGAGCATCCAAAATCAATTCCAAGTGACGGCTCTGTAAATAAAATAATCTCTTCTCAAAATTATCACGTTAATTGGAAAAACTCTTTAACCCACAACAATAACATACACATATCGTTTGGGGTAGAAAAAGGGGCGTGACAGATACGGGGACTTAGATGAGCTGCATCTTATGAGACGATCCGCAGCCATCAGAGTCTCCTTCAAAGTACTTGTATATTCTTTTCTGTCCAAATTTGTATTCCGGATGGTTATTGTATTGTATTTTAAATTCCTAGTAAATACTCATGCACTTGTGATACCGAGTTCTGGGATGATTATGTGATATTCAGTGTTAAGAATGGAAAATATTATTAATTATTCAGTAAAGTTCATCTTTTTACTAGTTAAATTAAGGAAATTTATGATTTCAAAATTAAGATGAGAATTTAATTAATGGATTTTGGGTCGTGACAACATGGTATCAGAGCACTAGGTTCACTTAGGTCTCACGAGCCATGAGCTAGTTTGTTAGAGTCTTGCGGGTCGGTATGAAGATATCTGTACTTATCTTCGAGAGGCTACAGGGCTGTTAGGAGCACTTCCCTTCTTGATTCCTCATCGTGCGATGATTCCTTTGAGGCTTATGCCTTTGTTTCTTTCCTACTCGATCTTATGCGACGTGAAACACTTGTTATAAATCGGAAATTGAGGAATTTTAATGGTACTACAAATGTGGTGCAGGATGTTTCTCCCTGCGTAATTGATTGGGCTATTGTCGTCGCCTTTCGGAAGGCCGTTCTGTTTCAGCTCAGTATTAGTACTACCTAAGGTTTTGTGATTTGACATTCATTGTTATGACGATTCGTACGTTGCTATCGCACAGTGTTGGTGTAACGGTAGGATACTTGTCTATGTGTCGAAGCAATGAATGACTTGGAAGGAGATTTACATAGTGCATGACTCAGAGATTCAGTATTTTATTTCTAGCAGAGGAAAGGCAATCAGACTATGAATGTTTAGGTTTTGATCGATGGAGTAGCGAGATTGGTATTTTCAAGTGTGGTGGAATTTTCACTTGTGATGTGGTGTGTTGTCCTTGTTGAATGTGTTAGGTTCGTCGGTGTCATGGCCTTCTTCAATTCGTCTTTGGGGCAGAGTATTGTGAAGTAGTGCCGGGGAAGCAGCTGTCAGAGATCGCGATGTGCGTGGGTTCAGGTGTGACTCAACACTCAACAGATGTGTGACTTTTCTTTGAAAAAGAAAATTTCAATAATATTGAAGACAATGTTGCTTGCTTATCTCAGTTGGAAGAAGGATATATTGAATACGAAAAAATAAAGCACACTTCACTAAAGTTCTTTTCAGACATGATCTTCGACAAAATTGGTGATATATATGTTCAACAAATTTATTTGATTGATAATTTGGTGGATCTGTTCAATGAATCATTACCAACCTCAACATTTGAGAAGCTGGTATATGGCATTGGAGTGTGTCATTTCCGAAAAGTAAAGTGATGTTTTCATCAAGGGGAGTAAGTGTAAGATATGCGCTGCACTCTTTTTTCCTTATCTAAGATTTTATCCCACTGAGTTTTCCTAGCAAGATTTTTAATGAGGCAGCAAATAATGCGTATTACAAGATATGTGTACTATTTTTCCTTCACTAAGATATTTTCCCACAGGGTTTTTTCTTAGTAAAGTTTTAACGAGGCACATTATCTATAGACATCCAAGGTGGAGTGCTATGAAATATTATACTATATAGTAGATGTCTATAACTCCTAAAGAAGTTACTCTCACTACTCTTCTCCATTAACCTCCCACTACTTCTTACCACTATGGTTGTAACTCCCACACCTCCATAACATCCTCCATGATCTTCCCCCATGATCTCAATAGTTAATACCACGGTCATGACATTCCTTTGTATTACCTAAATATCATACTATAAATAGATAGTTTGGGCATCACATTGTACACACTTGAATATATGGAAGAAATGAAATCTCTCATCACTTTCTCCTTACATTCTTGTCTATTTTTTTATTTTATATTATCACTTTGAGCTAAGTTTCTTAATATTTAAAAGTTTGTTTTACTTTTGTTTTTTTTGATTTATATGGAAAAGGTCCTGTATAAGTTCCTGCTCTTCCATTTTTGCAACTAGAAATGTGAGTATCTCTATTCGAAATTAGTAGCATTTTGGTTTGATATGACTATATAATAGATTGTCTAATCTCGTTTGGTATGTAAACTTGACGAAATTATAGCCCGTTTGGCCAAGTTGCAAAAATCAGTTTATTTTGAGAAGTGTTTTTTTTTGCAAAAGTGTTTTTCTCAAAAGTACTTTTGGTGAGAAGCAGTTTGTGTTTGGCTAATTAGTTTGAAAAGCACTTCTGAGCAGCAATTAGTGTTTGGCCAAGCTTTAAAAAACTGCTTCTAAGTGTATTTTTCTCAAAAGTGCTTCTCAAAAAAGTGCTTTTGGAGAGAAGTTACTTTTTTCTGCTTCTCCAAAACTGCTTCTGCTTCTCCTCAAAAGCACTTTTTTTCCTTCCAAAAGCTTGGCAACACCTCAATTTTCGGCCAAAAGAAAAAAATTTGGCCAAACAGGCTATTATATTGCATGGTTTGTGCAACGCCCTTGTAGACGGCTTAACACATGCTTTCCTTTGAAATATTCCTTATACACCTCAACTCTGCAAGTGACTTTTAACACAGTTCAGGAAAAAAAAAAACTTATTTTCTTGGTTTTGTTGCATAAGTCAAACAAAAACCCTAAGAAACACAATTTCAATTTCCTGTCACGTTCTTTTCATCTTCTTGATTTGTTACATATCCATAATTGTGGAGGGAGGTGTTTGCGTGGAGTTGGAGGAAAGATATCTCAAAGAGAGTAAATAAATAAGGATATTATTTGTTTATTTATCAACTATCTGCAATAAATTAAAGAAATTTTTAACGAAATGATATATTATTTAAATACTTTTAATTGTAAAAAGTTGTAATATATGGTACCTTTTATGTCGTTCTCAATTGTTTATATTTTACTTTAAAAAATAAAAAATTTAGTGTCCAAATAAAACAAAAAATTAAACATTTGACCGTTGCATTCGGAGATTTGCACCAATAGGATCTTTCCGTGTCACCGTTTTAGTTTTGAACTCATATTAAATTTTTTACAAAAATAGATTCACGGCCAATATTATATAGCAAATCCTAATGAATGGTCAAAATTTAAATTGATGGGTAAAACTTGCAAATTACCAAGATTTGTGGCCAAATCGCATATCACAATGGCTAACATTCTGCGATTTGGCCACAACTCATGGTAGATTTTAAGCTGATGTGCAAAAAACTTGCCTTGTCAGTGTCACACATCTTGATAGAATGCGGAATTCTGGAGCGCCATAATTTGGTCATTAAATTTTGACGGATGGCCATAACTCACTGTGTGAAAATTTCACCAATAGGGGTTTTGCTTCAAAATTGGTCTAAAATAAAGTTCAAATTTGATATCCAACCTTCTAATATCAATCGCAAAAATTTACAATGGTTTAACCCAAATATTCAGAGAGTCTACAAAGTTTTCAGCTCAAGGAGCAATAGTGTTATTTAATTTTCCTTCAACCAAGCAAATCCAAATCAATAGGGATAGATGATATTTAAGCTCAAAGGAACGTTATCCACTCAGTTTGAACCACAAATAAGCAATGAGTTTTCAATTTTCTGCAACATATATTTCATTCTTTTTTAATTTTAGTTGTGCTCATAATCTATTGGAAAAGAATGAGGAGGAAGAGGAATTGAGCAGATAGAGAAGGAGGAGGAAAAGAAGAATAAGGGAGAAAATGCGGAGAAGGTCTGCCGAAATTTATATTTTCACAACTTGTCGTAAATGAGTCAAAAATTAAACATCATTTCTTGAGACAATTATTTCGTGAAAATTCTTGGTCGTGGTCTGAATCTCTTCATATTTGGGAATGGATAAGAGTATTTACGGATGGGTATGTCAAAAATTTGCTTGCACAATCAATATATCAAACTTCAAAAAATAAAATTAACTTCAAATGCGGATTTTTGTAACTTGAATTCTATGTGTCTAAAGTGTTTTTGAAGTGGCTAGACTTATAAAAATTCGTGGTTAGGCCATGATTTAAAATAGAGGTTCCAAGATGGGCTATATGTGCACTTGCCTGGGTAGGATGGTTGGTGACTTGGTTCCCCAAATAACCCAAATTGGAAGGTTTGTATCCAATGTAATCTTGTGAATAATTCCAATCAATATGGGTCCACCAATACCAATATAGTGACTTGCTTACTGCAAATCATAGTATATTCCAATGCCCAGGTACTTCGTACGTAGTCTATCTCGTGCTTGTCTCTCTCTACTTTTTGTCTTTCTTATGTTGCTTTAGATTTTTAGTATAATGTTTATTTGGAACTACGTGGCTAATGGTTCCGAAACTATAACTGCTGCAAATTAAAACACGCTTTCTTGTCTTCATTCAGTTAGTGTTAGCTAGTGTCAGAAAGTACACTGAGCTACTAATACGAAGACCAGACTTTTTCCAAACTTGGATACCCCTGTTCTACTTTTGAGTTTTATATATGATTTCTTTCTAGTCAATCTCAGTAGGTATTGAAGAAATAATTGCATCTTTGTGAATCTTGAAACCCTTTTACTTTTTCTTTCTAATGGAGCGTTATGAGTTTGTGAAGGATTTGGGTTCTGGTAATTTTGGAGTAGCTAAGCTTGTTAGAGATAAACTTACCAAACAGCTCTTTGCTGTCAAGTTCTTTGAAAGAGGCCAAAAGGTCGCTGATTTCATTTATTTGGGGATTTTAGTACTTATTTATTTTTGGCTAATCACCAATTTTCTCTCTGCAGATTGATGAACATGTACAAAGAGAAATTATGAATCATAGATCATTGAGTCATCCAAATATTATCAGATTCAAAGAGGTATAGTACTCAGCCTCTTACTGTTGGAAACATTTTATTTTGTTGCTCCCTCCGTTCTCTTTTACTTGTCCAGCTTGCATGTTGCACGCCCATTAAGAAACCATTAATCAAGTGTTTTTTTTTTATAAAATTATCCTTGTTAAATCTAAATTTGACTATTAGTACTCCGATTAGTTTTAAGGGTAGAAATGAAAAACTAATAATTAGTTGTCTCTTGATTTGCTAAAATGGACAAGTAAAAGACAAGTGTTTCCGGTTCATCTTCTATGACATTATTTCCTTATTAGTCAAAGGATGATAGTTTTCTATAATTGAGAACAGTTTAACTCTAAACTTTTATTTTATCCTTAATGACATGCTTTTATAGTCACAGAAGAATCTCGTCGCATGTTTAATATAACAAATTTCAAAAGTCTTTCATTCCTTTTTAAATATCTTGTAGTGAGGAGGGAGTATTTATTTTAGCCGATTCCTCTGGGAAGCCTACGATGTCTAGATACTCTATTACTACGAAAGTGGCTCGTTAAGCTAGTCTAAACCATGTATGAAACCATATCTTTTTTTAATCTTTTTTATTTTTTGTAACAACAATCTTGTCTTCCTTAATTTTATTTTTGCATTTGCAGTGTGTGGTTTATCTTAGGAAGTTCCCAACTGTCGTTGTTGCTCTTGTTTTTGAATTATTTCAGAGGGTTAACAGTGAGTAGTAAGTTAGTTCTGCCTCTATTTTGAAGGACTCTGCATTTTGCAGCCAAATGCTAATTTTGCTTCTTATGAAATTGAATTTATCGATCCTTTTGATGATCTCTTAATTTGTTCGTGCTGGCGTTCCTGATGACTACTAACAGTTGGTTTAGAATGAATGTATTGCCCTGGTTTTAAAGAATTTGAGTGAAATGAAGTAAAACATGTAATTTAGCAGCAAGTACATTTTTCAGTTCTGTTTATGGCTTTTTATATCAATGGACTTCACACCTCTTCCAGGTATTGCTGACACCTACTCATCTAGCAATAGTAATGGAGTACGCTGCAGGCGGAGAACTCTTTCAGAGGATTTGTAAAGCTGGAAGATTCAACGAAGATGAGGTATTAGATGATAATTGGAGTGATAACTTGTGCTTGTTATATTCGGATTTGAATAGTGCAGAATGCTTTCTATTCAAACTTGAAAGTCAGCTTGTAATTGTGTATTTTAAATTGTTTATATATTTGGTTTTTGGTCAGGCCAGATTCTTCTTTCAACAATTGATATCAGGGGTTAGCTACTGCCATTTCATGGTAAAACATCAATACTTCTCATGCTCTCAAGTTTCAACTAGTTTGCGTTTTCCGTGGACCTATTTTATTGATATTTGGCTGCAGCAAATCTGTCATAGAGATCTCAAATTGGAAAATACATTACTGGATGGAAGTGCTGCACCACGAGTCAAAATATGTGATTTTGGTTACTCCAAGGTCAATAATCTTTTGGCAAAAATTATTTCTGACAGCCGTTCTAGATTTTCTGTTAACGTTCCCGATTAACTACTTGTTTGCAGTCATCTCTCTTTCATTCTCAACCCAAGTCCACTGTAGGGACACCAGCTTATGTTGCACCAGAGATCTTATCAAAGAAAGAATATGACGGCAAGGTGCTAACTGTTTCTGATCTTTCATCCAAAAATTTCATAATGTTTATGTAATATAAATGCTTTTAATTCTTTAATCTACAGGTTGCAGATGTTTGGTCTTGTGGAGTCACTTTATACGTAATGCTGGTTGGAGCTTATCCATTTGAAGATCCCAGTGATCCAAAAAACTTGAGAAAGACCATTTCTGTGAGTATACGAAGAATTACATACACTTGTGATAGATAGTAAAGAACTTGATCTGATTTATAAAAAGAGATTAAAAAAAAAAAAGAGCTGTTCTATTTTGAATGTTGTATAACCTATTTTCTGCAGCACTTTGATTGAGTTAATTTTCCATAACAGAGAATATTTAGCGTCCAGTACTCAATTCCAAAACATGTCCAAATTTCCATGGAGTGCGAGCATCTCTTATCCAGGATTTTTGTGACAGATCCTGAAAAGGTAAGAATACTCTTCTGCCAAAATTTGTATCATCGTAAATCTTATATGTGAAATGTTGTTCATAACTGTTTGAGCGACACGATCATGAATCAGTTATTACTCAGTATATCCTATCGATAATCACAGTTGTTGATATTCAAGTTTTCATCCCACTGCATTATGCTTGGACAAGCCTCCATTTTTTTTTTCTGTTTCTTGTTTTAAATGTGTTCGGAGTAGTGCAATAATATTGTTGGTTTGCTGATTCTCTTGTAGAGAATAACCATTCCGGAAATTAAAAAGCATCCCTGGTTTTTGAAAAACTTACCTGTCGAATTCATGGAAGAAGGACGACACGAATGCATTGATGTAAATAACCCGAGTCAGAGTATGGAAGAAGTATTGGCAGTAATAGAGGAGGCAAGAATTGATTTACAGGTATCTAAGGTTGTAGCAAATGCATGTGAAGGCAGCATGGAACTTGATGAATTAGATGATGAAGATATTGAAACAAGTGGTGATTTTGTTTGTGAATTGTAATGTGTGTGGGGACAATGTTGTAACTTACCGAAAGAGAATGAGTTTAGAATGCTGTAAATTCCAAGTGACTCTGAGTTCTCTATGTACAGATAGGTTACGTTTTTACTAGGTGTAACTTTCTTTCCTTTGTCATTTGGAATTGATGGTTTCCTATAGATAACAAGGACAACAAACTGAAATTCAGAAGTAAGTATAGAATGACTAGATGAAAAAACTTAAGTATGAATATTACCATTTTTTTCCCTTTCCTTTCGCGTACGCCTTTTCTGTTTTTTTGTGTCTTCAACCGGCCTTATAAGGAAAGGAGGATAACTGAGACACTTTGCTTGATCTTCCATTGGTTAAACAGAGAACCCTTGAATCACGTGATATTGATAATCTGATACGCCTCACATAATTGAATTTGTATTATATACACACACACAATAGGCCGACATATTACTTGAAAAATAATGCAACATAAATTTGGAATATGAAGTAAAGCCTTCGAATCCTAGAGTTCCAGATCCAAAGTTGTTTACTAAACGAATTATAATAACTGGTTGACATCCTCATGCAAAATTCTGTATATGTCGTTGTGTTTATTTGTTTACCCGTAAAACGATACAGTTGAATTTATACGTCGCTTTAAGACAAGTGAATTAATTTGATCCCAAAATGATAGTTAAGTTTAGATAAAAATGTAATACTTAGCCTTGATATGGAGATAAAACAACAAAGATTGTAGTTCCGGGAGCAGGGTTTCTGGGGACAACGATATAAATGAACAAGAAGATAAAATTATATTGAGCTTTGAACAGAATGTAGCGTATGTTTATCAGAAAATTCGTGTGTTACAATGATAATAGGGCTCACTATTTATAGCTGCACCTAGAGAATAAGGTCCAAGGATCAAGCCTCTCTTTAGTGACAATTATAAGGGCCACTGAAGAATATGTAACGGCAGGCAGTGGATGTCATATTCTTTGTAATGGGCCGCACACTTAATGTTGTAGAATATTCTTTATTAATACTACCGGGTGGCAGACATTTATTTCATCTTTATGAGCATTATTCTCTCCGGTAACAGACGAGCCTCCGGATTCGACTGCCTTCTGTCTTTGGCTCCACGTATCACTTTCTCATGCGATCATTTAATATAAACATATTTTACCCTATGCAGATAGTCCCCCTCCTTTCCGGTGGCGTAACTTTGTGTCGCCGGGAAGTTTGTAGAAATACCTTTTTTGGCAAAAAATTCTCTGACCCCCTTTGAAAAGTTTATGACGGTTGATTAGACACACGTCTCTCCGCATTTAATGCCCCGAACACGCGTCATCCCACGATTTAGCATCACTTTTACCGGTTATCTCGGTAATTATGGCCACAATTTTAGTTGCGTATTCCTTTACTTATACGCATCAAACTTCTTCATTTACACTTCATAATTCTCTAAACTTTCTCAAACTCTCTTTACTCAGCTCGTACTTTGTTCTTCAACCTTTCTTTAACCTTCTTCTTGAGAAAAAAACCTTCCCTCCTTTCTGATAAAAAATGGCATCTTCTTCCAGAAACCCTAGTTCTTCAAAGAACAAAGGTAAAGCTGATGATGCTCCTCATCCTATGGTGAGCTGCATCATCCCAAAGAGTCTTGTCACAACTAAAGACTTTGAAGAGAAGTATCCTTCCGCTCACCCTTGTATATGGACCGTTAGAGTATACCCTTATTTCATCCGTCCTTCCAGTATTCCTGCTGTGAAGGAAGACTACCATTGTCAAGATTTAGACATTATCGCTCCTGACCTGGCGGAGCGGATAACCTTACCCAAGAAGGGTTTTACGTATCCCTTCACTTTGGGGCCGTTTTCTTTGAGTGAAGAGCCTGACTCCGTCATCATGTAGTTCTGCATCCGCTACCAGGTATGCCTAGCATAAGTAAGTTTTTCTGTATTGAGGACAGTCGCTTGTCTTCGACGTCTGTGCCAGCATATGGGAGAGGATCTAACCTAGCTCGATTGATGAACCTCTATTCCCCCAAGATCTTCCGCG
>NC_031989.1:15809633-15821433 GCF_001879085.1 Nicotiana attenuata
GGGGGGCGGGGGGGTGATGAATTTCAGCAAGCGTGGCGACCATGCTCTGCTATCCATCATGGATGATAATAACGACCGTGGGTGGATGGAACGGTTCGTTGCAGTCGCTACCAATGACATCATTTCGGCCACGGCTTCATCCTTTCCGGAATTATGGAACCACACTCGTAATTCACCATTTGTCTTTTCTTCCATTAAAGATCGTCTCATATCATTATTGACCCTTCTTCTTTCACTTATTTCAGCGACTTGGTGGGTACCACCTAGGGTTGATCGCTTGGACCAGTGGGTCCATAAAATTTTGGATGTTATTACGCCCGAGACCCGCATGTGGAAAGAGCTCTCCCTTAAATATGGGTGGAAGGCCAAAAATCATGGTAAGTCGAACTCATCTTATTTTTACCTTTTCGTATAAGGAAGTTGTTTAACCTTTCTTTCTTGTTGAATTCAGGTCTACCCAGGGCTTAGTTATTGTCCCCGAGGAGGACGTTTTGGCTAATCCTGCTGATGCAGCGAGGCTGCTGTAGGAGGCTTTTACACAGATAGGTGTTTCCAGGCTTGCTTCTGGTGGAAGTGCTTCTTCTTGGAGTCCCCTACCGGAGAACAAGCAACCAAAAATAAGGCATTCCTCCGTGGATGGGGAAAAAAAATAAAAAGGCAAAGAGTGCCGCTCCCGAGTTGTCTCCGGAAGTAGTGGTGATGAGCCCCCCGCCCGAGCCAGCCATAGACACCGTGATGATTGACGATGATGGAGAAGCCACTGAGGAGGGGGCTTCTCTACATAGTAGACCATGACCTTCCTCATCTCAACAGACTGCTCAATCTGTTGATTTAGTTACACCAACCGAGGACGATGCCTCGGCACTCTGGGGAGTATGAGATGATGGAAAATGCCAACTCCCGCTTTTGAATCCCAGTCGTCGTGCCCGATACCATGAGCCTGAGTATTGGGTCCCTGCCATCTTCGGTTGATGAGAAACCAACAACCAGCACTGCGCTTGCCACAACCACTTCTTATCCTTCAATTCCATCTTCTTCATCTCCTTCTTCACACTCTTCTTTCGCCACCAGCAGCTGCTACATCATCTCCACCGGCCGTGGTTCCCCGAGAAGAGAACGTCCCTCTTCCTCAGTCCCCAGTTCACGGGAACTTGGGGCGAAATTATGCTGCTCCCTCTAAAGATGCATAAAGGAGGAGGAGTGTACCATCTCGGTTTCCATCAGATGTCATATGTGTCCCGGCCGGTGGAGCTTGCTAACTACCTAAAGCCCTTGGCTTCAGAGAAATATTGGGAGAAAATACAAACTCTCTCGGGAAAGTGTTTGTTGAACAATGCTATGCACAATGCAGCGGTAGTGTAGTCTTTGTTTTCTCTGATGTTTCTTCTATTTGTGTTATGGCATGATTTTGAATTTGAATTCATGTTTTGCAAGCCAACTTCCTTTCTTATGAGGCCTTCAAAGGCTGATTCGTGATAAGGAAGAACTTATCTCCGAGCGGGATCAATTATTGGCCGAGCGGGACCAAACAGCTGCTCGCCTCTCGAACTGGAAGCTCGAGCTGTCGAGGCTGTTGAGTTGGAGGCTCGGTTGCAGCAAAGCGAGCAAGAGGTGGTGAATCTTAGCCAGGAGGTCACCCTATTAAGGGCACAATTCGAAGAAACTAGGGCCAAATGGGTTGAGGTCCACACTATCGTTCTTGCTGCATCCGATCGCGAGGCTGCCACTGCAGAAAGGTTGAATAATTTGGAGGCAGCCTTAGCCTCCAAAGCTGAAGAAATTTCTGCTGCCGAGGCGAAGTATGCCTGGTTGGAGAGAAAGCATAAGAGGACCCTCAAACACAAAAGGGTCTATAGTTCCACTATCTACGAGCTCGATGTCAGAATCCGATGTACCAGATCCATGCGGGAAAATTTTTCTGCCGAGGTTGAACAACTTAATGAAGAACTCAATCGCGGAGCAGCTTCCCTCGTTGTTGAAAAAACATAGTCTATGTTCACCATGGGGAGAAAAACCTTGGAAGAGGCTAAAACGGTGTCATTGATTTTGATGCCGAAATCGCTAAGGCCCGTGAGCTGGAGTTAGATGCTAAGAGGGGTCTTACGACCCGACCCGATGCTACTGATTCTTCTGGTTCTGGTTCTGAGTTCTCAGGAACTAAAGAAGAAGTGGAAGGTGATGATGCTGAAGGCTAAAATGACGAGCCGGCGGCGGATCCGTCCACTTCTTATGGGGGCGCAAATCCTTCTCTTCCTCCAGGTCCCGGAGATGCAGTAGCTTAGTTTTTGTTTTCGTTTTCAAAGTTTTGTACTTGTGCTGTTTGGAACATTCTTTGTAAATAAAAACACTTTTTCATTCAAGTATCGTATAAGTTTTCTGCGTACTTTCAATTAAGGATTTGTGCAAGTTTGCTCTTTGCATCTTTATGTGCGAGGTTTTAGGTATATTCCCCCCCCCAAGAGCGTTTGGACTTCAGGCACAAGTCCTTTCGAAATCAACCCTTTATCGTGAGGGTTTTCATAAGAGAGGGCCCTTTTATGTTTATGGTACTCTTGAAGAGGACGTCTTCTGTTCATTACGACACTAGCATTTGAAGTACTTGTTTAACTTTCAAATGATAAAATCAATTCATCGTTCAGACAAGAAACAAGATAAAAACAAAATGACTTTACTTTATTCCTTCCATTTTCAAAAGTACATAAGCATTCGCTATACTAAAAATAAATTGCCATTTTTGTGGTTAACTTGGACAACTTGTTTCTATGGGGCTAGCTGCGCAGTCCTCGATCTCGATGATATAACTATGTTTCCGGATTTCATATTCCGGTCGAAGTGGCTTCGTTGTTGCCGTATCCTCATATCATTCCCCCCAGTGTTCGAGTGCGAAGAATGCGAATTTGAATACTGGAAGTTTTACACCTTCGAGGATTCCACTAGTGAATTGCTAGATAATCTTCAGTTTGATAACAAACTTCGCTTCCCCTTGGGAATTTATTCTATCGAGCCAAAGATTATCTAACAATCCACTTATGGCTTGCAATTGTGAAAGGTTGGGTAATCTCTGTTCGACAGTAAACTTTACTTCCAGGTAGGAACTTTGCTATCGAGCAAAAAACTATCTAGTCGCTCCGTAGTGGTTCTTTGCTTGTGTGCCTTGTCATTTAAAAGTCTTATTGTTGCGGCTGAAGCTTCCTTCGTAGTATTTTTTCCGTTGCTGCCTCGTTAAAAACATTTCCAGAAAAACCCAATTGGGACAAAAACTGGACGGAGGGAAAAATAGTGCAGCACATACTTTCAGTGTAAGCAATGCTCATTAGCAATAATAGCTTTTGAGGTGTGCCACGTTCCAGTTTCTTGGAAGCTTTTCCCCATCTTGATTTTCCAACTCGTATGACCCTTTTCCGGTGACAGCTAAAAGCCGGTAGGAGCCTTCCCATGTCAGACCTAACTTCCCTGCATTGAGATCCCGGGTGTTCTAAGTTACTTTCCGCAAAACCAAGTCTCCCACTTTGAAAAAATGAAGATTGGCTATTCGATTGTGATATCTTTCCATTCTCTTCTTTTGGGCTGCCATCCTTATATGCGCTATGTCCCTGCGTTCATCGAGTAGCTCTAATTTGACTAACATTGCTTCGTTGTTTGTTTCTTCGTTTGCCCCAAAATATCTCAGGGTAGGTTCTCCTACTTCCACTAGAATTAAGGCTTGTGCTCCGTACACTAGAGAAAAAGGAGTTTCTCCGGTGCTTGACATGGCTGTTGTGTTATACGCCCATAAAACTCCCGACAACTCTTCGGTCTATTTACCCTTATTTGTTTCCAATATCTTTTTGAGATTTTGTATGATCACCTTGTTCGTTGATTCTGCTTGGACATTTGGGCTTGGATGATAAGGTGATGATGTGATTCTTTTGATTTTTAACTCTTCAAGGAACTTCGTGACCTTCGCGCCTATAAACCGTGGCCTGTTGTCATAGGCTATCTCTTCTGGTATCCCAAATATGCAAAATTATATTCTCCCACAAGAAATCTACTACTTCTCGTTCGCCAATCTTCTGATAAGGACTTGCTTCAACCCACTAAGAAAAATAGTTAGTTAAATTTATATGAAATCTTACCTTAACGGGAGCCGGTGGCAATGGTCCTATGATATCCATCCCCCATTTTATGAATGGCCATGGTGACAAAGTTGAGTGCAACAGATCTGCCAGTTGATGTACCAATGGTTCATAGCGTTGACATTTATCACATTTTTGAACATAAGCCTTGGCATCTTGCTCCATCTGGGGCCAGTAGTATCCTGCCCTAATTAACTTCAACACCAAGGAATCTACGCCCGAGTGATTTTCGCTGATCCCTTCGTGGACTTCTCGCATAACATAGTTAGCTTCGGAAGCTCCCAAACATTGGGCCAATGGGCCTTGGAAAGATCTTTTGTATAGTTGGCTGTCTTTGAAACTATATCGTGCTGCCTTAGTGCATAGTGCCCGAGATGCCTTGGAATCTTCAGGCAACTTTCCGTGCTCGATATAGTCAATGATCTCATTTCTCCAGTCCTAGACTAAATCGGTTGCATTTACCTTATAATAGCTATATGCGTCCAGCATCGAGTGCATAGCTGCACGACCGTACTGGAGTCTGATCCCTTCATTTCTCTAGACGAGCCTAGATTGGCTAGTGCATCAGCTTCTGCATTTCTTCTCTTGGGATGTGTGTAATTGACCATTCCCTGAACCGAATGAGCAACGCCTGGACCTTAATTACGTATTGTTTCATGCGTTCTTCCTTGGCTTCGATAGTCCCGTAGACCTGATTTACCACCAACTGCAGTCGCATTTGATTTCTATGACCTCGGAGTCCAGTCCCCGGGATAATTCGAGCCCTGCAATTAAAGCTTCGTACTCCGCCTCATTGTTTGTCAAGGTTCTTATGGCCTACCTTAGGGTTTCTCTCAAAGGCGTGGTCAATACTATGCCGATCCCAGACTTTTTCACATTGGAAGCCCCCGTCCGTGATGTCGCGCCCCCTTTTTCCCTCCGCGGAAATCGGGTTTGTGACATTTGGGAAGACAACTCGTTCCCTTTTTGGAATTGGGTTTAATGGAATTGAAGAGTCGCCACCTAATGATTTAAGCGCATCAGGACACAAAGAAAGAGTTTTTGTTTGGATAACCAGAGATTGGGTAAGGGCTTGAAATTATTCCAAGGGGAAGGTGTTAGGCACCCCTCAAAATCCACTAGTATGGTTCCCGGCCAAGCTATTGTTGTGACTTTAAGTACAAATAACACGTAAGCAAGTAAGACTTTCAAATAAGAGGGGATTTCACATAATGGTTGCAAATTGATGAAGTTAAAAGAAACGGAAGGAAAGCTGAATTTTGAGAAAAACAATTTGAAATTTGGAAATAAACAATTAAATAAACAAGTAAAAGAGGGGGGGGGGGGTCCTAGGTTTATAAATAATATGGATCACCCCACACAACACCCGGTAATCACTTATACACGTGGTGTTATCGCGTGGTCATCATATCCATATCTACCCTTTCCCACCCTGTTAAGGTATTAAAGCGCGGAATAGTCTCGTTTTCTTATTGCTTGCTATTACCCGCCCCAATCCTATCAGCCCCAGGAGGCATTTAGGACTACTAATCCTAAAGGGAAGGGATGTTGGGCTTTTATAGTTTCAAAGGTAAAAATACTAAGGCGACAAGCAAGAACACATATAACAAGCATGGGGGAAGCACATAAACAAATAAGGCTCAAACAGGCCTCCTTAGATCAAAGAAAAGCATATAGTTTAGCATGTCTTGCACGTACTGATTAAGGTCTGATTAAACTTAAAAGCTGGGCAGGCTGATTTATCACATATTTCCAGATAAGAAGTCCACATTAGGCTTGCCTGCTGGTCGCAATTGATAAAGACTGATTCAATTTATAACTTTTACCCTAAGGCTTGCCTAAGTGTTAGACGGAACCTATAGGCATGATATCTACTGATTTCAGAAACAAAGAGGTAAGCTGATTGCAGATTGATTTAAGAAAAGGTTACCAGTTTTTGACAAAAGGAGTATGAGTTCTGGAATTGATAATGCATTACTACTGACAGTTTAAACTTACAAACGAGTGAGGCAATTCAGATTTGAATTGGAACCCCTATAGGCATGCTTTCTATGTGTTTGCCAACTTAAAACGTTGTTATAGACATAGAAGAGTACAAAAATTCTATAACATGATATCTAAGCGTGACGTGATATCTGATTACATTTTTTAGTTATTAGGACCTACAGATAAGTTTGCCTAGTGAAAAGCGGGTATGCAGGAATCAGAAAGGACCTATTGGCATATTTTCTACATGCGTGTGCAGGAGCTATAGACATAGTATCTACATGAAAGTGCAAGATCCCTACAATCATGGCATCTAAATGAGAATGTTGAAGTTCTTATAGACATGGTAACTAGATGAGAATGCGGAAATCTTATAGGCATGGAAACTATATGAAAATGCAGAAGTCTTATAGGCATGGTAACTATATGAAAAGTGCAGAAATTAAAGATTCCTATAGGCAAGTTATCTACCCATGTACATGCATGTTTACCCCTCCCTTTTCACTAATCATCCCCAAAAGTTTATTACAAAGTTATTACAGTCCAAAGAAAATAAAGAAAAGAAAATACATCAGAAATTGAAAATTACAACCAAGGAGAGCCTGATTCAGACTTCCCGTCTGAAGTATGAAGTAAACCAACTCCAAAGATCAAATTTCAAAGCCTTTCTCTCATTGGGGTGTGTCAGAGTTCCCTAAGAGCCTCACATGAACTCTGGGCAGTGCTTACACCCCAAATACATTACCAAACTAGGGCAAAGTGCAGTGTGGAAGAGCCTACCCTCAAGTGTCCAAGTTCAGTGGGAACTCAAGGTCCCAAGGCAAGGCTCAAAAGAGGGGGGCAGAACCTAGGAACTAAGAGAGAGTGCAAGTGCAGGATTCTGAAAAGGGAAAGGGGAAAGGGAAACAACTCACATTGATACACATAGGGGTATAGGGAATGGGGAGATAGTAAAGGAAAAGAAACAGTAGGCTAGTGGGGCATACTTAGCAATGAGGAATGCTGGCCTACCCCATGAGCCTGTTAGAATACATTGTTTAGAAGTTAGGATCCTTTAAGGGATCAAGTTCAAACCATAGGCTATAACTTTCATATTGCCATGTTTTAAACTGCAACTCACGGCACATAAGGGATAGGGAGGAGGGGTTCATAACAGAAACAAACAAAAGAAAACAATCATGCTAGTTTAAGTATTTAAATCTGCAGAAGTAATAAAGTAGACATAAATGTAGAAAGCTGTAAGTAAACACATTGTGATGATGCTGAAACTTAAAATTAGGACATACCAGTTTCGAGGAAACAAATAGGAAAAAGCAGTAGTCTTGTGAAAGTCAAAATGCAGACAAGAAGAGAGAGTTCTAGTAAGATTTCAGAAGAGATTGTAAAAGTAGTAGTGGAGGATTGTTAATCGTGTCTTTGTGTTAAAGAGTCATGTATTTATAGTGTGAAAGTCATGAGGAAATAAGGTAAGAAAATAATTGAAGACGGATTGTAAATCAATTACATAAGACTCCCTTTAATTAAGGGATTTAGTTTCAAACGGGTAAAACCATTTAAGGAAAGGAATTAAATAAACACTTTGTGTAAAGCATGCAATTGAGGGCAAATACATAAAGGTTATTTAAGGACAGGGTTTTGACAATACACGGTTTTGCAAATAAGGCAAGGGAGTCAATTAACAACCAGTAAATCACAAGGTCTGAAATTTGGTATGAATGAACCAAGTCATAAAAGATGAAGAAGGGTTTTACCTAAGTCGAGTCACCTAGGAAATCAGTAAAAGATGGAAAGAAATCAATCAAGCTATAGGCAGAAAGAAGTTTACACTAGTTTCAAATTTGAAAACCATTTAGAGGAAAATTCATCATATATAAGGAGTATGTGAGCGTGAAAGAGGACTGTCGTGTAAATTAGTAGAAAAAATCCAGTGTAGAAGAGTTTAGCAAAAAGCTCAGCATTGTATGAAAACAAATGTCCAAACTCAGTTCAGAGACACAAAGTCAGTCTGAAAGAATTAGGGGTTTCGAAATAAAACTCTAGTTCAAGCAAACCATAAAGCAAAGATGAGAGGGCAAGCAATTGAATCGAAATCATGATTAGCAGTTTCAGAAAAGAACAAGCTTCTTCAACAACAGAACATATGAGAAAACATGATAGCAAAGTAACAGTGCAATCACAGTAGAAGGATTCAAAGAACATACTGGCAAATACTGATAAGAACAGTAGAGAAAGCATGCTTAGAAGAAACCTAAACAGGGCTCAGTAAAAGGCAAACAAAGAAACTTAAAAACTTAGTAGAAAAATACAGTGGAAGAACACAAGAACATCGGAAAAGTATAGCAGAAAAGCATATAGGAAAACACAGTAAGATAAACATATAAGAACATGGTAAAAATATAGTAGAGAAGTCTACGAGGCCATAGTATAAGAAAATACAGTAAGAGAAGCATACAAGAGATGATACGAGAACACAGCGGAGGCAAACACACGAATAACAAAGAAGAAAAAACACTTAAACACTTTCCAGAAAACTCTAAATCGGAAAAGAAAGGTTTTGAAAGTGATTTTCAAAGTAAAAGTTAGGGAAATCATTTGAAAACTCAAGTAGAGCATAGATACACAACAGATCTAAAAAAAAATCGGAGAAAACCTTGAAGGGTTAGGGTTTCAGAAGAACCCTAGAATGAGAAAGGCTTTGAAAAGGTCATTGACCTGAGTCGGAGAGGTCAGAACCAGGTTCAAAACACCATGGTACGCCGGAGCAAGGCCGACGATGACTCTGGAACCTTGAATCGGTAAAGGTCTGAGCGCAAACCTTCGAGGTCTGGCCTCGATCCTTCAGGTATCTGGTGCGTAAGAGCAAGGGGAGGTGAGTATAAGACTCCCACGGCCTGAGAAGCCATGGATTCCGGTGGGTTTCACGGTGGAAGACGATGAGAGGCGGCTAGGGTTAGGGAAGATTCGAGAGTGTTTGAGAGAGGGGAGGGTTTCAGGGGAGGCAGATAATTGAAAATGAAATAGGGTTGGGGGGTTTGGTAAATTAAAAAAGGAAAGATGATGTGTGAGCCGTTGATCTGCTAGATCAACGATTGGGATTAAAAAATAGGTCTGGGCGGGTTTTTTAATTGGGTCAGGGGCGGGTAGTTTAGGAATTGGGTCGGGTAATTTTGGGGTTGAGATTGGGTTAATTCGGGGGGGGGGGGGAGGGTTGATTTGGGCTATAGTTGAAATGAAATAGGGCTAGTATTTGAATAGCCACTTTTCCCCTTTTTATTTTATAAAAATAGTAAAATGATTTCTGAAAACAAATTAAAGGTACTGAATTAATTAATAATATATAAATATTAGATTAAAAATACTGGAATCAAATTTGTAATTATAAACGCAATTAATTCTTAAAATAGGCTAATATTGCAATTATATGCAATTTAGCTTTAAAAAATACTAAATAAATTTGTTAAAATGTGTAAAAATTATCTTAGCTATATTTTGGTATAAATATGAGAATACAATAACTGAATCACCAAAAATGATAATTTTGGGAATAATTATTGGTTTTGTACTGTTAAAATAGGGCAATAAATTGGTTTAAAAATCTTTTAAAAATTTGGAAAAATAATAAAACACTTGGACATGCTTATATATACTATTTTGAAAGTATTTTTCATATAAAAAATATACAGGAAAAAATTGGGTTTCAACAGCTGCCCCTCTTTACCCGGGAAGGATGAAAGAGTTGTCTGGTAAAGACATGATGACCAATTTTGACCGAACGAAATATTTTGAAGAAAATCTGGCCGTGCCCCGGCTTCTGAGCTGCCTACATATCCCTGGTCTTACAGGAATCAGGCCACATGTAGTTCAGGATTCTTCAGCGGAGTATGCCGATGGAGATCTTTCAAGAACGGACGCGATATTTAGGTTGGGATGAATGGTTAGGGTCTAATAAGGCTGCGGGAACTGGAGCGGAATGCTCCTGCCGAGATGGCCGTTGCTCGCCGGTTTACCTGCAAATAAACAATACAAGCGATATTGTGCATAAATTTAAACATGATGCAAGTTCCCTTTGGACCATGAATGTTGTCTTTGGACGGTTAAGATGACGTCCTTAAACCATGATGTCCTGGGCCATGAAGTGTATAATAAAGGATTCGCAGGCTATGAAATGATGCTCTCGGGCTATGCGAATGATGCCTCCTAACTTTGATTCCTTTGAATAATGATGTGCAAGAGATTAAAAGAGTGGGGTCCTCAGGCCATGTCATGGCGTTCTCGGGCTATGAGAATGGTGCCTCCGAACAATGACGCCTTTGGACAGTTTGGTGATCTTTCAGCCCATGAGATGCAGTAGGTGGCGATCTTTCAGCCCATGAAATGCAATAGGTGGCGATCTTTCAGCCCATGAGATGCAGTAGGTGGCGATCTTTCAGCCCATGCAAGATGTAAGGGCGTCGATCTTTCAGCCATGCAGAAGGTAAATAAGGTGGCGATCTTTCAGCTATGCAAAATGTAAAGGTGGCGATCTTTCAGCCATGCAGAAATGTAAAGGTGGAGATCTTTCAGCCATGTAATTAAGGTAGCGATCTTTCAGACATGCAAAATGTAAATAAGGTGGCGATCTTTCAGCCATGTAAAATGTAAATAAGGTGGCGATCTTTCAGCCATGCAAAACGTAAATAAGGTGGCGATCTTTCAGCCATGCAGAAATGTAAAGGTGGCTATCTTTCAGCCATGCAGAATGCAAAGGTGGCGATCTTTCAGCCATGCAGAATACAAAGGTGGTGATCTTTCAGCCATGCAGAATGTAAATAAGGTGGCGATCTTTCAGCCATGCAGATGCAGATGGAGACAGAGCTTAGTCTCGGAAGGCAGAATGGTAGCCTTATGCAATGTAGGAAATGCAGATGGAGGTAGAGCTTAACCTCGGAAGGCAGAATGGTAGCCTTATGCAATGCAGGAAATGCAGATGGAGGTAGAGCTTAACCTCGGAAGGCAGAATGGTAGCCTTATGCAATGCAGAAATGCAGATGGAGACAGTGCTTAGTCTCGGGAGGCAGAATGGTAGCCTTATGCAATGCAGGAAATACAAATGGAGGTAGAGCTTAACCTCGGAAGGCAGAATGGTAGACTTATGCAAGAGATAAAAGGTGAATAGTAATAAGATTTCTTAGCTGATGGCCGATAGCTGATTGTGATATTGTGGCTGCTGGGGACATTGTGTGCGGATATCAACTGTGAATAGGTGTGACGGTTTTGAGAGTTGTATCCTTGAACAGTATGAGTGTGTAATATATGATTTTGTGACTTGGGTGCCTGCATCCAAAGAAAAATCGTTTTTGTAAAGGGGAAAGGTTAGTTCGTATCCCCGATGACTTTGCTAGCCTGCTTGGCGCTGATCTGATGACACGGTATGTATCATAGGGGTAGCATTGCTGAACAAAGCGATTTTGATAATAAACATGCGTGAGTTTGTTAAAGATATGACATAAGTATATATTTAAGAAATAGTTTTTAGATGAACCGACTGTGACGTGGTTCAGGACACTGCGACCTCTCATGCTTCAGAATTTTGAGGGTCCTCCTCAAAATTCTGCCCTAGTTTACTAGGCTGCTGCTTCTGACGGTTGCTTGCGATGACTGGCTAAAGTTTCTTCGGAATTTTGAGGGTCCTCCTCAAAATTCTACCCTAGTTTCCAATT
>NC_031989.1:15823910-15863582 GCF_001879085.1 Nicotiana attenuata
TTTGGCGAGTGTCGATCAGGATGTGTATGTTTGGCAAGGGGAAGTCGTCTTTTGGACTGGCCCGGTTGAGATCCCAGTAGTCGACACAAACTCTAACCTTCCTGTCCTTCTTCGGTACTGACACAACGTTGGCTAACCACATTGGATATTCCACTACCTTGAGAACCTTGGCTTTGACCTGCTTAGTGACTTCTTCCTTGATTTTCAAACTCATGTCTGGCTTGAACTTTCTGAGCTTCTGTTTTACTGGCGGACAGGCTGGATCGGTTGGCAATTTGTGAGCCACAATAGATGTACTCAGACCAGTCATGTCGTCGTATGACCAGGCGAATATGTCCTCATATTCTCTTAGAAACTCTGTGTATTCTTCCTTTTCTGATGGTGACAAATGAACGCTAATTCGTGTTTCCTTGATGTTTTCTGCATCTCCCAAGTTAACAATCTCAGTCTCGTCTAGGTTGGACTTCGGTCTGTTCTCAAAATTCTCAACCTCTTTAACGATCTCTTCCGGTATATCATCTTCCTCTAAGTCAATGTCCGTTTGTTGCATTGTCTCGTTGCATGTCACAGTCATTGGTTCATCAAGATAAGTAATAGTAATGTTGTATAAGTAAAGTAATGAGAGAAAATAATAAGAGTAAGATTTATAAGAAAACCGAAATGCTTTTGAACATTTGAGCTCTTTCTTGCGAAAAATAAAAAATGCGAAAGGAAAGTTAACCAGTAAAAATAAAAGATAGTGGATGGTGCTTGTTCAGTTATTGAGGCATGCTCCTCTGCTTACATCTTGTATGGAAGGGCCTTCCTCCCCCTCCTCCTCGAAAACGACACAACAATCCATATCATCGCCTTCCTGGAACAAATTCCTCACTACTGCCAGTGCTTCTTCTTCTTCTGACCCGTAGATAACCTCGGCCGGCTGGAAAGTCTGCTCCAAACGGGGTATTGGCTACTCCAAAGGATAGTAAGGACCGTGCCATGGTGGCGACCAGTCGTTGAATTCTTTCCAGGTATACTCGTACCCCAATCCGAAGGTGGTGCCATGTTTCTTGAGCTTGATGGGCTTAGTGATTCCTTGGAGATTCTTGCCAAGTCCCCTGCCAGGTTCATATCCGCTCCAGTTTAGTATGCTTTCAATTTTGTTGTCCCAACATTTTTCCTTATCAACGGCATTGACTCCCTCGATGTGGTAGTAAGTTTACCCACCTATCCTTCTTCTTCCTCCAATTGCCGGAATGGTCTGGCGACTGTATATAGGATTGCTACCATCGCCGTGAATGATCACCTCTTGGTGATTCCACTCAAACTTTACTGCCTGGTGTAGTGTTGACGCTACGGCCCCAACGGCATGAATCCATGGTCGTCCCAACAACAGATTGTAAGATGCTGGCACGTCTATCACTTGAAAATCAACATCAAACCAGGTAGGCCCCATTTGCAAACACAAGCTAATTTCCCCAATAGTAGACCTTTGGGATCCGTTGAAAGCTTTGACGTTGATGGCCCCGTCCTTGATCTCATGCAGCCCCTTTCCTAATGTCTTGAGTGTCACCAGCGGGCAAATATTGAGGCTGGATCCTCCGTCTATCAGGATTCTGGTAATAAAATAATCTTCGCACTGTACGGTGATTTGCAATGCCTTGTTGTGACTCAACCCTTCTGGCGGCAGCTCATCTTCGTGGAAAGTGATCTTGTGACTTTCTAATACCTGGCCCACCATATTCGCCGTCTCTCCGCCAGTGATGTTACTTGGTACATATGCCTCGCTCAGCACTCTTAACAAGGCATTCTTGTGTGCATCGGAACTTTGTAGCAAGGCGAGGATAGAAATCTGTGCCGGTGTTTTGTTTAGTTCATCAATGACTGAGTATTCTTTGGCTTGTATCTTTCTCCAGAGATCATCGGGCCCAGTTTCAGTGATGGTTGGTTGACTAGAGGCCTTCTTGCTTGACTCAGCTAGATGTTCCGGGGTGTAAACTCTACCAGTCCTTGTCATGCCCTGTGCTGCAATAGCTTCCCCGAACTTGACCTTCCCCTTTCTTCTGGCCTCAGCTGTGTAGTCCCATGGTATAGCCTTTGTATGGAACGGTGTTATGGCTGACATTGCCACTGGAATTGGCGTGGCTATCTTTACCCCGAACGGAGCAAGCCCCTTAGGCGGTAAAACTGCAACTTCGAATGGTGTAGGTGCATTTGCTGGAGACACGAATTCGACCTCAACTTGTGCTGGCGTCTTTGCAGATGATGATGCATCAAACTCATGTGGCATGGACATATTTACCTCGGCGTCCCCAGAAGGCTGAATCTGGACCACAATCAGATTGAGGGTGACTATTGGCTTCTTTGGATTGTCGCCTTCTGTGATTAAACCAATTGATCCCTTGGGGTCCCAGTCATCCTCTATCTCGATCATGTGAATACCTCCGCCCTTGTGGTCTGGCAGAGGGTTATTGTGGACATTTGGAGCAGGCTCCTTTGCTATAATGATCTTGTTATCAATCAAAGTCTGGATCTTATCCTTCAAAGAACGACATTCATCAATGGTATGTCCTTTCATGCCGGAATGGTATGCACATGATTTATTTGGATTGACCCACTGAGAAGGGTTTTTAGGCGTTATAGCAGGGATAGGGGTGACATAACCAGCAGTTTTGAGCCTTTCATACAGCTGGTCAATTGGTTCAGCAATGGCGGTATACTGTTTGGGAGGTCTGCGGTCAAAATTTGGTCGAGGTCTAGGGAAGTTTTGACGTGGGGGGAGGTGATTGATAGTGGGATGGTTGGGTGTTGTAGGCTTGGTAAACATGTGCCGGTTGGGAGTATTTAGGTGAAGTGGGCTGATATGCGGGAGGTGGAGCTGACTGATAACTGGGTGGTGGAGTATGGTAAGAGGGTGAGGGCGCTTGGTAATTTGGAGTAGGTTGATATGTGGGTGGAGGCATTGGATATGTTTGGTATTTGATAGGGGATTTGGTTCTCTGTGCAACCATTACATCACTTACATCCCTTTTCTTAGACGTACCACCAGACTGTAAAGCCTTATTGGTAGCTTGCAAGGCTTCAAAGTTCGTAACCATACCACTCTTGATGCCTTCTTCGATCCTTTCTCCTAGCTTGATGATGTCAGAAAACTTGTGATTCTCGATCAGCATCAGCCTCTCATAATACTGTGGGTCTTGGGCCCGAACGAAGAATTTGTTCATTTGCTCTTCTTCCAAAGCAGGCCTAACCTTAGCGGCTTCTGATCTCCATCGAGTAGCATACTCACGGAAGGTCTCTGTGTGTTTCTTCTTCAAGTTTTGGATATAGAACACATCTGCTGCATTCTCTGCGTTGAACCTGCATCTGTCCATAAAATCGGACGCCATGCTTACCCAGTTTGACCACTTCTTTGGATCCTGGCTAATGTACCAAGATAAAGTGTCTCCCTTCAAGCTTCTCATGAAAAGCTTCATGCGGATCTTCTCGTCTCTTCCTACTCCGACCAGCTTGTCACAGTATGTTCTCAAGTGGACCCTGGGATCCCCTGTACCATCAAACATCTCGAACTTGGGAGGTTTGTACCCCTCGGGCAGTTCGACATCGGGCTGTATGGAAAGCTCTTCGTAGTTCAACCCTTCAATTCCCTTACTACCTTCAACGCCTTGAATTTTGCTAATCAACTTCTTAAGCTCTTTGGCCAGATTTCTGATGAGCAAGTCCTTACTCTCGGACTCGGGTGTGCTTGAGATGGGCTGGGTGGAGTGTGTCATAGTCTCCACGTAGATAGGGGTATTATGTTGGGTGTGACAGTGGTCATTTGTGGAGTTCTGGAGTTCTGGGATGAGCAGTGAGGTGTTATTTGAGGTATGGCAGGTATTGCAGGGGTGGTGAGGAATGGGATGGTTTTGTTGCTTTGAGATACTTTGTGGAGGTACAGGATTCTGAGTTTTTGGGAAAGTAACCTCTTGGGTGGTGAGGGAAAATGACAGATTTTCCAGATTCCGGACTTGATCAAGTTCCTCTTGAAACTTCAACAGCTTTTGTTCTAGTTGGGATGCATTTTCCTTGGGGACCAAAGTACCATGAGTGACCTCTACCCGTTCAGCTGAGTTGTTCGAATCTTCCATTTTTCCTTTGTTTTTGTGTCTGACAGGACTGGGAGGAGGAGTAGGTGGAGGGCCCCTAGATCTCGTAAAATATGATGATGTTGCCAGAGTTTACGAACTAACCTTTGGGGAGGGGAATAAACAAAAAGTAAAAACAAAAAGGTGATAAGTCAGTAAGGATCATAAGAAAAATGTCGCAACATTTAAACACGTAGTGCTTGAAATATAAAGCGCGTCCTAATTTTGGGGACCTCGTTGTGTCCGAGGTAGGCCTAGCGACAAGTAATTTGGAGAACTTAGAATGCTAAATGCCTCATTTCATTGATAAAAGGTAGACGAATCCTAAAACGACACTAAATGACAAGAAAATAAAAATCAATAATGGCCATTGGCCTTATTACATCTCATAAAGCGGAAATAGAAATTCCTATCTATTTGGTCCCAAAGGGACCTTCCCCAGACTCGGCATTGGTGGCTCCATCGAACAGCTCTCCCAGCTCGCGCAGTCCTAGTAGCAGGTAAGCTCTGGCCAGATGTCCGCCTTCATTTCCTTCAGCAGTCCGGCAATCTTCGACTCTCTTCAGAAACGTCTTTTCCAACTATACTATACCTCGCTCCAAATAGACCAATCGCTTGTTGGCGCTGACAGCCATATCCTTCCATTCTTCAATTAGTTTTTGATTGGCTTCCTGTATTTTGCGGTGCTCGCTTTCACATTCCCGAATCCTCTTGCGCAGTTGGTTGTACTTGACCTGTGCTTCAGCCTTTTCATCGATGAAGGGGTGTCATCTCAATGTCTCTGAAGCGGAACATAGACCTATCACAATCCCAGAATAGGGTAGCAGCCTCTATGATTTTGTTGTTGGATTGAATTTCCAAGAGAGAAGGTAGGTTTCCCAGGTATTTCCGGACAAGAGTCTGATCGCTGGAATGAAGATCCTTCCACCAGCTTAGCAGTTTGGAGCGGATGTGGGTGACCATGCTGAATCTAGGGACTTCGTGCCTCATATTTCTGCAAGACAAAAGGTTAGGCCCTTACCCCCACCAGACTCGACTATTTAATATCAACAATTGGCATAAAAGAATTTTAGTTCTCCAAATAAATGCACAAAACATGGTAGTGTCCGTTTGGGGTTTGGGAAAACCCAGTGGACTTTGGACAAGGTTATCTTAAAGAGTCATTATGCGGACAACATAACTGACTTGGCTAGGTTTGACCATGATGCATGAACAATTAAACAGAGTAAGGTTTCTATGGGGTATTAGACTGGTACCTTGAGCGGACAACTCAAGAGGGAAAGGCGCGGAACCGTCGACTACACCGTTGATCGACTGGTTTTACCGCAAATATGCCTTTGTCGGATTTAGGGGTGATAATATTGGAAGGGCGCAACCAGTCATTATAAGCGTTGCTATGATATTTTGTTTGGCACGAGTGGAATATGATGTTGAAAACATGCTTATGCAATAATTAAAACAAGTTGTCATGTATTTACACGTTACAAAAGCAATAATTACAACAAATCCTCATGATTTAAAATAGTAGTAAAGGAAAGCAGTAAAGAAATAAAGGAAAGAAACAAAGAAACGAGTCAGTTTTTGCAGTAGGAGAAGGAATTAAATACTTAAACGGATTAAACAAATAAAGGCACATAAGAAACGTAAAGTCACAGTAACAGCTTGAAATGGTAAAAGCCTAAAAGAACTCTCCAGCAGAGTCGCCATACTGTCGCGCCCCCCTTTTCCCTCCCCGGAAATCGAATTTGTGATATTTGGGAAGACAACTCGTTCCCTTTGGGAATTGGGTTTAATGGACTTGAAGATTCGCCACCTAATGATTTAAGTGCATTAGGACGCTAAGAAAGGGTTTTTGTTTGGATAACCAGAGATTGGGTAAGGGATTGAAATTATTCCAAGGGGAAGGTGTTAGGCACCCCTCAGAATCCACTAGTGTGGTTCTCGGCCAAGCTATTGTTGTGACTTTAAGTACAAATAACACGTAAGCAAGTAAGACTTTCAAATAAGAGGGGATTTCACATAATGGTTGCAAATTGATGAAGTTAAAAGAAACATAAGAAAAGCTGAATTTTGAGAAAAACAATTTGAAATTTGGAAATAAACAATGAAATAAACAAGTAAAAGAGAGGGGGGGGGGTCCTAGGTTTATAAATAATATGGATCACCCCACACAACACCCGGTAATCACTTATACACGTGGTGTTATCGCGTGGTCATCATATCCATATCTACCCTTTCCCACCCCGTTAAGGTATTAAAGCGCGAAATAGTCTCATTTTCTTATTGCATGCTATTACCCGCCCCAATCCTATCAGCCCCAGGAGACATTTAGGACTACTAATCCTAAAGGGAAGGGATGTTGGGCTTTTATAGTTTCAAAGGTAAAAATACTAAGGCGATAAGCAAGAACACATATAACAAGTATGGGGGAAGCACATAAACAAATAAGGCTCAAACAGGCCTCTTTAGATCAAAGAAAAGCATATAGTTTAGCATGTCTTGCACGTACTGATTAAGGTCTGATTAAACTTAAAAGCTGGGCAGGCTGATTTATCACATATTTCCAGATAAGAAGTCCGAATTAGGCTTGCCTGCTGGTCGCAATTGATAAAGACTGATTCAGTTTATAACTTTTACCGTAAGGCTTGCCTAAGTGTTAGACGGAACCTATAGGCATGATATCTACTGATTTCAGAAACAAAGAGGTAAGCTGATTGCAGATAGATTTAGGAAAAGGTTGCCCGTTTTTGACAAAAGGAGTATGAGTTCCGCAATTGATAATGCATTACTACTGACAGTTTAAACTTACAAATGAGTGAGGCGATTCAGATTTGAATTAGAACCCCTACAGGCATGCTTTCTATGTGTTTGCCAACTTAAAACGTTGTTATAGACATAGAAGAGTACAAAAATTCTATAACATGATATCTATGCATGACGTGATATCTGATTACATTTTTAGTTATTAGGACCTACAGATAAGTTTGCCTAGTGAAAAGCGGGTATGCAGGAATCAGAAAGGACCTATAGGCATATTTTCTACATGCGTGTGCAGGAGATATAGACATAGTATCTACATGAAAGTGCAAGATCCCTATAATCGTGGCATCTAAATGAGAATGCTGAAGTTCTTATAGACATGGTAACTAGATGAGAATGCGAAAATCTTATAGGCATGGTAACTATATGAAAATGCAGAAGTCTTATAGGCATGGTAACTATATGAAAAATACAGAATTAAAGATTCCTATAGGCAAGTTATCTACCCATCTACATGCATGGTTACCCCTCCCTTTTCACTAATCATCCCAAAAAGTTTATTACAAATTTATTACAGTCCAAAGAATGTAAAGAAAAGAAAATACATCAGAAATTGAAAAATACAACCAAGGAGAGCCTGATTCAAACTTCCTGTCTGAAGTATGAAGTAAACAAACTCCAAAGATCAAATTTCAAAGCCTTTCTCTCATTTGGGGTGTGTCAGAGTTACCTAAGAGTATCACATGAACTCTGGGCAGTGCTTACACCCGAAATACAGTACCAGACTAGGGCATAGTGCAGTGTGGAAGAGCCAGCCCTCAAGTGTCCAAGTTCAGTGGGAACTCAAGGTCCCAAGGCAAGGCTCACAAGAGAGAACCTAGGAACTAAGAAAGAGTGCAAGTGCAAGATTCTGAAAAGGGAAAGGGGAAAGGGAAACATCTCACATTGATACACATAGGGGTATAGGGAATGGGGAGATAGTAATGGAAAAGCAACAGTAGGCTAGTGGGGCATACTTAGCAATGAGGAGTGCTGGCCTACCCCATGAGCCTGTTAAAATACATTGTTTAGAAGTTAGGATCCTTTAAGGGATCAAGTTCAAACCATAGGCAATAACTTGCATATTGCCATGTTTTAAACTGCAACTCACAGCACATAAGGCATAGGGAGGAGGGGTTCATAACAGAAACAAGCAAAAGAAAACAATCATGCTAGTTTAAGTATTTAAATCTGCAGAAGTAATAAAGTAGACATAGATGTAGAAAGCTGTAAGTAAACACATTGTGATGATGCTGAAACTTAAAATTAGGACATACCGGTTTCGAGGAAACAAATAGGAAAAAGCAGCAGTCTTGTGAAAGTCAAAATGTAGACAAGAAGAGAGTTCTAGTAAGAGTTCAGAAGAGATTGTAAAAATAGTAGTGGAGGATTGTTAATCGTGTCTTTGTATTAAAGAGTCATGTATTTATAGTGTGAAAGTCATGAGGAAATAAGGTAAGAAAATAATTGAAGACTGACTGTAAATCAATTACGTAAGACTCCCTTTGATTAAGAGATTCAGTTTCAAACGGGTAAAACCATTTAAGGAAAGGAATTAAATAAACACTTTGTGTAAAGCATGCAATTGAGGGCAAATACATAAAGGTTATTTAAGGACAGGGTTTTGACAATAAACGGTTTGTGCAAATAAGGCAAGGGAATCAATTAACAGCCAGTAAATCACAAGGTCTGACATTTGGTATGAATGAACCAAGTCATAAAAGATGAAGAAGGGTTTTACCTAAGTCGAGTTACCTAGGAAATCAGTAAAATATGGAAAGAAATCAATCAAGCTATATTCAGAAAGAAGTTTACACTAATTGCAAATTTGAAAACCATTTAGAGGAAAATTCATCATATATAAGTAGTATGTGAGCGTGAAAGAGGACTGTCGTGTAAACTAGTAGAAAAAATCTAGTGTAGAAGAGTTTAGCAAAAAGCTCAGCATAGTATGAAAACAAATGCCCAAACTCAGTTCAGAGACACAAAGTCAGTCTGAAAGAATTAGGGGTTTTGAAATAAAACTCTAGTTCAAGCAAACCATGAAGCAAAGATGAGAGGGCAAGCAATTGAATCGAAATCATGTTTAGCAGTTTCAGAAAGAACAAGCTTCTTCAACAACAAAACTTATGAGAAAATATGATAGCAAAGTAACAATGCAATCAAAGTAGAAGGACTCAAAGAACGTACTGGCAAATACTGATAAGAACAGTAGAGAAAGCATGCTTAGAAGAAACCAAAACAGGGCTCAGAAGAAGGCAAACAAAGAAACTTTAAAACTTAGTAGAAAAATACAGTAGAAGAACACAAGAACATCGGAAAAGTATAGCAGAAAAGCATATAGGAAAACACAGTAAGATAAACATATAAGAACATGGTAAACATACAGTAGAGAAGTCTACGAGGCCATAGTATAAGAAAATACAGTAAGAGAAGCATACAAGAGATGATATGAGAACACAACGGAGGCAAACACACGAATAACAAAGAAGAAAAAACACTTAAACACTTTCCAGAAAACCCTAAATCGGAAAAGAAAGGTTTTGAAAGTGATTTTCGAAATAAAAGTTAGGGAAATCGTTTGAAAACTCAAGTACACCATAGATACATAACAAATCTAAAAAAAATCGGAGAAAACCTTGAAGGGTTAGGGTTTCAGAAGAACCCTAGAATGAGAAAGGCTTTGAAAAGGTCATTGACCTGAGTCGGACAGGTCAGAACCAGGCTCAAAACACCATGGTACGCCGGAGCAAGGCCGGCGATGACTCTGGAACCTTGAATCGGCGAAGGTTTGAGCGCAAACCTTCGAGGTCTCGCCTCGATCCTTCAGGTATCCGGTGTGTAAGAGAAAGGGGAGGTGAGTATAAGACTCCCATGGCTTGAGAAGCCATGGATTTCGGTAGGTTTCACGGTGGAAGATGATGAGAGGCGGCTAGGGTTAGGGAAGGTTCGAGAGTGTTTGAGAGAGGGGAGGGTTTTAGGGGCAGCGGATAATTGAAAATGAAATAGGGTTGGGGGGTTTGGTAAATTAAAAAAGGAAAGACGAAGTGTGAGCCGTTGATCTGCTAGATCAACGGGTGGGATTAAAAAATAGGTCTGGGCGGGTTTTTTAATTGGGTCAGGGGCGGGTAGTTTAGGAATTGGGTCGGGTAATTTTGGGGTTGAGATTTGGTTAATTGGGGGGTTGATTTGTGCTATAGTTGAAATGAAATAGGGCTAGTATTTAAATAGCCACTTTTCCCCTTTTTATTTTATAAAAATAGTAAAATAATTTCCGAAAACAAATTAAAGGTACTAAATTAATTAATAATGTACAAATATTAAATTAAAAATACTGGAATAAATTTTGTAATTATAAACGCAATTAGATCTTAAAATAGGCTAAAATTGCAATTATATGCAATTTAGCTTTAAAATACTAAATAAATTTGTAAAAATGTGCAAAATTACNAAATAGCCACTTTTCCCTTTTTATTTAATAAAACAGTAAAACGATTTCGGAAAATAAATTAAAGGTGGTAAATTAATTAATAGTATATAAATATTAGATTACAAATACTGGAATCAAATTTGTAATTACAAACGCAATTAATTCTTAAAATAGGCTAGAATTGCAATTTAGTGCAATTCAGCTTTAAAAATACCAAATCAATTTATAAAAAACGTGCAAAAAATTACCTTAGCTATATATTGGTATAAATATGAGAATACAATAACTGAATCACCAAAAGGATAATTTGGGAACAATTATTGGTTTTTGTACTGCTAAAATAGGGCAATAAATTGGTTTAAAAATCTTTTAACAATTGAAAGAAAAAAAATAATAAAACACTTGGACATGCTTATATATATATATATATATATATATATATATATATACTATTTTGAAAGTACTTTGCATTAAAAAAATCTACAGGGAAAGATTGGGTATCAACACGTGAACAAGGTCAAAACTCCTGATGTCGATTCCGACACCATTACTGCCTCTTTGGTGACCTTAGTTTGATAAATATGACAAATCGTCGAATTGAACCAATATCAAGCAAGAGAGTTACCTCTTCTTTGACAAATTTTTTTCTGACCTCGGCAATAGAATGTTTTGTCTACCTTATCGCAGGGATGCTGGGATCCAGGATTAGCTTGTGCACGACCACTTCTGGCGGGATACCTATCATATCTGCATGTCACCATGAAAAAAAAATTGATATTAAATTAATGGAATTCAATAAATCCAAACCTGAGCTCGGGGTGTAGTCCTATCACCAAGTGGAACTTCCTTTCCTAGAACTTTTCGAACAATGCTACTTGTTTAAGTTCCTCAGTTGTAGATTTTGTTGCGTTCGTCTCTTCTGGTACCTGAAAATACCTTGGTACCTGATAGGATTCCGATGACTCTTCCCCCTGGTTGATTTCGCTTGGCATGGGAGCAGGCGCCGATTCCTGTAATTACTGTGCCGCAGGCTCCTTCCCTTTGCTGGCAGAGGCTGAGATTGCATTCATCTCCCTTGCTGCTGGTTGGTCACCTCTTATTTGAATAACTCCATCAGGAGTTGGGAATTTTAACAACTGATGATATGTTGATGGCACATCCTTTATTTCGTGCAAGCATGGTCTCCCCAGAATGATGTTGTAACCAATATCGCCTTCCACCACCTCGAAATGGGTCATCTTTATCACTCCCTTGGCACTCGTGGGTGCAGGATCTTTCCTCGGGTTGTCACACTAGCTAGGTTGAACCCGGCGAGGAGCTTTGTGGCCGGAATGATGCTTCCAATGTGCTTGGCTTGCTCCAACACCCTCCATTGTATAATATTGGCCGAACTTCCTGGGTCCACCAGAACGCATTTAGTCTTAAAATCTAAGACATTCAAAGAGATTACTAGGGCATTGTTATGCGGTAGCAGCAGTCCATCTGCGTCTTCCTCCGTAAAAGTAATGTCGTCTTCAGCGACTTCCTGGAGTCTCTTGCTGTGGGTCAACGACACCTTCGTCTTTTTTGCCACCGAGAATGTAACCCCGTCAATCTCGTTTCCCCTGAAAATCATGTTGATCGTCAGGCACGAGGGATCTTCTCCTACCTTTCAAGGCTTCACATTATCACGATTGTGACCGTAGTTGTTTTTAGCCCGATCACTTAAAAATTCTCTGAGATGGCCATTTTTTAGCAATATTGCCACCTCTTCGCGCAGATGCCGGCAGTCCCTAGTCTGGTGACCGTTTGTCTTGTGGTATTCACACCACAAATTAGGATCCCTCTGGCTGGGATCAGATCTCATTGGCTTCGGGAAATGTGCTTCTTTAATGTTCCTCAAAGACGACACCAGCTCTACTACACTGACGTTAAAGTTGTATACGAAAATCCCGGGGTAGGAAAAATCTCGAGAACCTGACATTTCCTTGTCCTATAATGACCTGTTGTTTTGGCTGCGATCAGCTCTCGTATCGACAGTGAATCTATCCACCAATCGAAAACCTCTATCACATCCTTCGGCCCATTCATAGGGCAAAAACTGATTCCTCGAAGACCATCGATCTATGTCAAAATCATCTTTACATTTCTCTTTATTCTTCTCCTGGTCCCGACCCTTAATCGACGCTGGGAAGCCAAGCTGATTGTCCTCAATACTTATCTTTGACTCGTACAGGTTGTGAACATCCACCCATGTTGTTGCCTGGATCTCGAGCAAACTTTCCTTTAACTTCCGGGAAGCGTCGGACTTCTCAGATTCAGACCTTTGGTGAATGCTTCAGCCACCTATATTTCCGGTATGACCGGTAGCAACATCCTTTCCTTCTGGAACCTAGTTACAAACTCCCGCAGCAACTCAAACTCTCTTTGTGCAATCCTGAATATATCGGTCTTTTGGGCCTGTACCTTTCTGGCCCTGGTATGGGCCTTGTTGAAAGAGTCTGCGAGCATCTCAAAGGAGTCTATGGAATGCTCGGGCAAAAGCGAATACCAGGTCAGGGCTCCCTTCGGAAGCGTCTCCCCGAATTTCTTCAGCAACGCTGACTCAATATCGTAGGGATCTAAATCGTGCCCCTTCACTGCCGTTGTATAGGTGGTGATATGCTCCTGAGGATCTGAAGTCCCATCATACTTCGGCACATCTGGCATTTTAAGCCGCTTCAAGATCAATTCTGGTGCCGTGTTGGTTTGTACGGCAACTGTGTGTGCTTCTTTGATTCCGGTCCTTTCAGCACTGGTGGTGCGCCTGGGATTTGATCCATTCGGATGTTCACTTCCCTCATAAACCGCATGAGTTAAGGGATCACTCTCGTTGTTGTGATCGAATCCGCTCCCCCCCGGCCCCATCGAAGCCGAATTCGCCCCTTGGGTGATGTTGTCGACCCTCTATGTTGTTTGATTTACGGGAGCTCCGGGAGGAACTGGACCTCGTCCATTCACGATTTTGGAAGCGCCCGACAACGCCTGCTTCAGCTCCATCATGACCTTATTCTGTTGTGTGAGATGTCTTATAATGGCCTCTTGTTGCTCATGCAAGACCCTTATTGCTTCGACGACATGCTCTTCTTCAGCATCATCAGGAGTCGCCTCTCGAACATGTCGTGAATACCCTCTGCTGTGGACCGGCGTGGCTCCATTCCCCTCGTTGCGGGTATCACTGATGGAATCCTCGTGCTGAGGTTGATTTGCTTGGGCCTAAACATTGTATGTGTTGTCGACACCATTATCTGCCATTTTCTATGAGTTTTTGCTAAGAACAGATAATCAAACACGTTAGTGATAGAGGCAAGCATCAACTTAGTTACACAATTGTTTAAGCCATATGGTGGGTGCCAAACTGTTTACCCGTAAAATTATACAGTTGAATTTATACGTGGTTTATAGACAAGTGAATCAATTTTATCCCAAAATAATAATTAAATTAGATAAAAATATAATACTTAGCCTTGAGATGGAGATAAAATAGCAGAAACTGTTCCGGGAGCAGGGCTTCCGGGGACAACGATATAAATAAACAAGAGGTTAAAATTATATTGAGCTTTGAATAGAGTGTAGCTTATGTTTGTCAAAAAATTCATGTGTTACAATGATAATAGAGCTCACTATTTATAGCTGTACTTAGGGAACAAAATCCTAGGATCAAGCCCCTCTTTATTGACAACTATGAGGGCCATTGAAGAATGTGTATCGGCAAGCAGTGAATGCCATATTCTTTGTAACGGGCTGCACACTTAATGTTGTAGAATATTTTTTATTAAATTCTACCGGGTGGCAGATATTTATTTCATCTTTATGAGCATTATTCTCTCCGGTAATAGACGAGATTATTGCCTCCCTATCCGACTGCCTTCTGTCTTTGGCTCCACATGTCACTTTCTCAGCGATCGTTTAATATAAACATATTTTACACTATACATTATCACAGAAGTAGTAATATTGACACTCAAACTTGATTCAGAACCTTTTATTAGGCTGGCCTTATATTCTGAGTCCGCTACTTAAATGATCACTCAACTATTCAAAATAACCTACTAAAGTCATCTTTCTTTCGGGTGTAACACAATGTCACTAAACTATGCCTATAGTACTCGGAAGATCACTCAACTAGATTTCTCAAACTTTTAATTGCCAAATACCTACTTTCCCCTCTAAGTTATCAACTTTTGTCTTCTTTTTATTTTTTTTAGTTTTTTAACATTTAATTTTTTCTCTTTTTAATTTATATTATGGACTTACAAATAGAATAAATAAATATTATTTATAATTAAAAAACTAAAAATACCATTTAAGCATATATATTGCTAGAGTAATAAAATATTGAGCATAGTAAAAAAGTAATTAGAAGAAATCCCCAAATCTTAAATACAGTACCACACATCTTAAATTAGGAATTTCATAGTTTTGCACATTTAATCCGCAACGAGCAGTAGGTAAAATAAATGAATCTAAGATTGTTGAAAAGTCTATCAAATTTTTTTTACTTATTTTACAAACGAAATCTGTCACCCAATAGAATTATACAGTTACTACAATATCGGCGTCACGACCCGGAACCCCACCCTTGGAACCGTGATGGCGCCTAACATTTCACTTGCTAGGCAAGCCAACATTAGTTAGATTACTTAACCAGTTTTTAACAATTCAAATCACAAAATTAATAGAAATAAACTGTACAGGTCTGAAGTAGATGGATAAAATACCAAAAGGCGTGATCTAAACATATCCCAAATTTTGGAGTCACGAATACATGAGAATCTAGAGTGCTACAGGTAAAATCTGAACAATATATAATTGTTTGAAACTAAGTAAACAGTAAACTGGATAAAGAAGGGGACTTCAGGGTTGCGGACGCCATGCAGCTATACCTCAAGTCTCCACTGCAGATGAATCCAAGCATAGACACCACTAAATGCCGCTGGAACAAACACCAGGATCTGCACAAGAAGTGCAGAAGTATAGTATGAGTACAACCGACCCAATGTACTTCGTAAGTGTCGAGCATAATCCCGACAAGGTAATGACAAGGCTATGATAAGACACCTACATAAATCCTGTACAAGTATATACACATAGCAACAAAGTAGCAAGTGGGACAACTAAAGTATTAACTAGGATGGGACATCTAGAAAGGGAAGTGCAAAAGAACGGTAACTACAAATCACCGAATAACATTTTTCCAAAAAGAAGCAATAATAATTCAACCAAGTAAATCATTGATCCGGTATCCAAGTAAAGCAAAGAAATCCATAATGGCATGACATCATCCTTCGTGCTTTTACTCTCGTCCTTACCATGTAATATTTTAGATAAATTACACGACATCACCCTTCGTGCTTTTACTCTTAACCTCACATGATGTGATAAATGATAATAAGCAATCAAATGCACGACATCACCCTTCGTGCTTTAATCCTCACAATCTCTCAAATAACTGATATTGTATGCAAATAAGGCATGGCAACACCCTTTGCACTTTCACTCTTCCTCAACAAGCAACAAAATTAATTTAAAATAGCAAAACAAGGTGGGAAGCTAATTCACTTCAATCTTAGTGTATTGATGATTTATCTCAACTTTCAAAATTCCAAAAACTCCAAAATAATCAATAGATATAAAGGCGGACAATTAAATAAGTAATAATCTAACTACGACATTGGAAACATAGTCATCGAAACATCATAATATAAAAAAATAATTTGCATCCGCATACTTTATTCCAACAAAAACGCATATATACTCGTCACCTTACATATACATCGTCCCCACACATAATTCACATAGCAAATAGACCAACAAGTCCTAACCCTCAAGTCAAAGTTAACCATGACACTTACCTCACTCCGCAACCAAATCAATGCACAACCGCGACTTTTCCTTTAGAATTAGCATCCAAACCAATGACATCCAGCCAAATATAGTTCAAATAATTCAAAAGAGGATTTAGAAACTACCCACGAGTGAAAAGGATTCAATCTTTAATGATTTTGGAAAAGTTCAACCCCGGGCCCTCTTGGTCAAAATCCGAGGTCCGGACCAAAACCTTATTAACCATTCACCTCCGAGCCCGGTTATTTAATTTGTTTCGAAATCTGACCTCAATTTGTGGTCTAGATCTCATTTTCTCAAAATCCTCAATTTCTACCCAAATCACTAATTTCTACCATGAAAAATCCTAGATTAAAGGTTTAAATCAATAAGTGTTTATGAAAATATAACAAAAAAAGATATAATTCACTAACCAATAGATTTGGGATGAAAAACCTCTTCTAAATCGCCTCTAGGCCGAGCTCTAACTTCAAAGTGGTGAAAAATGGTTCAAATCTAGTATTTTTGGTATTTTAATACCTGGGCATTAGGTGTTCTTCGAGTTCGCGAAGCACTGGACGCGTTCACGAAGAACATCGTCCGAAAGGCCTTCGCGTTCGTGAGGTAGCCTTTGCGTCCGCGAAGGCTTAGCTCCCTCCCTTGCCTTCGCGTTCGCGAGCCAAGGCCCGCGTTCACGTAGAGTACCCGACTAACTTCCCCTGGTCCCAAAACTCTTTGCGTTCATGAAGGGTAAGTTTCCCACCACTTCTCCTTCAAAACCCAGTCCCTGTGTTCGCGAAGAAAAAATCCGCCCCAGCCCCAATTTCCCCTTTGCGATCACGAATCACAAAGCACCAGACATCAAAAATAGCTGAAAACCAGCAATTCCTAAGTCCGAAATGGTCCATAGGCTTGGGCTCCAAACGAAACATGCACACAACCTTAATAACAACATGCGAACTCGCTCGCATGATCAAAATACCAAAATAGCACCTAGAACTACAAATCAGACGTCAAAATGCATGAAATTTCAAAGAAAACTCAAGAACTTCTAAAATCACAACCAAGCGTCCGAATCGTATCAAACCAACTCCGATTTGCACCAAATTTCGCATACAAGTTTCAAATAGAAAAATGGATCTATACCAAGTCCCAAATCAATATCCGAACACGATATCCATAAAGTCAACCTACGATCAAACCTTGAAAATTTCCAACTTTTAAATTACTAGCTTTCGACAAAAGAAGACAAATCAACCTAGGGACCTCCGATTTCAATTCTGGGCATACGTCCAAGTCAAATATCATAATACAAACCTACCAAAATTGACAAAACACCGACTTGGAGTCATTTAAATAAAATGTTGACCGTAGTCAACTCAAGTTGTTTTTAGAGCTAAAAATCATATTTTCTTCAAATTTTTACATAAAACTTTTCCGAAAAAAATACACACTGTATATGCAAATGGAGAAACGTCAAATGAAGCTAATAGAGGTCTCAAAATACGGAAATAAGGGCTCATACTCAAAACGTCCTATCGAGTTGTCACAACCGGCAGTGAGATGCTATATAGATACAGATTGCCAAAATAATTTGGCATAGATTCTGGTGATGATTTACAACTACAACTACTGATGATGGGTTTGGGATGATTCCTCCACATATCTCAAGAGAATGCTGAAGTTTCTAGAGCAGACTTTGATCCTTAGGTCTTTGAGTTTGTTAAAGCTATTTGGGGGTTTAGGAGTTTTACATAAGTTATAATAAAAAGATAAAAAATAAAAAAAAATAAAAGAAAAGTATTGGGAAAGCTTAGTGAAATAATGGGGGAAAAAGAGGAGGGAGAATAAGACCCGACTCAACATATATTTTTACCCCAAAACCCATCGCCAAAGATACGTCCATTGCGACTGTTACAAGTTCGTTGCAAAAATTTACCCTATGACAACGGTTCCTACATTAAGGCAACGATTTTGTAGCTAAAGTGTCTGAAAAGTACTTAGACCCTTAGGCACGGTTACCATATACTACCTATTGCAATGGTTATACACTGTTGCAGGAAAAATCGTTGCCATAGGCCCAATTTTCAGTAGTAGGTACTTAGTTTTCGTGGCAGTTAGGGTACCACTGAAGCCTTTTTCTGTGGCAACCAGGGTTGCCGCTGAAGCATCTTTTTCTAAAAAATAAATACTTGAAAGTTGTATTCTTACTAGTTGTCCAATAGTATAAATATTATAAGAGAAACACCACCAAATATGCTTAAATAAAATAATATAGGATCTTTTTATTACCAAAATTAGTCTATGTAACAAAGTGTCACGACCCAAAATTCGCCTAATCGTGATGACACCTAACCTAACCCGCTAGGTAAGCCAAATAACAGTCAACATAATTTTACTGAAATTTATATGATGTTAATGAGTGGAATAACTGATATTCTGAACATGAACCCAAGGATTTGGTAGTACAAGTCACGAGCCTCTAAGAATTTGATTTACAAAACTGATATAAAAATAATACAACATTTGTTTGAAGTATACATAAACAAAATTTAAGTCCTACACTACCCTGAACAAGAGGTAGCTTGAGTCTGGAACACTGGAACGTCTTCAGTACTAGGCTTCGTCTTCCACAGCTACGCAACTCCAAGATCTGCACATAAGGTGCAGAAATGTAACATGGGTACAACCGACCCCATGTACTCAGTAAGTGTCTTAACTAAACTCGGTGAAGTAGTGGCGAGATTTTAAGTCAAAAGATAATTTCTCAAAAGTTTACCTGTGCATATGATAAGCAGAAAGAGCGAAAAGAGAAAGAGATACAAATAAACACGTAGTAAATGACACGAGAATACAAATAACAGAGGGCCCCAAAATATCGTCACGTCTCAGTCTCACAACACAATATGATAACAGAAAACAATAGGTAAGAATAACCATAATTTGTCTTCTCCGTTGCAGCGTGCAACCCGATCCACAAGCATATATGAAGAAAATTTCTTCTCCGTTGCGGCACGCAACCCGATCCATAATTATATATATAAATTGTCTTCTCCCTTGTGGAGTGCACCTCAATCCACAATATATATAATATCAATACTGTTGCGGCATACAATTCGATCCACAATATATATTATGAATACTTTTGTGGCATGAAACTCAATCCCATATATCATATTCATATTATTGCGGTGTGCAATCCGATTCCATTTATCATATCAACACAGTTGTGGCCTGCAACCCAACCCCACACTTATAATATCTTCTCTGTTATGGCATGCAATCTGATAAACATATATAAATATATATAAATTCATATGTAACTATTTTATAACAACCGAGCACATGAAATTTACAACGTAATATCAAGAAATACTAACACGTGGAAATCAACTAAGAATACAAACTCAACAAAATAAGATGAGCAACACAACATCACAGAGCTAGTCTCCCACATATAAAGGCAAGGCTTCCAAAAGGCTTAAACACACAACCAAACTAAAAGTCACCCAATCCGGTTAAGCAAAGGGAAGTAGAAAATGAAACAAGGAAGGAAGTTTTTCAAGTAAGAACAGGGATAAAATAAAGGCATTCAATATAAATGAAATCATGTAGCACGTAGAACCATGTAGCAAGTGAAGGCATTTAACAAGTAAAAGCATATGGTAGGTAGAAGAATGTGATAAGTGAAGATATGTAGTAAGTGGAGGCATGTAGTGAGTGAAGATATGTAGCAGGTTAAGGCATCTAACAAGTAAATTACATGACAATTAGAGGCATGTAACATGTATGGGCTAATAACAAGTAAGGACACGAATTCGAAGAGGACATGTAGCAAAAAGTTAATCAAATAAAAAGTAGGTGTAACAATAATAGATAAGGTAAAGACAGAGCTATAACTGTAACAGGACAAAGGGAAATCACAGACGTACTATGTAAGGAACTCAAACAGAATGTATCATACAAAACAACAATCATTAGAACCAATGAAAAAGGGGCATGCAAGTACTTAAATAGGTAATCACAACTGAAATCCAACTTCTTTTTCTTTTGCACGATAATAACCAACAAACCAATCTCAGTTCAAACGACACGGAAATACTCATCGTGCCAATATCATATCAATCGCACGGAAATAACCCACGTGCCAAATATAGCCCTAAAGCCCCAGTCCTCACACATATTACGGATAAATAAACTGAGGTAGCAAGATAATATCAGGTATAAATGGGTGTTCACGATGCTACGGTCAATAAGTATACAAACAGTATAAAGATAACACAATAAATCCCTTTTAAGATGTCATATGTTCTAACATGATTTTTAACACAGTTAATTGAGTTTATTAATCATAGAATTAAATAAAGCATAAGACAAAGAATCACCACGTTTTATCAAAGCAAAAGAAAGCATATAATTTCCCCTTCCCGAGCATGGAAAACTATGAAGCATGCATATACGCTCGTCACCTTATATAAGCATCAATTCTGCATGTAGCAAATAATAACATTTAGGTGGAAAAATTCCCTCAACAAAGCCAGGCAAGACACTTACCTCAAAAAAGCCAAATCGATACACTAAAAGCGCCATCCCGCTCAAATCGACCTCCGAACGGCTCGAAACTAGCCAAAAGCAACTCAAAATCATCAAATAATGTCATAGAAGCAAACCTAAATGATAAATGTCGAATCTTTAATCAAATACTCTCAGTCAACCAAAAATTCAATCCAAGCCCGCACCCTGGAATATGACAAAAATCACAAATTTCGATGACCCATTCGAGTACGAGTTTAACCATAATAAATTTCAATCAAATTTGACTCCGAATCGATGTTCAAATCACAAATTTTTACTTTAGAAAAGTTTAGACAAAAACCCCTAATTTCTCCTTTTGATTCATCAAATTAAAGGCTAAAATAAAAGATGGAATCATGTAAAATAATCAAAACCGAGTGAACAACACTTACCCCAACCAATGTGGTGAAAATCATCTCCAAAATTGCCAAAATCCGTGCTCTATACCTCATAATGTGATTTAATAACCAAAACGTTCGAAATTAAGTACTTATAGATCTGCTCTAGGTAAACCATTCGCGATCGGGGGACCAGCTTCCGGAAGCAAAAACTTGACTGCCCATAGAATTACCCTTCGTGTTTGTGGCACTTACCTCGCGAACGCGATGCACAACTGAACCGTTCGTGTTTGTGGCACTTACTCGCGAACGGATGCACAACTGAACCGAACCGGCGCGAATGCGGTGTAGACCACATGCACGTGAAGAAGACACCGCCAGCTCCCAGATCCTTATATGCAAATGCGACATACTAATCTCGTCCAAGTCACACCTCTAATTAAGGATATGAAATGGTCGATGCAATAGTAATACCCAACAAGGAGTCGGGGTCGATTTTCCACAGGGAGCTATGATTCAGACTTAGGGTTATATTGTAGTATATTGTCACGACCCAAAAACTAACCATGGTAGTGATGGCGCCTATCGTGTTACAAGGCAAGCCTGCTTCCCAAAATATTACTACTAAACCGATTATAAGAAATTAATAAAACATTTCAAAATTTATAATTTTTCATAAACTAAATCAACTCTAAATATAATATAGAAAATACGGAAGCAAGCCCCAAAACATCGGGGTGTCACTAAGTCATGAGCGTCTAAAACTATGAATTAAGATATATAAACTGTCTAACTGTCCAAAGAAGAAATGACAAAAGGAGTAACAAGGTCCTGCGGACGCTAGCAGCTACCTTGCTGTCTCCAAAGATAGCCGGCCTGAACTCAACAATCGCCGCGCTCTAAATCACCTGGATCTGCACATAAAGTGCAGGGTGTAGTATGAGTACATCCGACTCAGTAGTAACAGAAATAACTAAGGATCTGAGCAGTAGTGACGAGCTAATAAAACAGTCCAATTATTTATTTTCACAATTTAAAAATAAACAGAAATAAACAGGTAAATTCCATAACTCAGTAAATGCCACAAAGAAATTTAACAGATAAATGCAGCAACATCATAAATAAAAACAACCTCACAACAGTGTCACTCCATCACTCATCAGTCGCACTCAGCACTTAACACACTTAAAACACTCAACACTCTACGCTCACTGGGGGTGTGTAGAGACTCCGGAGGGGCTCCCAAAGCCCAAACGCTAAGCACGGCAACTTACGTGCCATAATATCAATACCTGGATCCGCACGGTCAGCTCACGTGCTACGCGGACAGCTCATGCGCTATTGTATCAATACCTGGACCCGCACAGTCAACTCACGTGCTATGCGGACAACTCACACGCTATGGTATTAATATCCTCACAACCAGTCCCTCGGCCTTACTCGATCATGTACCTCACTAGCCTCACCATCATCAACAAATAAGGGAACACAACCCACATCAGGTATCACAACATATTAGCAAATAATAGAGACTGAGGTAAATATGTACAATAATTTCTATGACTGAGTACAAATAAGTGAGCATGAATAAAGCCTAAGCATGATCTCTAACATGAAGGCAAACAAATTCAACAACAAGTAACTACGTAAACACAAATGATGGCCATGAGGCCTCACGGGACTGACCAAGTCTCAATCCCTCGAGGTATACACCTACACGCCCGTCACCTAGCGTGGGTATCACCTCCAAACAATCACATGATATCAAATTCTCCGGGTTTATACCCTCAAGGCTAGAGTTAAAACTGTTACTTACCTTATCAGCGTAAAATCCTACTCCGGGATGCCCTCGTCTCTGGACTCGGTCTCCAAAAGCTCCAAATCTAACGATAATCAGATTAATACCATCAACATGTGCTAAAGAATCGAATTCCACAATAAAAACAATAAAATATATCAAAAATCCAAAATCGGCCAAAACCCGGCCCCCAGGCCCATGTCTCGAAACCAGTCAAAAATGACAGAATAATAAACCACGTCCTCTCTCGAGTCTAAGCATTTAAAATTTATCAAAATCGGACTCCGTTTGGTCCCTCAAATCCCTACCTAAACCTCTCCAAAACTCAAGCCCTAACTCCCTCAATTTCACTTTGAAATCATCAATCAAATCCCAAAAACGAAGATGGATTCAAGAAATATAACCAAAACCGAGTAGAGAACACTTACCCCATTCTATATGGTGAAAATCGACTCAACAATTGCCCAAATCCGAGCTCTCCAACTCAAAATATGACCGAATGAACAAACCCTGTTTTTATATATTTTTCTGCGAGCTATTCTACCTCGTTTCTCATGCCAAACGCTCCCGAAACTCGCTTTTTATGCCTCCAATGGATTCCTTGTAAAATTTTAGTCAAGTTAGACTTTTGAATCACTCAATTTGACCTTATAATGAAGGAGATATGTTGGTTTCAATATTTGCAAATAATACAGATTTTTAATTACGCTGTCAGTGGCAATTTCGTAATAATCTGAAAAATCTGGCAACCTAATTCTTAGTAAAATGACCCTAAAATCCTCATACGATGTCCAAATTCGATGATTCTTTTCGCTACGGGTCCGCTATTATGATATGGATCTAATGCTTCAATCAAAAAAGAAATCTGAGCTCATTTGTTCAATATGATATCATTTATGCTTGAAGAAACGACGTCGAAACATAAGAAAAACGAGCGCAACACAACCCAAACCTATCCGAAACTCACCCGAGGCCCTCGGGACCTCAACTAATAATTCCAACAAGTCATATATCACTACCCGAACTTAGTCGAACCTTAGGAACACCCAAAACAACACCAAAACACCAAATCAACCTCGCATTCAAGTCTAAGAACTTCTAAACTTCCAACTTTCGCCAATTCAAGCCTAATTGTACCACGGACCTCCAAGTTACATTCCGGTCAGACTCCTAAGTCTAATATCACCCAATGAAGCTAACTGAATCTTAAAAATCCAAATCCGAATTCGATTACTCATAAGTCAACTTCCGGTTGACTTTTTCTAGCTTAGCTTTCTAACTAAGAGACTAAGTGATCATTTCACTCCAAAACTACTCCGAACCCAAACCTACCAACTCGACACAACTCAACACAGCTAAACAACACATAAAGAAACAGAAATGAGGAAAACGGGGCTATAACTCTCAGAACGATTGACCGGGTCATTACATATATGAGCTTAAACTGTCTCAATTTACGAATTCCACAAATTTGGGTTGTTCTAGGTCTAGATTAACTAAGATTGCAAAATTAGGAAATGAAACAAGCAAATTATTTTTGGTTGTTTTTCAAGTTTTGTAAAAGGCCTAGGGCTGTGACCGTCACCTAGGTGTTTGCCTAATGCGATATAAACCTTAATGCTTGTTTTGTTAGCGGGGGCGTATTATAGCTATCAATACTCAATTACCCACTCAATACCTCTCGGTCAGAGAGAGACTTTGTCCAATTTGGCTTTCTCAAGTCCAAATGTGTGTTGCACGAAACGGTTGATAAAATCTCACCTCGAGTTATTACTATCTCTAGGTTGATCCCCTTAATTGGGATTATCAATCTCTTGATTGACCCAATTTCTTGTTAGCCAAGTTTTCCTAGACTAAGTCTATCTTTCTCAAGTAGAGACTAAGTCAAATAGGCACGAACTAATGTTTGCAACTATTAATTCCACAAATTAAAGCATGAACAAGGCTAAATAATAAACACCCAACTATAAACAAACACTAAATCAAACACCCATAAGGTTTATACACTAGGGTTGGGTCATAACCCTAGTAAAAATCTAGCCACTCATGCTTGAAATTGAAAAAATAGAAGAAGAGATGATAATTAAACTCATATTGCAAAATTAAAATGACAAAATCTATGTTAAAATAAGCCAAAATGTGAAAACTATTAAAAGAAGTAAAGAGAGACGGCTACTGTAGTTGCTGATGTCAAAAGTTGACCTAAAAATGTCAAACTCGTCTAATTATACAGGGTTGGAAATTTCGAACAAAAATTCCCTTTAAGAGGTTCTGCGGCCGCACAATTCCATGTGCGGTCCGCACTTTTCTTCAGCTTGACAGGATTGGAACTTTGCGGCCGCATAATTCTGGACTACGACCGCACTGCACTCTTTTTGCGGTTTGCAGATTTGTAACTGCGGCCGCACCTTGTTCTTATGCTGTCCGCACTATTGTAACTGCGGCCGCATAGCTCTTCTTCTGCGATCGCACAATAATTGTGCGGTCCACACTTTTGATGGACTTGAAATGCAAATTCTCTGAACTTTGCTCCTGACCCGGCTTCTGCGGCCGCACCATTCATGTGCGGACCGTACTTATCACTTTTTCTGCCGGGCCTTCCTTCATACCTTGTGGCCGCAGATGATATTCTGTGGACCGCACTTCTGATATTTTTTGCCTTTTGTGTCCTTGAGTTCAGATTACTCCTTCTTAAGTTGGATTTCATTTCGGGAGTTCACTTTCCAATGTTCCTGCAATCAAGCACATTTCATCAGCTTCAAAGAACACAATTTAATGTTTTTAGACTAAAACAAAAAGCTAAAAGGCGCTAATAAGTTGTCAAAATTCCCTCTTATCAACTCCCCCAAACTTAAGTCTTTCATTGTCCTCAAGCAAACAAAATAGTTCCCACCTCTAAAAGTTAAAGTACATTATAGCTAGCCATGGGTAAATCATTCACACCTCAGTTGGGACCAACAATTACCCACACCACTCATGCATTATTGACAAGGCAACAAGTTAAACATTTATGCACATATAGCTCTATTGTGACATTCGAGCATCAAGGGTTGTCTTAGCTCATCAAGGACTTACGCTCTATCTTGTAGATCATGGTGGATCCCAGACTTCTCCTCCTCTACTCTCCATTTTCTAAGCTCACTCAAGAATTTAGCACTCAATTAAAAATTATGAAAGGTTCACTCATCTCTCTCAAAAGAATGTTACATGCACAGCTTCCGGTACCATAAGCTTGCCCCTCATGTAAATCACCACTAATGTAACTCACTCGGCTCAAAATCAAGTAGGGCTTCTTTTGGGATGTAATAAAGGCTTTTAGATTAGGGATGGATACAATATGGATAAGTTGTTACACCTTTCTTAAGCACTCCGTATTTCAATTCTCGGCTCACACTTTACCAATTATTTTTGGCATTTTCTTTTCCTTGAGGGACTAGAGAGGCTTAACATCACTCTTTATTGATCATTTCATTAATATTTCTCCAAGTTTGGGATCATTGCCTTTTTTTTGAATCCTTTCAACTCTTTCATTTATTAACACTTTAGCATTCTTCTTTTTGTTCTTTTCTTTTCTTTGCCTTTCCTTCTCGCCAAACTTACATTTTTAGCCAATTGTTTCGCATGAGTGTTAAGGGAATATCGGGTGCCAAGAGAGGGTCACTAGAGAACGAGTAAAGGCTTGTAACATGGTTTTCAAGGGAGAAAGGCTAAAGGCTCGAAGGGGTTGACTAGGGATGACAACATTGGTAGGCAATAGAAAACTCAAACGGGCCAAGGAAAGCCTACGATCACTTCTCAAGCCAAGCAAAACTTATGATTTTGCCTTAAAACACATTCGGGGCAAGTTCTAGACCTTCCGCACAAGTACTCGGACTAGCAACAAAGCCTCTCACCCCTCACGCAACTAGATTGTTAAAGAGGATAGAGTCGAGGGCCCACAACGACCACATTCAAGATTGTAGATCACTATGGTCCAATTAGACCACTCGATGGTATAAAAGTCAAGACAAGAGTCACAAAGTTACTAACTAAAGCTACTTCTTTTTAAAAATCCTTGTCTCTAATCATAAGCACGTAGTGAAATATGTTGGTGCCAAATGAAGCATGTTTGACTCTTCGAGTTTCACTCAATCAGGTCTTTTTATTCATTATTATTATGCACCTAACCCAACCTGCTAGGTAAGCCGATTAACAACTATCCAAATTCAATGAAATCAATAAAATAAACAAATAAATAAAAGAAATTATCTAAATCTTATACATTCCCCAAGGGCTGGTAGTATAAATCATAAGATTCTAAGATTAGAATTTACAAAGCTAGTATGAAATAATCACATCATCTGTTCGAAATGTACATAAACAAATCTCTAAAACTCTTAGGCTACCATGAACAAGAGGCAGCGATAACCGGAACACAAGTACATCTTCAAATCCAGCTCCCGTCTAACACAACAACATCAACATCTAACATCTGAACGCAAGGTGTAGAAGTGTAGTAGGAGTAAAACCGACCCAATGTACTCACCATGTTCAATACTTAGTGCACTCAATCACTCAGCACTGTACAATAACTGTTACGGCGTGCAGCCCGATCCGCATATAGCTATTAGGTCCGTTGCAGTGTGCAACTCGATCAATATATATATATATATATATATATAGCCATAAGGCTCGTTGCACCGTGCAACCTGATCCATATATATATTATCAATTGCGCTCACTGGGGGTGTATGCAAACTCCGAAGGGGCTCCTTCAGCCCAAGCGCTATCATAAATCAATAAAACCCGCTGCGGCGTGCAGCCTAATGCCATAAATGTAATCAATATAACATGCTCCGGCATGCAGCCCGATCCCATAGTGACCCTCACACTCAGACCCTTGGCCTCACTCAGTTAACAATCTCTCCAGTCTCTCGGGCTCACAATGTTACATCTCGTGTTTATCGTACGTTAACGTTTCGTCTTCAGTTAATTGACCTAGACTCGGGGATGAGATTATCTTGAGGTTAGCATATTAATGCTATTTATAACAAGGGATAAGTAAGTTCCATGAAGGATAAAGGTTACACGAATTAAAGAAAATGAGTTCCGTAGAAGGTTGTCGATTTAGGATAAAATACGATCCGAGCTATAATACTTTATACTTATGGACTAGTACCATATAAGGTACCATATGACCGTGATAGTATGATGCATGAAGTATATTAAAAATGAGTAGAATTTTAAGTAATTTGAGATAATTTTTAATTATGCGGGTAATTGGTTAATTACCGGGTAACGGGACATTACCTAATTACCAAATAAGTTGGATAAAGATTAAAATCCCCCCCCCCCACATGGCAGAAAGACCCTTATTAGGAAAATATCTCTTAGTCATTTCTTATAAGGTGGCATCTTAATACCTTAATTACAAGACACCTCAAACTTTAAGACTTTCAAAACAAACCATACTACAATTCTTACAAAACTCATTCCTAATATTTAATTACCAAGATATTACGTTAGCAATTCTTGAAAAACTCATTCCTAATATTTCAATACCAAGACATTATAATCAGAAGAGAGAAAGGTTAGCAATTCTTCTTGGAACCGAAGGATTCCAACAAGATTTAGCAACGTAAAATTTTGCGGTTCTAAAAGAGTACGGCGCAACCTTTTCCAAGAATATCATACGAATTTTTTTCTACTCCAGGTATGTTAAGGCTAAGCTCTTCCTTCATTTTGCATGATCTCGTAATTACACAAGTTTGATAACGAGGCATAAAGAAAAATTCATGTCCCGGAATTTATAAGTAATGATAATTATAAGCAAAATATTTGTGTTGTGTTGCATCAATTCATTTGCTGCAAGCGTCGGGAGCAAGTAAGATTTCAATATCTAATTTCTATAAACATTAAAATAGTTTCATTAAACTATTAGATGTATAAAGAGGTTTACAAATCTATGCAATAAAAAGTGAACAGAAAGATTTTGATCCAATATATGCAATGAACTCAACTAATATCTTAGCTTATTGGGAAAGTACAAAGAGAAAGAAATGAATTCTTCTAAGTTTTGGGAAAAAAGAATTAATACATTGCATTATAGCTTTGTAAAAGTATATACATCAATCATTTGTATAAAATATGACATAATGACTAAATTGAAATTGGAACAATAATGTTTGAAACAATACAAAGAGTAATGATAAATAATAGTGCCAAAATAGACATCTGTCCCAACTCTAGTATTAGTTGGAATAATGACTCCAGTCAAGAGAGCAGAGAGTCTATATATATAGTATTACAGTATTTTTATTACCATCGAGCTATAATCGACTGGCAGACCCCTATTGGGCAACCTCTGATCAGATGATAAGTTATATACCGAGCCTACTATTACCGAGCGCCTATGAGCGAGCCCAGCATGGCCGAGATATAGAGCCTACTATGGCCGAGCGCCTATGAGCGAGCATACTACAACAGAGCAGATATATGTTTATATATACCGAGCCTTATAAGGATGGACATCTATTCTACTCACTATATTGAGAGAGTTGAGTCAGTATCAACAGATGAGCATATCTTCAGATTTTCTTTGACTCCCAGTTGCTTTCAGTTATTATATTATCAGTTCAGTTTCAGCTTTCAGTATATTGCCTTACATACTCGGTACATTATTTCGTACTGACGTCCTTTTCTGGGGGTGCTGTATTTCATGCGTGCAGGTTCAGACAGACAGACGGGTAGACCTTCTTAGTAGGTGTTGCCCGAGTTCAGCTTTATTAGTAAGCTCCTCGTCCTTCAGAGTTGCCGGGTCTAGAAGTTTGGTGTACATCTTGTTTATATATGTAGATAGGTTATGGGTAGGTCGGGGCCCTGTTCCGATCATAGTACATCTATCAGTAGAGGCTTGTAGACACATCCTGTCAGTTAGTGCAGTATGTTGGGCTTGTAGGCCTTGTACGTATATTTTGTTGGCTTGTCAGCTATAATAATTATGACGGCCTTGCCGATCCAGCTTTATATTGATATTTAGTCAGCGTTAGCCTCTACTCAGTTTTATATTTTGCTTCGCACGTTATCTTGTAATGTGGCCCATGGCCAGAGTATGCATTTACATGTTAGAATCTCTTAGTCGCAAGTGGTACGCGAGGATAGGTAAGGCACCGGGTGCCGGTCTTGCCCCCAGACTCAGGGCGTGACAAAAGTGGTATGAGAGCAGTTCTGTCCTAGGGAGTCTACAAGCCGTGCCTAGTAGGGTCTTGTTTATAGATGTGTGGTGCACCACATTATATAAGCAGGGGACTACAGGGCATTTAAGAGTTGGTTACCCTTCTTTCAAATGTAAATCGAGTTAAACCTACGTGTTGATGTTTGCATGCACAAATGATGGTAACTAGGAAGACTACAGCTAGCCAGAGGAGAGAAACAACAATAGGTGAGGGGACTAGCAGGGTACCCCCAGTAGATGGGGCCCAATCGGAGGCCCAGTGAGAGACCCCTACCCTACAATTACAGGCTCCTCCGCCACCTGAGGAAGTTCCTAGGGAGATCGCACATCCATTCCCCCCTCCCCCCGCTTCCATCAGATCAGGACTTGAGGAGTGCAGTGCATTTGTTGGCACAGTTAGTAGTTGCCCAGCAATAGGCTTGGGCATCTGCTAGTGCAGGACCTTCTGAGGGATCTGGGAGTTCAAGGGTCTGAGAGTTTATTGCTTTGAGTCCGCCAGAGTTCACGAGGACAGATCAGAGGTAGGACCCGCAGGATTTCATAGATCAGCTTCACAGGATCTTTCGGGTTATGCATGTCACGGAGAAAGAGGCAGTTAAGCTAGCAACTTTTTGACTCGTAGATATAGCCATCCTTTGGTACAAGGATGGGAAAGGTCCAGGGGATGTGATGCACCTCCCGCTATTTGGGAGAGTTTTTGAGATGTCTTCCTTGACCACTACTTACCGCGGGAGATCCGATAGGCCTGAGTCGATCAGTTTTTAGCCCTCAAGCAGGGTAATATGAGTGTTCGAGATTATAGTCTCTATTTGACTCATTGGCCAGATATGCACCATCCATAGTTTCTACTGTGCATGACAGGATTCACAGGTTTATAGCAGGGTTGGCCCCAGAGTTGACTGAGGCATGTGCCACCGCTGCATTACAGGATAGTACGGATATCTCCCGGATTCAGGCATTTGCCCAGAAGATAGAAAGAGGTAGGCGTCGACAGCAGGGTACGAAGGGGACTGAGTTAGGGCATCGTAAGAGGATGAGATTTGCCAGATCTCAGGAGCAGTCTTAGGGTAGTTATAGGCCCCAGTACTTCGAACGGCTGCCTAGGCCTCCGTCACCTCAGTCGCAGGGCTACAAGTATGATCGTTACACTCAGTCAAGACCAGGTGAAAGTTTCGGGGCATCGAGTTTGCTGCGACAGCCTAGAGCAGACATGGTCATTTCTGCAGCGGTGTGCCATCTGCCGTAGAGGACACTTGGGCCAATGCCGAGCCGGTTCCGATACTTATTATACATGTGAACGTCCGGGGCATATGATGCGATATTGCCCAAATAGAGATTCTGGGGGTATGGCGCAACCAGCGAATTCAACAACAGGATCATCGTGCATCCTTCAAAGCACGGGTCTCAGTCTTAGGCTGGTAGAGGCCGAGGCAGAGGTAGAAGTTCCAGTTCAGGTGGTAACCAGAATTGTAGCTATGCTTTAGCAAGTCGACAAGACCAGGAGTCCACTAGACGTTGTGACAGGTATGTTGACCATTTGCTCTCATGATGCTTATGCCTTGATAGACCCAGGATCTACTTTATCGTGTATTACCCCATTTGTCGCGGGGAAGTTTGGTATAGTGCCTGAAATACTAGGTGATCCTTTTGCGGTATCTACACCGATCGAAGAATTGATTTTTGCTAGATGAGTTTACTGAAGTTGTACGGTGACAGTTTGTGGTCATCAGACCTCAGCCGGCCTAGTTGAGCTAGAGATGTTAGATTTTGATACTATTATGGTATGGACTGGTTGGCAGCTTGCTATGCCACAGTTGATTGTCGAGCAAAGATAGCTAGATTTCATTTTCAGGGTGAGCTAGTCCTTGAATGGGTAGGTAATATAACGACACCTAGAGGTAGGTTTATTTCCTATATGAAGGCGAGGAAGATGATCGCCAAAGGATGCATTTATCATATTGTGCGAGTTAGGGATGCAGATGCGGAGATACCTACACTTCAGCCTATTCCAGTAGTCAAAGAGTACGCAGAGGTATTTCCAGATGAACTTCCAGGTATTCCTCCAGAGCGAGAGATTGATTTTGGTATCGATTTGCTTCCTGGAAGTCAACCAATATCCATCCCTCCGTATATAATGGCACCTGCCGAATTGAAGGAGTTGAAGGAGTAGTTAAAAGATTTACTGGAGAAAGGTTTCATCAGGCCCAGTACCTCACTTAGGGTGCACCGGTACTGTTTGTACAGAAGAAAGACAGCTCGCTGAGGATGCGTATCGATTATAGGCAACTGAACAAGGTAACTATTAAGAATAAGTATCCACTTCCAAGGATAGACGACTTGTTTGATCAGTTGTAGGGAGCAAGATGTTTTTCAAAGATAGATTTGAGGTCGGGGTACCACCAGGTCAGAGTTCAGGAGAAAGATATTCCGAAGACAGCCTTCAGGACCCGATATGGCCACTTCGAGCTCCTTGTCATGTCCTTCGGGTTGATGAATGCACCTGCCATATTTATGGACTTGATGAATAGCCTATTCCGGCCATATTTAGATCTATTCGTGACAGTCTTTATTTATGATATTCTGGTTTATTCACGTTCAGAGGATGAGCATGTGGACCACCTGCGAGCGGTACTCCAAACTCTCCGTGATATTAAATTGTATGCTAAGTTTTCTAAATGTGAGTTCTGGTTGAAGTCTGTAGCATTCTTATGGCACATTATATCCGATGGAGGTATAAAGGTAGACACTCAGAAGATTGAGGCTGTGAAATCCTGGCCTAGACTTACCACTCCGACAGAGATTCGTAGCTTTCTAGTTTTAGCAGGATACTACCAGAGGTTCGTAGAGGGTTTTTCTTCTCTTTCAGCACCATTAACAAAGTTGAAGCAGAGAGCGACGAAGTTTCAGTGGACAGAGGCCTGTGAGTAGAGTTTCCAAGAGCTTCAGAACAGGTTGACCTCAATGCCAGTTCTAGCACTTCCAGAGGGTCCAGATGGTTATGCCATGTATTGTGATGCCTCAGGTCTCGGGTTAGGATGTGTCCTGATGCAACATGGGAAAGTAATTGCGTATGCTTCAAGGTAGTTAAGGAAGCATGAGCGGAATTATCCGACCCACGACTTCGAATTAGCTGCGGATGTCCATGCACTTAAGGTATGGCGGCATTACTTATATGGTGTTCATGTTTATGTGTTTACAGATCATAAAAGCCTGCAATATATCTTCAAGCAAAAAGAGTTGAATTTGCGACAGAGGCAATGGCTTGAGTTATTGAAAGATTACGATGTTAACATTCTCTACCATCAAGGGAAAGCTAATGTTGTAGCAGATGCCTTAAGTCGCCGATCTATGGGTAGCTTAGCACATGTAGAGGCCGAAAAAAGACAATTAACTAGAGAGATTCATCAATTGGATTGTTTGGGGGTTCGGTTAGTAGACTCTGGAAATGGTGGAGTTGTACTCAAAAATACTGCAAAATCATCTCTCATAGCTGAAGTAAAATACGAGGACCCAGAGTTGGTCGAGTTGAGAGAGCGAGTTCCGCAGCAGAAGAAGCCATTATTAGAACTCAAAGGAGATGGGGTTCTCAGATACAGTGGTCATTTGTGTGTTCCAGATGTAGCAGGGCTACGAGACAGGATTATGTTAGAGGCACATTACTCGTGGTACTCCATTCACCCTAGGTCGACGAAGATGTATCATGACATTAAGGATGTGTATTGGTGGAATGATATGAAGAAAAACATTGCTGAGTATGTCGCTCAGTGTCCTAGTTGCCAGCAGGTGAAGATAAAGCACTAGAAGCCCGGAGGGTTAATGCAGACAATAGAGATCCCGACATGGAAATAGGAGGTGATAAACATGGACTTTATCACGGGTTTACCTCGTTCTCATCGTAAGTTCGATTCCATATGGGTGATAGTCGATAGGCTCATGAAATCAGCTCATTTCCTACCGGTCAGATCTACATATACAACAGAAGAATATGCAAAAATATATATTAAGGAGATAGTGCGACTACACGGAGTACCAATATCTATTAAATCTGACCGTGGGGCCAAGTTTACATCACATTTTTGGAGATTATTTCAGAAAGGTCTAGGGACTCAGGTGAATCTCAGCACAGCTTTTCATCCACAAACTGATGGACAAGCCGAGCGCATAATTCAGACGCTCGAGGATATGTTATGAGCATGTGTGCTGGATTTTAAAAGAAGTTGGGGTGAACATCTTCCTCTTATCGAGTTTGCATATAATAACAGTTACCACTCCAGTATCCGGATGGCTCCGTACGAGGCTTTGTATGGGTGTAAGTGCAGATCTCCTATAGGGTGGTTTGATATTGGAGAATCTTGATTACATGGGCCAGACCTGGTTCAACATGCCATAAAAAAAGTAAAGCTTATCCGGGGGTGACTGTTGACAACTCAGATTCTGACGTGCGGCGATGAGACTTAGAGTTCGGGGTTAATGACTAGGTATTCCTAAAGGTGTCACCTATGAAGGGTGTGATGAGGTTTGGAAAGAAAGGTAAACTTAGCCCTCGGTATATTGGGCCTTATAGGATCATTCGGAGAGTGGTTCAAGTAGCTTATGAGTTAGAATTGCCCTCGGAATTGGAGTCTATCCATCCGTTTTTTCACATATCTATGTTACGGATGTGCATTGGCGATGCTACCCGAGTGGTGCACACGGACGATGTACAGATTATAGAGGACTTGTCATACGAGGAAATTCAGGTTGCCATCCTAGACAGACAAAATCCACAAGCTACGGAATAAGGAGGTAGCCTCCGTGAAGGTCTTATGGAGAATCAAGAATGTGGAAGAGATGACGTGGAAAGCGGAGGAAGAAATGAAGTATAAATACCCCCACCTATTTCAAACTAGAGATATGGCTCGAGATGAGATACCTCAGCACAGCCCTATTCAGGCCAGTAGGTCCTCAGGTAAGCTCATATTTTTGACTTTCCGAATTTATTATAGACAACCGTGTGAGGCCAAGTGTGGCATGTATAGCATATTTTTTGACTGCGCGCAGAGTGGTTTTAGTCTAGTGTACGAAGGAGACTCTGGCAAAATTTTTCCAAGGTATCTAAGAGTAAACATTCGTCCTTGAATGTTTCTAAGGGGGAAGGATGTTGCATCTCGCGTTTCTCGTACGTTAAAGTTTCATCTTCAGTTAATTGACATAGACTCGGGGATGAGATTATCTAACGAGCGATAAGTAAGTGCCATGAAGGATAAAGGTTACATGAATTAAAGAAAATGAGTTTCGTTGAAGGTTGTCGATTTGGGATAAAATATGGTCTGAGCTATAATACCCGATACTTATGGACTAGTACCATATGATCGTGATAGCATGATGTATGAAGTATACTAAAAATGAATAGAATTTTAAGTAATTTGCGGGTAAATGGTTAATTATCAGGTAACAGGATAATAGCTAATTAACAAATAAGTTGGATAAAGATTAAAAATTCCCCCCCCCACACCACCCCCAGGTGGCAGCAAGCCCCTTATTAAGAAAATGACTCTTAGTCATTTCATATTAGGCGGCATCTTAATACCTTGATTACAAGACACTTCAAACTTTTAGACTTTCAAAACAAACCATACTACAAATCTAGCAAAACTCATTCCTAATATTTCAATACCAAGATATTACATTAGGAATTCTTGCAAAACTGATTCCTAATATTTCAATACCAGGACATTATAATCGGAAGAGAGAAACGTTAGCAATTCTTCTTGCAACCGAACGATTCCAACAAGATTTAGCAACGTAAAATTTTGCGGTTCTAAAAGAGTACGGTGCAACCTTTTTCAAGAACATCATACGGATTTTTCTGTACTCCAGGTATATTAAGGCTAAGCTCTTCCTTCATTTTGCGTGATCTCGTAATTATAAAAGTTTGATAACGAGGCATAAAGAAAAATTCATGTCCCGAAATTTATGAGTAATGAAAATTATAAGCAAAATATTTGTGTTGTGTCGCATCAATTCATTTGCTGCAAACGTCTGGAGCAAGTAAAATTTTAATATCTAATTTCTATAAACATTAAAATAGTTTCATTAAACTATTACATGTATACAGAGGTTTACTAATCTATGCAATAAAAAGTGAACAGAAAGATTTTTATCCAATATATGCAATGAACTCAACTAATATCTTAGCTTATTGGGAAAGTACAAAGAGAAAGAAATGAATTCTTCTAAGTTTTGGGAAAAGGAATTAATACGTTGCATTATAGCTTTGTTAAAGTATATACATCAATTATTTTTAAAATATGACGTAATGACTAAATTGAAATTGGAAGAATAATATTTGAAACAATACAAAGAGTAATGACAAATAATAGTGCCAAAATAGACATCTGTCCTAACTCTAGTATTAATTAGAATAATGACTTCCAGTCAAGAGAGCGGAGAGTCTATGTATACAGTATTACAGTATTTTCATTACCATCGAGCTGTAATTGATCGGCATGCTTCTATTGGGCAACCTCAGATCAGATTACAAGTTATATACCGAGCCTACTGTGGCCGAGCACCTATGAGCGAGCCTAGCATGGCCGAGATACAGAGCCTAGTATGGTCGAGCGCCTATGAGCGAGCCTACTACGGCAGAGCAGATAAATATATATACCGAGCCTTATAATGCCGGACATCTATTTTACTCACTGTATTGAGAGAGTTGAGTCAGTATCAGCAGATGAGCATATCTTCAGTTTTTCTTTGACTCCCAGTTGCTTTCAGTTATTATATTATCAGTTCTGTTTCAGCTTTCAGTATATTGCCCTTACATACCTCNCTTGTGATGTGGCCCATGGACAGAGTATGACTTTATACATTCAGAGTCTCTTAGTTTCAAGTGGTACACAAGGATAGGTAAGGTACCTGGTGCCGGTCTTAGCCCCAGACTCAGGGCGTGACACACAATGCCATGAAACTACCCCAAAATGATGATATAAGGTGTCAATAAATGGTAACAGAGACTGAGATATGATATGCATATGAATGCGTATGACTGAGTATATAAAGCAATGAAAGCAGATGAGTCAACAGCAGAGATGACCTCAGTGGGTCCTAACAGGATAATCATGTAGCCTAGACATGGTTTCTGACATGGATCACAGCTCAATAGCTCAAGTACGTAGGAATTTCATGGTTACAGGTAAGATCATGTAACTACACAGTACCACAGAAATAACGTAGTCACAATTCACACGGGGCACGCTCACACGCTCGTCACCTAGCATGTGTGTCACCTCAACACCAAACTAGGGGTGTGCATCGGTCGGTTCGGTTCGATTGTGAATATTATCGGTTTATCATATCGATTATCGGTTTACAAATATGATAAATCGATAACCGAACCGATAAGATGTCAGTTATCGTTTATCGATTATTATCGGTTCGGTTATCGGTTTACCCGATAAGATATTACTTAATCTAGAGTTAAGAAAAAAAGAGAAGACACTTCACTGGAGTTAAGCAAAAAAGAGAAGAAATCACATATAACATACTACACATCGGAGGTCGGTGCATGCGGGATGGTACTTTTAATGCATCACTTGGGCTGCTGGGTATTGGATTTGGCTTGTTCAAGGTAAGTAAAACTTCTAAACTTGGTGTTAAGGGTATAAAATCCCGAAATATGTGTTATGTGTTAGGTGTAGGGCTGGGCATGTATTGGGTATAACCGATAGCCCGAACCAAAAAAGCTTATTGGTATCGATATTGGATGATTGGGTTAACGATTCGGTAACGGTTTAGTATTTTTTACTATTGGGTTATCGGTTTGGGCCTCGGTTTGCCCAATTTCTAGACGGGTTAACCGATAATCCAATGAGATTTGATAAAACTAAGATTTGGCAGAAAACAAAAAAAATTATTTATGTTCCTGTTAACTACTATTTCCAGTGAATTGGAGATGGAATGTTTGTGGAGTTGTAGTATCAATTTTGGAGATTGCACAGGTCTTGAATTTATCAAAATGAAGCATGCTTCAAATATTAGTTGTGGCCAGAACGCAGAATGTGTAGTATGTTATATGTGGCCAAGAGCAACTCGAATACATCAAATAAGCCCAAGGAAACAATTCCGTTACACCCCATATATACGTACGAAAGAGTATTCGTAAGTTGTTTACCGTGAAAATGGTAATAACAATTAAATTTGATTATGGGATTCTAAAAATACGTGATCTATTTTTATGCTGGTTGTTAAGCAGTTGATGCTATGTGTGAGATTTAGAAATGAGATAAGAGTTAGGAATAAGGTGATAACCAAACCGATAGGTTGACAATCGGGGGCTCGAGCTTGTCGATTCGAGGGCCTCGAGGTCGATTCCGTTGCTCGGCTGGGAGCTATCGAAGGCAGTTGGGGAGCGACTAACTGTTATAATAAAATCAACGAAGGCTCTTTATGGCCAATGATAAGCAATAAATGATGAACAATAATGAAGATAATAAATGGAAGCAATAATATCAAGCAATGAACTCAGGAGAATATGTTAGAGGGCAGAGAGAATGTTCTTGTGTATTTTGATATGGAGCAACCATATGTTTACAAATGATAGGGGTTCCCCTTTATATATGAGGGAGAACATAGTATCAAAGCATTAATTATAAAGATATGGGGCAGGTATAGCCAACTACTGCCCAGATACGTTTTCAGACTAGTTATTCACACTGTCCCGGGGCCGGTCATTACTCATAATGTCCTGAAGTCGTGCTGTCTCGAAATCGACCGTCGAGGATTCTCGGAGTTGAATACTGGAAGCCCTAGAGATGCCGTGATGTTTGTGAGATCGGGCCATCGATTTCTGCCGTATACAGATCATTGTCCCAAGGTCGAGCCCTCGAGGGAGGAACTTGACCGTAGCCTTGTAGCCTTGAGCCTTCGAGATGATCTTCTGAGGTGCCTTGATGACGAGGAATTGGACCCTCTGATTTCACCGTATACAGATAGTCCCCGAGTTTCTTGGAGATGAGCAATAAGAAATAATTTTGATATCCAATTCTTCGGACTTCCCGTGATGATGTTATACTGATGACATCACACTCGTGACATAGGCTTTTGTGGCAACTGAGGTGTCCCGTTGACTTGTCTTTTCAGCGCCTTTCAATGCACAGTTGATCCTCGTCCTTCCAAGTAATAATATCACCACCGAGGATTCATGCTCGAGGAGATGGTGCTCGAAGATGCTGCTGCCGAGTATGCTCCCCGGAGAGTAGGCTAGGCTCTAGGCTTGAATTACATGTGTACATCTTTTTGCTTCTTTGCTGCTGTGTAAGGACCCCTTGTGGGCTTTTGTAACCATATGTAAGGACCCCTTGTAGGCGTTTGTAATCGAATGTTTATGAATGAAAAATGTTCCTTTAGTTTGTCTCTAACGCATACTATTTTCCCTTTATTTATGCTTGTGTAGAATCTAAGTGCATGACCCCATCGGTTGGTGCAAATGTCGAGCTCGGGTTGAACTGATAAACTCGGGTCATCGGCACCCTGACTTCGAGTCGAATGAGAGTAGGGCTTCGAACACCTAAATCGAGACCTAGCCT
>NC_031989.1:15863592-15904953 GCF_001879085.1 Nicotiana attenuata
AGACTTAACCTACGAATTATCTATGTAACATTCATGGTTTCCCTATTGTTTTTCTAACATTTATTCACAAGCCTCTAATAAGTGGCTCCGGCGTTCTTAAGCCTGAATGGCATCACATTATAGCAATATGTGCCAAAGTTCAATATGAACAAAGTTTTGTCCTGATCCTCGGGGTTCATTTTGATTTGGTTGTACCCGGAATAGGTATCGAGGAAACTCATCAACTGGTGCCCAGCCGTCGCATCAATCATTTGATCAATGTTTGGCTATAGGAATGAGAGGTCTTTTGGGCAAGCCTTATTCAGATCTTTATAGTCTACGCACATGCGAAATTTATTATTCTTTTTTGAAACTACTACTACGTTAGCAAGTCAGTCAGGATACTTCACCTCTCGGATCAAATCGATATCATGCAATCGAGTTACCTCATCTTTGAAAAACATATTTTTGACCTCGGCAATAGGGTGTTTCTTCTGCCTTATCAGAGGGATGTCAGGATCCAGGCTTAACTAGTGCACGACCACTTCTAGCGAAATACCTGTCATATCCGCATGCGACCACACAAAACAATCAACATTAAATTTAAGGAATTCTATGAATCCTGACCCTTTCAATGCACAGTTGATCCTCGTCCTTCCAAGTAATAATATCACCACCGAGGATTCATGCTCGAGGAGATGGTGCTCGAAGATGCTGCTGCCGAGTATGCTCCCCGGAGAGTAGGCTAGGCTCTAGGCTTGAATTACATGTGTACATCTTTTTGCTTCTTTGCTGCTGTGTAAGGACCCCTTGTGGGCTTTTGTAACCATATGTAAGGACCCCTTGTAGGCGTTTGTAATCGAATGTTTATGAATGAAAAATGTTCCTTTAGTTTGTCTCTAACGCATACTATTTTCCCTTTATTTATGCTTGTGTAGAATCTAAGTGCATGACCCCATCGGTTGGTGCAAATGTCGAGCTCGGGTTGAACTGATAAACTCGGGTCATCGGCACCCTGACTTCGAGTCGAATGAGAGTAGGGCTTCGAACACCTAAATCGAGACCTAGCCTTTAGAACCCGCGATAATCTTCGAGGGGGGATTTGCCCGAAAGCTCGAGAATGGAGACTGCCTTTAAACTTTCGAGAGCAATCCCCGAGTGGGGGTTCGTTCAAACCTAGGCCACCTGAAAACTTTCTTTGAACTTAGCGTAGATAGCCTTAAGGCGTTGTAGATAGATCCTGGATGAGGTTCTACCTAAATTTAGATGGCACCCCAAGACCAAGCCCATATGAGTGGAGTTTAAATGCTTATTTCCTTGGAGCCTAACTCCTTTTTGACAGAAGTCCTCGAGGTCAGGTACCACCTCGAGACTTGTAATGATGTCATTGGCTTCCCGGAGCCTAATTTTTTTTTGATGGAGGTCCTCGAGGTCGGGTGCACCTCGGGGCTTGCGATGATGCCCGTTGGATTCTTAGAGCCTAACTTCCCTTTGATGGAGGTCCTCGAGGCCGGGTGCCACCTTAGGACTTGTGACGATGCCGTTGGCTTCTTAGAGCCTAACTTCTTTTTGATGGAGCTCCTCGAGGTCGGGGACCACCTCGGCACTTGCAATGATGCCAATGGCTTCTTGGAGCCTAATTTCTTTTTGATGGAGGTCCTCGAGGGCGGTTACCACCTCGACTCGGTCGACGCGAGGTTTTCAACCTTGGAGCGTCGTATGGTGACGCCGAGTGTAGGATATGGTCACAAGGCTATCGAGGCGATTCCGCCAGTGTAACTTCCGATATGGCCGCAAGGCTATCGAGGCTGTCGAGATGATGATACCGGTCAGTGTTTGTAGTAGGCCTCTGAGGCAGGCGGTTCGTCGTTGTTTTTTCCATATATATATGGTTGTTTTTACGTTTTTGGAGATCCCACCATTCTAAGTAGTTACCAATCTGTTCCTGTGTCAAGCCTTTCGTTATTTCAGTACTAACGTGCTTGCACAAATTCCTGCTTCAGTTCTCTAATTTTCCCATAGCCATGACTGCTATATCGGGGTCTGTCCGGCAGAGAGGGGAGAGTTCTGCCTCCGGTATTCAGGACCAACGAGAGCATACTGGATGAGAGTATTACGGACCGTACCGAGGAGTTTTTGAATGTGCCTACATATCCTTTCACGCTGGGCCCCCTTGACAGGGTCGTGCTTGATTTTTGTCAAAAGTATCAGGTTACCTTGGAACAGATTCACCCGTCATTTTGGCGAATAATGTTGATGATGAGGTTCTTTGCGGAGAAAGCAGGGCTTGAATTTGCGCTTAGTCATCTTATCAGGCTATACCGGCCTTTTCATCATCGAGTTTTGTTAACCTTACGATGCCGATCGACCACGCCTTTCATTATTGATGATGAGAAAGATGGAGATCGAGAGAAGATGAGTCGATTTGTCCGAGTACAGACCGCTGACATCGTCCCCGTGGAGCTTATGCCATTCCCTGAGGAATGGAATTATACACGTAAGTGGTACATTTCGTGCCTTCTCAGTTTTGTTTATGGTGAAGGCTGATTTCGTAAACATGCCTTCTTGTTTTTTCCCGCAGCGGTTTCATGGGCGCCTGGTGAAGTTCCTGATCTGCCGGATTGGGTTTGGAGGTTGGCGACCCACTCGACTTGCGATGAGCACAAGTGGCGAGCTTTGTCCCGGGGTAGATGGGAAGCAAAACATCATGGTGCGTGTTGTGCTATCTTTTCCTTTCCCTTCCTTCACTTGGATAGGTACTTTCCCTTTCTGCGTATTAATCTTGCTGTTGTTGGCATCGGAGAGCCTTCCGAGGCGATGCCCCGCCCCTTTGGAGAGGGGGAAGGGTCGCTAGCCTCCGAGCTAAAGAACGACAACAATAAGCGAGAGATGCCCTTACTGGGCGATGGCGCTCGAAGCGGGGAGAAACTGGACTGGGGCTCCGTAGCGGAAGCATTGCTGTCGTATTCTTTTTAAGTTGACAACGCTTCGAGGGATGCTAGAAACTCGGGGTTGTATACACCGAGCAACCGTGCCTCGATTGGAGTCGACTCTTTTAGAGCTGAGGGAGCTAGGTTAGTAGATGTGTGCTCGGCCTTCGGGGAAGCCCAGCGGCTTCACTCCGTGTTGAGTTTAGGCATAGGTCTTTTGAGTTCCGCATCTTCTCTTCCATATTGGGTTTTCTTTTTAAGGCCTTTGACAAGCTTAAGTCCGGGCTGCTTTGTTGTGAAGCCAGACTCCGGAAAGCTCTGGACGAGGAGATATCCCTTAGGCTCCTTTGCGATGAAAAGGAAGTCAAGTTGGCGCGCTTGCGGCATGAGGTGAGCCGGAGCTTGAATTACGAGAGCTACTTGAAGGAACATGTAGTTTTCTGTCCCGGGTGAGTGTGAATTCTGCCTTCTAGCTTCTGAGGCTAACGCTTCATTTATTTTAGTTGCAAAAAAGGACGGAGGCCCTGGAGCGCCTTCGGGATGAAGCTGGCCGAGCCAAGCGTGAGCATGATGAGCTAAAAGCTCAGGCGGAGGTCCAGACTTTAGAGGGGAAGGGTGCTCTGGCTAAAATTCTCGCTTTTGAGGCTCGACTTTTCTTAGCTTGTGACAATGCTTCGGTTCAAACAGATGTGATTATGAAGTTCGAGTCCGAGCTTTCGAAGGCCAAGGCTGAGATCGTTGATGCCCGAGCTGAAGTCGTAATGAGCCGAATTAAGGCTGACCAGGAGATGGTGATCTATTTAAAGGACGCTGCCGATGCTCAAGCTGAGCTGAGGAGGATCCTCGACCACGAAGATAGGATCAAAGAGTATGCTCGTTGCAAGTCTCGAAGAAAGATTCTCGAGGAGATCCGTGCTAGGGGTTTTGTCATCTCGGAAGAGTTGGTGCAAGTGAGGGCGGACGAGCATGATGCTCGATTACTTCTGTCCGATACTGAATAAAGAGAATATGAGGCTGACAGGCCGTAGCTCCCAAAGGGGGAGGGGGGCATAGATTTTGCCATCTGTATATAGCGTTTTCAAAGCATGTTTGTAGATGGAGATCGCATTTTTTTGTATATGTGTATAAAAGAAAACCTTGTGCCTTTACTTCTTCTGTATCTCTTTCTGTCTCGGAATTGGCCAGGTGAACTGGTCTTTGAGTCGATAGGAATGCTTTGATTCGCGATTTGGCCCTGAGGCTCATTAGGCTGGCCCGTAGGCTTTTATGTACTTGGCCGATGCGAGCCTTTAGAATAAGCTGGCGTTTGAGCTCTTATGCTTTTGTTTTTAGGCATGTTTTGATCAATTGTTTTGGGTTTAGTCTCCGAGTCGGGTTTCGACTCGAGCTCATTTGACCCTTAAGCTTTTTGTATTTGTGTGGGCTGGCGACAATGGCTCTTACGCCTTGGGTCGAAGCGACCTTTTAGTGTAAGCTGGCGAGAATGGCTCTTACACTTTTGCTCATAGGCAGATTTAGTTCACTGTTTTGGGTTCAGTCATCGAATCGGGTTTCGACTCGAGCTCATTCGACCCTCATGTTTTGAATTTTAAGCTGGCGATAGTGGCTCTTACGCTTTGGGTCGGTGCGACCGTTTATGTGGGCTAGCGACAATGGCTCTTATGCCTTGGTTGATGCGACCTTTTATACGGGCTAGCGACAATGGCTCTTACGCCTTGGGTCGATGAGACCTTTTGTATAGGCTTTAATTTTCCCTCGATAAGGATTTTTTTGAAAGTGTTTGCCTAACTCTTCGACTGTTTAATAAAAAACCTCGATTGCGAGTCATTATATGGCGATGATCGAGCACCTCGGGAGGTTTGGCTCGGAGGCCGAGCATCTCGAAGCCAATGTTTAGGAGCTGACATGGTCGAAGCTCTTTTGCCTATGTCGAGGGTACCCTATTTAACCGGTTCTTTTCGAAGTAGATTCGAAGTAATTGAAGGCCTGTGATTTTGTAGCGACGGTCGGGCATCCCCGAGTCGCATTATTTTGGCTGGTACAGTCTTATGACCGTAGTCATTTGTGCTTGGCCGGAGCCATTTTTTATCCCGAGTGAAGTAGTTTCGGCGTCTATATCGAGGGTATGCCTTTTAGGGGTCTTACAAGTAGTTACGATTCTGGAGTTTTCGACCCGGGGGTCATGTGGACTTGAGTTTTTGACGCCAGTCCCCGAGTGCTCGGTACATTTTTGGCTTTGGAGCTGTTTTGTGATCTTAGTGTTGCCTCATTGAGGGCTTATGAGTTAGGAGCTCCGACCGGGGGGTCGCATTGTTTTGAGTTGTCGATGCCAGTCCCCAAGAGTTCGGAACGTTTTTGACAGAGGAGCCGTTTTTGCAAAAAATACCGAGTTTCTTTTGAAGCGTGAAATGCTTTGATGAAAAGTATTCTTCGATTACTTGGTACAAGTATACATGCCTCTGCTGTTAGGAGCTTGGTTGTTCTATGCGGACACAGTTCGTTTGTCTATTTGGTCTGGTACATTATTTTCTTATCGAGACCCTGTTCAGCATGTCTTAGCTTCTCCGAGAAGGTGATCTTCCGGGGGGATGCCCCCCAGTATTCGAGGTTGGTTGCAAAAGAAGCCTTGAATACTTCGTTGAGTCTTCCTTAGGTGGCATATGGATGTTGCCTCGTTAAAAACCTTGCCGGTGAAACCCTTTTTGGGATAAAAACCCGGTTGAAGGAAAAGAGTGCAACGCATGCTTTTAAAACCTAAGGCCTTCGAGTTGGAGAGTGCTTTGGCCGTTTCGATTGAATACCTACACTCAGGTCAGTGTAGAATGTAATTGAAAGAGAAAGGAAACGGTCATACCTTAGTGTATAATGTGCCGGTGATGTTTCGATTGTTTGTCATGAGGACACAGTGATGTGCTGGAGAATTTCGGCACTTTTGAATACTAATTGCTTAGATTTTAGCTTGTTTTGAATGCACTTATCTCCTCTACTTATGTAATTTTAGTGTTTTTGCAGTATATGAGTTTTAAAGACCCAAGAGCATGGAAATGAAAGCATAAAGACAAGAAAAGAGCAAATGTAGCACAAATGTGGATATGCGACGCATTATGCGATCGCAAACCCCACATGCGAGCCACATAACTGTGCAGAGGATCGCAATTCAAAACAGAAAGTTAGCCAAAATCTGGTGCAAGAAATGCGGTCCAGAATGCGATCACATAACAGGTTTACGGACCGCAAACTCACGAAGAGAAGTGCTGATGGTGGAAAATGCGACGCGGAATGCGATTGCATATCTGGAATGCGAACCGTAAACCCACAATGCGATGATGGCCGGGAAACTAGGGTTCTGGAATGCAATGGGCATGTAGAGAATGTGGATCGCATGTCTTGTTTGCGACAGAAATACGGTCGCATACTTGACCGGAAAGGGCATTTTTGTCCGTTTTCTGTCTCGACTTTTGGCCCTCTATAAATAGATTTATTGTGATTTTGTGGGCTCATCTTGTCGGAATTTGGGAGCTAGAATACAAGACTTTAATATTCTTCACTTTTGGAAGCTTTTGGTTGAAGAATCTTTCACTTTGTAAGCTTTATGACATTAAATATTCTCTTCATTTTGTATTTTAGCATGAGTATCTAACTTTAAATACTAAGGTTGTGGACCCTAAATGGGTGTAATGTTAATGGGTGTTTACCATTGAATATATATATAATGGTTGGTTGATGTTTATTTACTCCTCATTCTTCATTTATTGTTGGTGGTTGCAAACATTAACAAGTGCCATTAAATTCTTGCTTTGCTTGGGAAAGTGGGTTAGAATATGGTAGGAGTAAATATCAAAGACTCAAGGCGTTAACCCTTGTTTAATAGAATCGCTTAGGAATAAGTGGGTTTTATTTGGCATATATTGATTGTTCTTAATTGCAACTCTTTTATATTTGGAAAAATCATAAAGAGGAAATACTACCTAACTATTGGAAAATATTGGGTAGTCAATTAGAAATTATTTTCACATCATAAATGACCTTCCATTAGAAATATATCACATTAACACCGGTAGCATTACATTTCATTGAAGGGGACACAACCTTGGTTTCTTTAATCCAATTAATTACATTCTAAATCTCAACATTAGTTATTTCTTCAAATCACAATTGCACCATACTCTTCTTACAATTAACTGGATAGAATTAAGATATAAGTCAAGTGATACACTAATCAAGTAGCTTTTCACACCTATTCCCTGTGAGATTCGACCCCAACCTTGTTGAGTTATTATATTTGACACCGACCGCCTTACACTATTTATTAAAGTGTAATTTGAGCGTATCAAATTTTGGCGCCGTTGCCGGGGAATACGGTTTTGAAATTACTAATTAGTGTGTGCTTTACTTTACGTCTTATTCTATTCCATCACTCTTCGCTTGCTTTGCTTGGTGTTGATAGGAAAACATGTCAGACTACGAGGAAGAAGTGGATGAAAATCCTTTTGCGGACATAGATGAGTACATTAAGGACACAAATGCTATTGTACCTCCGGTTGTTGGTGCTTCAACTTTCAAAGTGGAACATGGTCTAATCCTAATGCTCAAAGCTGAGGGTTTTTTCAGGAATTCCACCGATGATGATCCAACACAACACCTTAGGAACTTCTTGGGAGTATGTGCTATGCATAAGCAAAACAATGTCTCAGATGATGGCCTAAGGTTGAGGGTGTTCAAGTACTCTCTAGCTGGAGACGCAAGAAGGTGGCTCCAAAACTTGCCACCAAATTTCATCCGTTCTTGGCCCTGAACTTGTACGGGCATTTTTAGCTAAATGGTTCCCGCAAAGCAAGAAGTCTAAACTTCGAGATAAAATTTTCTTCTTCAAGCAACAGCAAGGAGAATATCTTCATGAGGCATGGGATCGATTCAAATTACATTTGGTGAGGTCTCCCAATCATGGTTTTCCAGACTCTATCTTGTTAGAGAAATTTTACATGGGCTTGGATCCTATGAACCAAGCTATAGCGAAGAATGCAACTGACGGATCTTTTATGGGACAAATCATTCGCAAGAGTCACACAGATACTTGACAAAATGGCAAAACATAATCAAGCTTGGCACTCTGAGGATACCTCAGGTGGAATGGCATATGGTTCTCCTTCCTTGACCAATTTGATAAAGGAGTATCAAGAGAGGGACCAAATAATTGCAGGGCTTGCCACAAATGTCAATCTGTTGACAAAAATGCTCACGGAAAGTCAAACAAAAAAGGTGAATGTAGTGGAGGATGTGCAAGCTATATCAAGTGAGGAGTTTGAGGAAGCCAAATACATCAACAACCCTTAAGGATGGTATCAAAGACAACAAAACCAATGGAGGCCAAATCTGCAAGGGCAAGGCCACCAACAATGGCGAAATGATCAAGGTGGCTCAAACTAAGGGACTTGGAACAACAACAACAAATTTTCTAACCGGAGTTCAAACCCTTATGTTCCTCCGAAGGGCCAATATTCAAATCAAGGTTCTTCTAGTGAATCTAAGTTGGAAGGTATGCTTGAGCGAGTGTTGCAAAATCAAGAAAAATCCAACGCTTCTATGAGGAACATGACCGAGATTGTTGGATCTCATACCGCCTCCATTCAAAAATTGGAGATGCAAATGAGAGACCTCTCAAGAGAACAAAACCCGAAGCAAAAAGGGACACTCCCTAGTGACACAATTGCGAACCCAAGGGGTAGTGGGAGTGGCCCAACTTCTCACATCATGGCAATCACTACTAGGAGTGGGAAGGTCCTACAAGGAGAGGGTGAACAAACGGTTGAAGTAGAAGAGTCCGAGAAAGGGGTTGAGGTTGAAGAGCCAAGTGTTGTCGAAATTGAAAAGATTCCAGAAGAGTTGCAAGTGCAAAAAGAGGACCGGGAAGAGGTAAAGGAAAAGGTAAAAGAGATACCAAAAACTCTTCCACTTGTTCCTAAACCTCCTCCTCCATTCCCTCAAAGGCTCGCAAGAAAGGTTGATGATAGCAAACTTGAAAAATTCTACGACATTCTCAAGCAATTATCGATGAATATTCCATTTGTGGAAGCTTTTCAAGAGATGCCAGGGTTTGCTAAATATTTAAAAAATTTGATCACCAAGAAGAGGACTACAAAGAATGAAGTGGTGAATGTGACTCACCGGATTAGTTCCATCATTGCAACATCTACAGTTCAAAAGAAAGAAGATCCGGGAGCTTTCACCATTCCTTGTACTATTGGGGCACGTGATTTTGCTAGAGCCCTTTGTGATAATGGGGCTAGCGTCAACTTAATGCCTCTTGCCATCTATAAGCAAGCGGGGTTAAGTATGCCAAGGCCTACTAGTATGAGATTGCAAATGGCTGATCGGTCCATCAAACGACCGGTGGGAATTATTGACGATGTACTTGTAAAAGCGGGAAAGTTTCATTTGCCCGCCGATTTCGTAATCCTTGATTGTGCGGTCGATAAAGAGATCCCTATCATTTTGGGGAGACCATTCCTTGCCACGGGGAGAGCACTAATGGATTCGGAACGGAATGAGATCAAATTCCGCGTGAATGATGAGGAAGTTACGTTCCAAGCAAGCAAGGGCATGAAACTACCCCATGAGTATGAGAACATCTCGGTGATAGATGTTGTTGATGAAGTAGAGGATGCGGTTGAAATAAAAATGGAAGAACAATGCCTCGGCGAGGCATTGGTGGCTATTTTGGTGAACTTTGATGGTGAAGATATGGAAGGATATATGGAATTGGTAAATGCATTGGAGGGGCTTGGATCTTACACTTATGCTCCGGCTAAGCTCTCTCTCGACTTGGAGAATAGAGCCACTACGCCCGCAAAGCCTTCTATTATCGAGCCACCACAACTAGAGCTCAAACCGCTTCCACCACACTTGAGGTATAAATTTCTTGGCTCCAATGATACTTTACCCGTAATTGTTTCTTCTTTGTTGAATAATGTGAGCAGGTGGAACAATTGTTGGAAGTCTTGAAGGAGCATAGGCAAGCCATTGGATGGACAATTGCGGATATTCGAGGAATTCCCGCGGGAATTTGTGAACACAAGATCCAATTGGAGAGTGAAAAAACCAAGTGTGGAACATCAACGACGGTTGAACCCGTCAATGCAAGAGGTGGTAAAGAAAGAGATCATCAAGTGGTTGGTTGCCGGGGTAGTCTACCCTATTGCCGATAGTTCTTGGGTGAGCCCGGTGCAATGTGTGCCGAAAAAGGGAGGCATGACCATAATTGAAAATGATAAAAATGAGCTCATCCCAACAAGAACGGTGACCGGTTGGAGGGTGTGTATGGATTATCGGAAGCTCAACAGTGCCACATGCAAAGACCATTTCCCTATGCCTTTTATTGATCAAATGCTTGATCGGCTAGCGGGAAGGTCATTCTATTGCTTCCTTGATGGATATTCCGGCTACAACCAAATCAACATCGCGTTGGAGGATCAAGAGAAAACGACATTCAATTGTCCCTATGGAACTTTTGCCTTTAGTCGGATGCCATTCGGTTTGTGCAATGCTCCGGCTACTTTTCAAAGATGCATGATGTCCATCTTCTCCGATATGGTGGAGGATTTTCTAGAGGTCTTCATGGATGACTTCTCGGTAGTAGGCGACTCTTTTGAGCATTGTCTTAATAACCTTAGACAAGTGCCTAAGAGATGTGAGGAAACCAACCTTGTGCTCAATTGGGAGAAATGCCATTTCATGGTGGATGAAGGCATCGTATTGGGGCATAAAATTTCAAAACATGGCATAGAGGTTGACCGGGTTAAGATCGAGATTATTTCCAAGCTTCCTCCACCTACTTCCATCAAAGGTGTTCGCAGTTTCTTAGGGCACGCCGGATTCTATAGGCGTTTCATCAAGGATTTTTCCAAAATTGCAAATCCTATGTGCAAACTTCTTGAGAAAGACGCCAAATTTGTGTTTGATGAGAAATGCCTCAAAGTGTGACGCCAGTGGTGTAGCTATTGGAGCAATGCTTGGCCAACGTCACAACAAGGTTCTCCACCCGGTTTACTACACAAGCAAGACACTCAATGGGGCGCAAATGAATTACACGATAACTGAGCAAGAGCTTCTTGCCATTGTCTATGCCTTTGAGAAGTTCCGGGCTTATTTGTTGGGATCCAAGGTGATAGTGTACACGGATCATGCTGCTCTTCGCTATCTCATGGCAAAGAAGGATGCAAAGCCTCGGTTGATTCGATGGGTCTTATTGTTGCAAGAGTTTGACTTCGAGGTCAAGGATCGCAAGGGAACTCAAAATCAAGTGGCAGATCATTTATCAAGGCTTGAAGAAGCAAGGAGACCAAAGGGAGATCTTGAGATCAATGATGCATTCCCGGATGAACACATATTGGCACTATCTAGCACTTTTGCTCCTTGGTACGCCGATATTGCTAACTATTTGGTGAGTGACCTTATTCCGGAGGAATTGGAATCCTATCAAAAGAAGAAGTTCTTGAGAGATTGTCGGCAATATTATTGGGAAGAGCCATACTTGTTCCGTGTTTGTGCCGACAACATCATCCGAAGATGTGTTCCAGAAGAAGAAATTATGCCAATTCTAAAAGCATGCCATGACTCGCCGGTTGGGGGTCATCATGGGGGAAATCGAACGGTGGCTAAGGTGCTTGAATGTGGTTACTATTGGCCATCCATCTATCATGATGCCAATCAAATGGTCAAGGCTTGTGACCAATGTCAAAGACAAGGATCAATCTCCAAAAGGCATGAAATGCCTATGCACTTTGTGATGGAAATAGAAATCTTCGACGTGTGGGGAATTGATTTTGTGGGTCCCTTTGTGAGCTCTTGTGGGATGAAATATATCTTGGTAGCTGTGGACTATGTGTCCAAATGGGTTGAAGCAATTGCCTTACCAAACAACGAAGCAAGAAGTGTGACCGCATTCTTAAAGAAAAACATATTCACTCGGTTTGGCACTCCTAGAGCCATTCTTAGTGACGGTGGGTCTCATTTCTTTAACAAGGCTTTCACGGGGCTACTTGAGAAATACGGCGTCAAGCACAAGGTAGCCACTCCTTATCATCCGCAGTCAAGTGGTCAAGTTGAGGTTTCCAACCGGGAGATCAAGAGTATTCTAGCAAAAATTGTTAATGCAAACAGGACCGACTGGTCAAGGAAGCTAGATGACGCATTGTGGGCATACCGCACTGCGTACAAGACTCCTATTGGTATTTCTACTTATCGGTTAGTCTTTGGCAAAGCTTGTCATCTACCCGTGGAATTGGAGCACAAGGCTATGTGGGCGTTAAGAAGGTTGAACTTGGACTGGGGTGAAGCTGCAAATCTGAGGTTGACACAACCCAACGAAATGGAGGAATTCCGTTTCCATGCTTATGAAAGCGCAACTGTGTACAAGGAAAGGATGAAGTTCGTCCATGACAAGAAGATTTTGAAAAGAGAGTTCAAGTCGGGTGACTTGGTCTTGCTCTTTAACTCAAAGCTCAAATTGTTTCCGGGCAAGCTCAAATCAAAATGGTCCAGTCCATTCAAAGTGGTCAATGTTTCTCCTTTTAGAGCTGTGGAACTAGCATCGGAAGATGGGCTCCGGACATTCAAGGTAAATGTCCAACGCATCAAGCACCACTTGGGCACAGATGGAGAAAAACATTTGGTTGAGCAGCTGGCTCTCAAAGATGGTCCGTGCCCGACCGCTGAGTGAATCCAAAGGAACATCAACTTCGTCGTGCCGCGACATTAAATCAAGCGCTTCATGGGAGGCAACCCATGTGTGGTAACACCTTTTTGTTTTTTAAATTTTTAATTTTTGATAGATTTGATGGAGCAATTTAAAGTGTGTGTTAGAATGCAGGGGGTTCAAAAGATCACAACACTGGTTGGAATACATGAAAAAGGGAAGAAAAACCGCTGCGTGAAGTTTGCTGCAAAGATGCGGTCGCATTTTCACTATGCGGACCACATTTTGGTCGCAAACCAAAACAGTGAGTTTGGCTAAAATCGTTGGTCGGAATGCGACAAGGTGGTGCACTTTGCGGATCGCATTTCAACTATGCGATCGCATTGTGCACCGCATTTGTCACCCTTCAGCAAGTCTATTGAATCCACCGCATAACACTTATGTGGTTGCATAATGTGTTATGCAGTGACCTCCCCACCGCAAAATGGTCAGGTAAGTAGTCACATTCTCTCATCTCTCACACATTTAAAACAAAACAAAAAAAAAGAGTATTTTTTTTCTATCAGAAGCAAACAAAAAAAAAGAAGAGAGAAAAGAACGACAAGAACAAAAAGGCAAACACAGATAAAAAAAAGGGGGACTAGTGATCGAATCCTATACACCCATTCATAATCTCCATAGTGCTCATACTCACCTTCACTGGCATGTATCCTTGCACTAATTATCCATTTTCAATTTCATGTCCATCTTGTCTGTGTTTTCCATCATTTTCGTTCTGCATTTTATGATTGTGTTGTTTTTCGTCGTCGTTTGTGCATAGTATGGTCGATTCTGGGTAGAAAATGTAACTGGGGTGCTGGGTAGCAAGAAATAAGGCTGCCATTGTTAAGGGTTAGGTTGAATTGATGGGGACGATGGATTATGCGGCCCGCAAAACCAAAATGCGGTCCGCATTTTTACTGCATATTGGAACCCTAGGTTGACTAAGGAGGATGACACAATGCGGCGAGTTTGCGATAGCATAGTTGATTTGTGGACCGCAAGCTCAACGCATTCAGAGTCATTGCACCCAGTTTCTCAGCATGCTTTTTGCGATCATTTTGCGATCGCATTTCCCACTTTGCGGTGGTGTTTGCGATCACATTTTAGGTTTTGGGTTTCTGTGGAATCAGGTTTGCGATGGTTATGCGGTCCGCATAGTGGTTATGCGATCGCATAACTCATCGCATATTCGTATCATTTCCTGAGCTGCAAGTTTGCGATAGGTTTGCGGTCCGCATAGTGGTTATGCGCTCGCATACCTGTCGCATTCTTACCTTCTTCTTTAATTTTTCTTTCCTTTTTGCACTGTTGCCTACCATGTCGCTCACAGTTCACTTTCGTGCAGATATGGCTCCAAAGAAACATGCATCTTCTGCAGTGAAAAGGGCCTCTACCAGTCGTCAAGCATCCCAATCAAAATGATCCAGAACAGACCCTAATGATCCACGTCCCTCCCAGTCTGATGAGGAGGAGACCTTGCTTTCAGTAGACCTACAGGCAGAGACAAGGAGGAAAAGGGGAGAAGACTTCCAACTCCGGTTTGCAGTCGATGGTTCTAGGGAACTCTATAGAGAAGGGTTAACAAAGAGAAAAATCCTTGCCGAGAAGCAAGTGAGCATGAATGGACATAAAGATCAATACCCCCACATTTGGGAGGACATCAAGGCTAGAAAATGGGAGTGTTTCACTGAGCTCCCGAATGACTACAACGAAACCCTCGTCCGTGAATTTTATGCCTCATACGGAGCTTCTAGGAATGCTTTCCACAAGCGCAACAGGGTATTCTGTGATACAGTATTAGTTCGGGGGAAAGATGTGGGTTGCAGCGCTGAGGATATTAACAAATTTTATATCCCTAGTTAGAGACCGGGCAACACTAAGTACAAAGCCAAATGGGACAACCGGGAGAGTGAGCGGAGTTGGATAGCATCTGTGATAGCAACGGGGACCCCTACGTGGATCAATCCTGTTCATAAAATTTACAAGGAGGATCTCACACGAGAGGGTCGATTTTGGCTCAGTTTCGTCACATCTCGACTGATACCGCCCACAAATGAAACTGATATAGGCATTGAGAAGGCTCTTCTTATTGCATGCATCATGACGGGCATCAAGATTGATGTGGGTGCGCTTATCTTTCAAGAGTTAGGGATCCGAGCAAGGAAGAAATCCACTTCACTACCATTCCCCTGTTTGATCACATCCCTCTGCAACGCTGTGAAAGTCCCACTCATGTCCCATTCTGACAAGACAGGGAAGGTGGTGAAGGATATCGACATCACGCGCATTTTGTTGTCACTCCCTCAGAGGTTCAGACTCAGATTCTAGTTGATGTAGAGCCTTCAGAGTCCAGACTCCTATGTCTTCTCAGGCCCCGGTGGAATCTATTTGTACTTCACAGCCTGCTTCTTAGTCCACCACTGCTCAGCCTTCTAATGCACTGCCAGCCATCTCGAAGCTTGGTCTCGTTGCTCAGCATACTAACGCTAAGGTAGACCAGCTTCTCAAGACGTTACCAAACCTCATCAAACAGGCCTTGACCCCGATACAGTCCTCAGTGACAGCACTCCAAAAACAACATGCAACTTATGGGGATCGCCTGTAACAGCTCGAGTTGAGGGTTGAGAAGATAGAGCGGGGTGAGGTTGGTGACCTGCCTAAGCTCCGGGAGGAGGTTGCCACTATGAAGACCGAGCTCCACAAGATGCAGACTTTGGAGTTTGATATTTCTTCCCTCCTGCCCAAGGAAGGTGAGCAGGGTGTAGACATAGCAGCGCCAGATTTGGGTCTTGATTTCACTACTCTGAAGGCAGACACTGCACCTCCGACTGTCGGGACTTCCCAGCCTCCAGCTCCCCCTACAAATATTGAGATACCTTCTAAGGAGGAGTCCAAATAGTCTTCAGAGTCTGAGAATGAGGAGCCAGACGAGGGGAAGGATGAGGAGGATTCTTGGTCCTCGGAGACTGATGGCCCTCAGGTGAAGGACAAGCAGATTGCTGCTCCTACAGCCGAGGACGAGGAGCAATCAGATGTTCAGATAGCAATACAGTAGTCGCTAGCAGATATGGCCGCCCCTAAAGATCCATCGGCCACTCAGCCATAAACGGGCGAGGCTAGCAGTTCACAGCCTCCAGCTCCAGTATTGGATCAGCCAGAGATCCCTCCTCCACTAGTGGAGGTCACTCCTCAGGTCGAGATTGCATCGGCCCCAGCTTCATCATCAGAGGGTGACCCCACCATCACTCAGCCGGCTGCCGACTCCCATAGCGCTTAGTACGCCTCAGGGTGCCCCTTAAACTCTACTCTATGTTCTTATGCATTAGGGACAATGCATGCTTTTGGTTGGGGGTGGATGGTAGCCTTGTATATACTTTTGGTTGTGAATATTAGACTTGAATGACATTGGCAACTGTTGTACATATTGATGTTTGTGTGCTACAATAGTTATGTTATCCATGTGTATCTTGTTACGCTGTATATATTAGTGTTGTTAGTTAGTTTTGTGATTTCCGTATATTAGTTATGTTATCCTTGTGTATTTAAAAAACTAGTGTTGTGAATTATCTATCTTTTGTAATTAGCAATGAATTCCCCTTGATTTTTCTTCACCGGGTTCTTTTCCAAGGGTGTAATAGTAGAACCGGGGCAGTAGAATGAAACATGTTGACCGGGTTGGTGTCGTTGTCTAGTCTCAAGCATGTGTGTCTGTAGATAGCATATACCCTTCCATATATATATAAAAAAAGAGAGAGATCAACTGTGCGAACTTGAGGCTCGCTCTGTGACTCTATGTCTACCTAGAGTTATACTTCTGTATATGATGAAAGTTTTGAGTTGCCACGTGTTGACTCGAGGGCTTCAAACTATGTGAGCCAAACAGTTCGTGTGCCATGTGTGTGTGAGTTCTTTATATAAATAATTCTTGTGTTTGCTTCTGCCATCTAGAACTTGCCCAGTTGGTTTTTCGATGCTTATAATAACTACACTTGGTTGGAGAAATGACCTTAGGCAGTCTTTGTGATTTTTATAAACCAGTTAGCCTTTCAAGCCACCAATTGTACAAATAGTATCACTAGTCGCCCCATTTGAGCCTTTAACCTTTTCTTTGGCTACCTCATTACAAACCTGCCCCTTTTTGTGAAATAATTCCCTCTTTTGGACCCGTCCCTCCTTGAGCATTGAGAATGAGGCTAAAAGCCTAAGTTGGGGGTGTGGTGTATAATCGTAAATTGGCAATATTGTACAATGAGCGTAGGAAAGTGGACCTCAAAATGTGAAATTATTCAAGCTCCAAAAGAAAATCTGTATATAAAAAAAGAGATATATTTGTATGTAGATAAGTCATGGAGCCTTGAAGAAAATTAGAGAGGTATTAAAGGTGATTCTATATTGGGAACTAAATGTTGTTGAGGCTATGTGGGTTGAAGAGAAACAAAGCGTAAACAGAATGACAAATGTGAGTAGTGTTCAAGGAGGATGAAGTCACTTGTATCCAAATGCTTATCCGACCCTTCCCTAAACCTACATTACAAGCTTAAAAAGTCCTTATGGGATCTCCAACCGAGTGTTCTTAGAATAAAGCGTTGAATTATAATAAGGGCAAGCCTATGGTATGGTATGTTGAAACACTTGAAACTCTTTTCTAAGAGTGAGTGTCTTTGTGAATTCGTCCCTTTTTGTCATTGTACATATTGTGAATTTGGGACTTTGTTTCTAGTGAGGGCACATGAACTGTAAGGTTGAACACAAGTTGGGTTGTTGAGTCAAAGGCAAGTGCACTTAGCTGAGGGTAACATTTTGTCACATTGTCTGAGGCTCAAAGTTCAAAAGTCGATTAGAATTCCTTGTATATATTGATGGTTCAGGAAGGGTAAAACAATCGAAGATGCATGCTTGAAGCACTAACAACAAACACCATCCATGGTCATTTTCGTTTCATGTTTTGTAGATAAAGTCTAGAATATGATAGTGTTGTTTTAAGTTGCTTGAGGACAAGCAAGAGTTTAAGTTGGGGGTGTTGATGTGCCGGAGAATTTCGGCACATTTCAATACTAATTACTTAGATTTTAGCTTGTTTTGAATGCAATTATCTCCTTTACTTATGTAATTTTAGTGTTTTTGCAGTATATGAGGTTTAAAGACTCAAGAGCATGGAAATGAAAGCATAAAGTCAAGAAAAGAGCAAATGTAGCACAAATGTGGATATGCGACGCATTATGCAATCACAAACCCCACATGCGAGCCGCATAACTGTGCAGAGGATCGCAATTCAAAACATAAAGTTAGCCAAAATCTGGTGCAAGAAATACGGTCCAGAATGCAATCGCATAACAGGTTTGCGGACCGCATAATGGACCGCAAACTCACGAAGAGAAGTGCTGATGGTGGAAAATGCGACGCGGAATGCGATCGCATATCCGGAATGCGAACCGCGAACCCAGAATGCGATGATGGCCAGGAAAGTAGGGTTCTGGAATGCGATGGGCATGTAGAGAATGCGGATCGCATGTCTGATTTGCGACAGAAATGCGGTCGCATACTTGACCGGAAAGGGCATTTTTGTCCGTTTTCTGTCTCGACTTTTGGCCCTCTATAAATAGATTTATTGTGATTTTGTGGGCCCATCTTGTCGGAATTTGGGAGCTAGAATACAAGACTTTAATATTCTTCACTTTTGGAAGCTTTTGGTTGAAGAATCTTTCACTTTATAAGCTTTATGACATTAAATATTCTCTTCATTTTGTATTTTAGCATGAGTAGCTAACTTTAAATACTAAGGTTGTGGACCCTAAATGGGTGTAATATTAACAGGTGTTTACCATTGAATGTATATATAATGGTTGGTTGATGTTTATTTACTCCTCGTTCTTCATTTATTGTTGGTGGTTGCAAACATTAACAAGTGCCGTTAAAATTCTTGCTTTGCTTGGGGAAGTGGGTTAGAATTTGGTAGGAGTAAATATCAAAGACTCAAGGCGTTAACCCTTGTTTAATAGAATCGCTTAGGAATAAGTAGGTTTTATTTGGCATATATTGATTGTTCTTAATTGCAACTCTTTTATATTTGGAAAAATTATAAAGAGGAAATACTACCTAACTATTGGAAAATATTGGGTAGTCAATTAGAAATCATTTGCACATCATAAATGACCTTCCATTAGAAATATATCACATTAACACCGATAGCATTACATTTCAATTAAGGGGACACAACCTTGGTTTCTTTAATCCAATTAATTACATTCTAAATCTCAACATTAGTTCTTTCTTCAAATCACAATTGCACCATACTCTTGTTACAATTAACTGGATAGAATTAAGATATAAGTCAAGTGATACACTAATCAAGTAGCTTTTCACACCTATTCCCTGCGGGATTCGACCCCAACCTTGTTGGGTTATTATATTTGACACCGACCACCTTACACTATTTATTAAAGTTTAATTTGAGCGTATCACGCGGTACGGTCCTTTGCTTCGTTTGGTTCGGACTTAGCAGAGGGCGTAGCTTGCTATCTCTATTTTACTGTTTGTTTATCCTTTGGCTCCTTTGACGATGGAGGTACCGGTGTCGGGGCCACATCGTGCACCGCAAACATTTCTCTCGCAGCATGTTGTTCCCCGTGGGCGGTTTTGATCCCATCCTTTGTCGGGAATTTCATCATTTGATGGAGGGTGGATGGCACTGCTCTCATGCAGTGTATCCACGGCCTTCCGAGCAAGGCGTTATTCCTCATGTCTCCTTCGATGACATGGAGTTTGGCATTTTGGGTTGTGCGGGCCACGTTGACCGGGAGGGTGATTTACCCTTTTATTGTTTCTCTCGCCATGTTGATCCGTTGAGGACTCGTTAGGCGGGCACGAATTGGTCGAGAAACCCGAGCAGCTCTACCACTCTCGACTTGATAATGTTGGCTGAGCTTCCTGGATCCACGAGTACACATATAATTTGAAATGTTTTTACAAGGAAAGAGATTACCAGTGCATCGTTGTGAGGTTGAGACAAGGTCTTGATGTCCTCGTAGCTGAATGTGAGGGCATCCTCGGGTATGTAACCCCGAGTTCGTTTTTCTCTGGTGATGGATATTTTTGTTCTTCTGATCATGGGTTCCTGTGGTTCGTCGATGCCTCCCAAGATCATGTGGATGGCAAGTTGTGGCTTATTTGTTTCGCTCTTCTTTGTCACCTCTCTTTCCCAGAACTGGTTTTTGGCCGGTCGCTTAAGAATTTTCGGAGGTGACCTTTATTGAGTAGTCTGGCTACTTCTTCTCGGAGCTGGTGGCAATCCTTGATCCTGTGGCCGTGCGTGTTGTGAAATTCACACACTAAGTTATGATTCCTTTGTGAAGGATCTGATTGTACAGGCCTGGGCCATCTGGCGTCCCTGATTTTACTGATGGCGAACACGATGTCTGATACGTCGACGTTGAAGTTGTATTCTGACAAGTGAGGTGCCTCCGTTGGCCCTATGTGCCTGTCGAATCCGGATCTGTTGACGAGTCCCCGAGGATTCTGTCCTCGATCCATCCTTCGATCATTACGGGGTATGTTGCACCTCAGGGCGTTTCTCCTGTCTTCGGTGTATCGCTGGTACCTTTCTTTATTTGGCCTTGGCTCCTTCGCCAGAAGCCTGCTTGGGTATACCGAGCCCGAAGGGCTCCTAATTGGTCATGCTCGACCCTGATTTTTGACTGGTATCGATTGTGAACGTTCGACCGAGTCACGACGGGATATTCAATCAGATTCTATTTCAGCTGTTTCGAAGCCACCGAGCTTCGCTCATTCAGACCTTGAGTGAAGGCCTGCACTGGTTAGTCGTCGGAGACCGGTGGTAGTTCCATTAGTTCCATTTGAAAGCGAGATACGAACTCTCGCAGCATCTCACTATCCCTCTGCTTAATCTTGAAAACGTCGGATTTCCTTGTTGCTACCTTGATGGCACCAGCATGTGCCTTTATGAAAGAATCCGCCAGCATGGCAAATGAATATATTGAGTTTGAGGCCAGGTTGTGATACCACATCATCGCCCCAAGTGTTTCCCGAACTTCTTCAGCAGGACGGACTCGATCTCATCGTCCCTCAGGTCATTGCCTTTTACCGCACAGGTGTAAGCAGTAACGTGCTCATTGGGGTTCGAGGTTCCGTTATACTTTGGGAGTTCTGGCATTCTGAACTTCTTTGGAATGGGTTTCGGGGCCGCTTCCTGTGGGAACGGCTTCTGTACAAACTTCTTTGAGTCCACACCAGATTGGGGGCGCCCCCAGAATTTAGTCGACCCTGGAGTTGTAAGTCTCGGCCTTCTTATCGTTGGCTTCTATCATTTTATCGCCCGATTTGATTCTTCTGGTGAGGTCCTCGAGCATCTTTATGATGACGGGATCCGCTATCGACCCGTTATTGCTGGATCTCTCCGGTACCTGCTCGGCTGGGGAAGCTGTCCCCGGTGCTACCGTGCTAGGAGTTTTCTGGTGACTTTGCAGCTGAGCAATAGCCAGTTGTTGTGCCTGCGACATTTCAACAATAATATGAAGGCTAACCTCCCGTTCTTCCCTAGTTGGGGTTTTCTGAGCTTCTTGTTGATCTTCTTGGTGCACACTACTGTTGGTGTGTGAGCTTATATCGACCTGTTGGGCGTCGCGTGAAACCACGTCTATGGGAATCAGTTCCGGCGCGTTCTCTGGGGTGGTACACCAACACCTGGGACATCAACACCATTTTCTCCATGGTCTTCAAGGTTGATGCTTTCACGTGCGTTTACTGAGTTAGACATTTATCATGAAATCAAAGATCTTGGACGAGAAAAAGTTTGAAAGATAACTTGCGTTGTGTATTGAAACCAGCAAGAAAATAATCACTATTATTTTTAGCCCCACGGTGGGCACCAAAGTGTTTACCGTAAAAATGGTAATAACAATTAAATTTGATTATGGGATTATAAAAATACATGATCTATTTTTATGCTGGTCGTTAAGCAGTTGATGCTATGTATGAGATTTAGAAATGAGATAAGAGTTAGGACTAAGGTGATAACCAAACCGATAGGTTGATAATCGGGGCCTCGAGCTTGTCGATTCGGGGGCCTCGAGGTCGATTCCAATGCTCGGCTGGGAGCTATCGAAGGCAGTTGGGGCGCGACTAAAAATTATAATAAAATTGACGAAGGCTCTTTATGGCCAATGATAAGCAATAAATGATAAACAATAAAGAAGATAATAAATGTAAGCAATAATATCAAGCAATGAACTCAGGAAATATGTTAGAGGGCATAGAAGAATGTTCTTGTGTATTTCGATATGGAGCAACCAGATGTTTACAAATGAAAGGGGTTCCCTTTATATATGAGGGAGAACATAGTATCAAAGCATTAATTACAAATATATGGGGCAGGTATAGCCACCTACTGCCCAGATATGTTTTCAGACTAGTTCACTAGGCTTTGTCAGCTCTGGTCATGTGACTTGGGAACTCCACCTTGAATCACCGAGACCAGTAATTCACACTGTCCCGGGGCCGGTCATTACTCATAACATCCTAAAGTCGTGTTTTCTCGAAATCGACCGTCGAGGATTCTCGTAGTTGAATACTAGAAGCCCTCGAGATGCCATGATGTTTATGAGATCGGGCCATCAATTTCTACCGTATACAGATCATTGTCCCAAGGTCGAGCGTCGACGAACCTCGAGGGAGGAAACTTGACCGTAGCCTTGTAGCCTCGAGCCTTCGAGATGATCTTCTGAGGTGCCTTGATGATGTGGAATTAGACCCTCCGATTTCACCGTATACATAAGTCAATTGATGTAAGCTCAGAAATGAGATCATCTTTGAGATTACATAAAGTAAGTTAATCATGTCAACTTGGAGATTACAAATCTTTAAGATCATGGATAACAAGTACCAAGAGGGTTGAAAGGCTAAGAAGCTAAACAAATTGAAAAAAATAAGTTTCGTCGAATGTCGACAAGTTGGGAATGTTATAACGTGTACTTTTGTGATGAGACTAGGGTGCTTAACAAGATAAGGAGGTTATGTTATGAGCTATTTTTGTCGTATGATAGTTGTGTGTTACGTTTTAAGGTCAAGCAAGTTGTGGGACAAAAGTTGGCACAGGTCATCACAAGTTACATTCATAAATGTGAACATAGGTCAAATATAGATGCGATTTTCTCCAAGTTTTCTTCAATTTATTGGGTGAGCTACCTACCAAATTGAATATCTGTGAGTCTAGTTTCTAAGCATTAAACCGTTTGTCGATAAAATGTCGGAGTAGAGATATATTTGCATTTTCGCAAGACTGCACCAAGCAGCTCTCTATGGGACCCACAATGGCGGTTGAGATATATTGATATATATAAGACACCTCAACCCCGTTTTAACTCATTATTTTCAGTATCTTCGGACTAGACATATAAAAATACTCTCTCAATGTTCTCTCATGATCCAAGACCCAAACAAAGGGCAAACAACACAAATCAAGTGTTGGGAATCCCGTCGCGCTAGTAAGTTTCTTGTTCTTCTTGTTGTTGCTGATTTTTGGGTGGTTCCAGCTCATGTGGGAGATTGTTTTAAGTGGTTTAAGTTCTGTAAAATACTCTCCCAAGGTTTTCATATCATCCCTAGATTATTTCATGTCTTGCAAATGGATTACACCATATTTCAACATCAAAAGTTAGTTCTAGTGAAGAACAACACCTCTTTCCTCTTTGAGGTTTTATTGTCATTGAGGATAGTTGTGGGTTGTGTTTGGATAAAATTTCAAGTTCTGGCTACTGGCTAAGGTGATTATAATAGAATACTAACTGTGCTTAAGCTTGCTTGTAAGTTAGTTAAGTTGTTAGGATGATAAACAACAAGATAATACTTGGATTAGCTTAAGTCACTTCTATGGTGTTCTATTGCCATTGAGGCTGTTGTAAGCTAAATATAACTTGGATTTCGACTTGAAGATACCGTAGGAGGTATTTGTATTGTGTTCTTTCATGTGCTTAAGGTTATCTTAATGTTGATTAAGATAAATGGATGTACTAGACATGAACTAGTGAATAAAGTTGTTGATTGAAGATAGTTGGAGTTGTGGATTATTTCTTTTGTTATAAATATATGGTAGAAGGATGGAATCATTGATGAATGAATTTATTATCATGTTAATGATACAGTTAAGTTAATGTAAGAAGTCTATAAGGGGTGATAATGGGGTTGAAGGGTACTGAAGGGATTCAATCTGAGCTTGCCGTTCGTTGTGATGTGTTGACGACTTGCTAATGAAATGCTTTGTACCCTATTGTTGATGTTGTTCTTATTGTATTTCTCTAGTTGTTTTTGTTGGTAAATGGTATTGGAGGAGGCTCTTGTTACAAGGGAGATGCTGCCCAAATTTACATAAAACGAGCAACTAGCTTAAGTTACAGACTTAGCCTTTACTTAGCACTGATTTTGAATCTCCTTATGCTATGGTAGATTGAGTTGAGTTGTTTGAAGAGTTGCTTGGAAGCTATTAAGGACTCAAAGAGGTTGAGGTATGTTTAGGATAAACCTCTCCTTCATTTTGGCATGATCTAGTGATTGCATGTGTTTGATAACGAGGCATAAATAGAATTTCATATTCTTGAATTTATGTACTGTTTACCTTGAAAATGGTAATTACAATTAGATTTGATTTTGTGGTTCTAAAAATACGTGATTTATTTTTATGCTAGTTGTTAGGCAGTAGATACTAAGTGTAAAACTATAAAATAAGGTAAGAGCTTGAAGGTAGTGTGACAAGCAAACCCAGTGACTGAGAATCGGGGCCTCGGGCTAGGCTATACGGGACCTTGGGGTTGAGCTAAATGTTAGGCTGTGGACAGTCAACGGAGAACTAACAGTTCTAAGGGCCTTGACGAGGATCAATAATGAGTAATAAATGAAGAACAATTAATGAAACACAATAAATGTAAGCAATAACTGTAAGCAATAAGATCAAAGGAGAATATGTATAAGTTAGAGAGCAGAGAATGTTCTTGTTCTTCTATTCAATGTTGTATCAACCCCCTTACAAAATGATAAGGATCCTCTTTATGTAGGAGGGGGAATCCCAATATAGTACATGTGCATTTATTTCAGAGATATGACGCTGGTACAACTATTTAATGCTACGGTACGGGTTTGTACTAGCCTAATAGACTTGGTCAGCTTTAACCACATGCCTTGGGAACTTCCCGTTTGTTCATCATAGTCATCGATTTGCATTGCCTCGAGGTCGAACATTGAGAACCCTCGAGGTCGATCCTCGAGCGGAGTCTCAAGCCTTCCGGGGGCGGTGCCATAACAACCATAAAATCGAACTCCCCGATTTTAGCCGTATATAGATAGTCCCCGCGTTTCTTAGAATGAAAATGCTAAGAAATGGCCTTGAACTCTTAACTTTCTTGAACATCGTGCAATTACGTCATGCTTGTGACATCAGTGTTCCAAGTGACTGAAAACATCCTATCAGTCCATCTTCAGAAGCATTCAATACACTGTCGGTTTTATTTCCCAAAAGCGGTGATATTGCCGCCGATCCGTTTCCCAAAAAGCATTGATTACGCCTGTCGATACGTTTCCCAAAGGCATTGATTGCGCCGTTGGTTACGCTGCGGCCTTTCTATAAATGGGAGGTTTCTTGAACCAAAAATCCATCCAGTCATTCTTCAACAGCTTTTAACCCTTCTCTTCTCTTCTTCCTCATCCAAACTCTATTTTCCATGGTTCAAGCACGTGACCGTAAGGTCATACGGCAGCGGTTTTGCCAGTTATACCATGGCTCTCTTTCATAGCTTTTCCCCACTGAGTGGGATCGTACTGTTGTTGTTGTTGTTGTTAGCCCGAAATGATGAGAAAGGGGCTTCAACTTGTTCCCGCATCAGAGGATATGTGGATCGTGAATTGCTGCTCATCTCTCTTAACTTCAACCTGGTGTGGTGCTTTACTCCCTTTGATTTCCCCGGAGTGAGGTGGCGTCATCTACTAACTGTTGCCTTCCACTTCGGTGCAACGTCTCAAGAAGTGGCTTCACAATAGTAGTGCTGGCGAGACCCATACTCGCTAAATTTTTCACCAAGCCACAATTTTCCTAGCTTTTAAAGCTTTTGCTCTTTGGTAGGCTATAGCCCAACTTTCATCTATTGCTGTTCAGAAGAGATTCTCGAAGACGTTGCTCTGAAGATCGAAATGGGATCCCCGAGGAAATGGTTCTCGCAGATGTTGCCCCCGAAGATGTACCCTCGAGAGTAGATTAGACTTCTAGCTATTGTTTTTTGCTTCTTTGTTTCTGTATAAGGACCCCTCGTGGGCTTTTGTAATTGTCGTTTATTAATACAAAAAAGAGTTTCTGTAATTTGTCTTTGACTTTTGCTGGATTTCCCTTTGCCTACATTTGTAAAAAAATCCGAGCATGTGACTTTATCGATCGGTCCGAATACCGGACCCGGACACGGGCGTTCCTTTGGTTTTTCATTGGTTAATATGATATTTCCTGAAAACCCTTTGACATCCCCTGGACTAAGTCCGGATTGACCTGATACAAACTTAGGCCGCCGGGACTTCCGACTTCGAATTGAGTGAGGGTGGGGCCTTGAATTTTAGACCAAAACTTATCCTTTTTAGGCCCCGTTGGTAGTCCTCGAGAGATGAATTTGCTCGATCACCTGAAAATAAAGACAGCCCTCAGGCCTTTCCAAATAGTCCCCGAGTGAGAGTTTACTTGAACTCGGGCGGCCTTGAATACTTGCTTTGAACTTAAAAATGAAGATAGCCCTAAGGCGTTACAAATAGACCCTGAGTGAGGATACACTCGAACTCGGATGGCCCCGAAAGCGTTTAAGTTGAACTGAAGGCGAAAATAGCCTTGAGGCTTTGTTAATAACCCTCGAGTGGGAACTGACTCGAACCTAAGAAGACTCTCGAGATCGGGCACCACCTCAAGGCTAGGTTTATGCGGGTAACTCCTTAGAGCCCATTGTTATAGCAACAAAGATCCTCGAGATTGGGTACCATCTCGAGGCTAGGTTGATACGGGGGTCTTAGATCCCTCGAACGTTGTACGACAGCGTCAATCATATGACACGACCATGAAATGATCGAAGTGATCCCACCGGTACACCTCCCCAAGAGTGACAATGGCCTAGCCAACATTAATTGGCCTTTAGGGTAGGCGTACAGTAGCCGCTTGCTCTATATATGAGTTTGTTTCCCTCTTTTTTAAGGATTCCGCTATTTCGAGCAGCTATCCTTTTTCATAGAGTTCTTCTTTCTTGCGTCAGCTCTTTCACCATTTTAATTCGAAGCTTTCGCTTAAGTTATCGTTTCCCTTCTCTTGTTCCACCACAGTTATGGCTGCCACGCCCAAACCTGTTTGCCAAGAAGAGGAGAGTTCCGTCTCTGCTTCCCGCTCGGCTGGTAGTACACCGCCGGCGTCCGGTAAGCTAATCCCGAGAGGCTTTGTCTTAAGGAGGGACTTTAAGTTAGAGAGACGTCCCGATGTTCAGGCCATTAAGAGTATACATCGAGGTTTATTTCATCAATAGGAGAGGGACACTTCGAGGCAGTGAGGAGAGACAGCGGATGGGGAGAAAAGGTGGTATTGCAGGTACCTTCCCGGGAAGAGAGCATCATGGATCATGTAGAGGGGTTTATCAACATATATACGTACCCCTTTACGTTGGGCCCTCTTGATAGAGTCGTGCTCGACTTTTGTCAAAGATATTGGGCTACCCTGGCACAGGTTCACCCGTCGTTCTGAAGGGTAGTATTGATGATGAGGTTCTTTGCGGAGGAAGCCGGGCTCTTGTTCACCCTTAGCTATCTCATTAGGCTGTACCGACTCTTTCATCACCGAGGTCTGATAACTTTGCGACGTTGATCCGCCAGGCCCTTTATTGTCGATGATGAAGAGGATGGGGACCGAGGGTGGATGAATTGATTCGTCCGAGTATAGACTATCGATATTATTCTCGTGGAGTTCGTGCCATTTCCTAAGAGATGGAATTCCACACGTAAGTGGTACACTTGTGTTTTTATCGTTTTTGCTCACGGTGGAGGCGGATTCTATGAAGATGCTTTCCTTTTCTTTTTTGCAGCAATCCCGTGGATGCCATACGAGGTCCCCAACCTGACGGATTGGGCTTGGAAGCTGGCAGCCCGCTTGACCTATGATGAGCATAAGTGGGGAGATCTGTCCAAGGGTAGATGGGAGGCAAAACACCACGGTATGTGCTGTGTGGTTTGTTTTCTCCGAGAGGTACTCTTCTTTATGTGTTCTAACTCCGTCATCGTAGGCATCGGGGAATTTTTTGAGACGAGATCGTTCCCCCTCGGAGAGGAGGAAGGATCATCTGCTTCAAGACCGAGGAATAATAACAAACGGAAGGAACCCTCGAAGGGCGAAGGTGCTCATAGCGAGACAAGTCCTGCCCGGAGGCTCGGAGAAGATGTATCACCTGAGCCTGCAGCACCCGAGGCTTCTGGCCTCGCAAAAATGGTTCCTCCTTTGCTTCCGTCTTCTTGGCCCGTCGAAGGTACGTCGAGGGACAATGATTTTCTGCCGCCGTCTTCTTCTCCCGTCGAAGGTACTTCGAGGGATGTTCGAGGCCAAGGGCCGCATAACTCAAGCGAGGTCTCGAACGATCACATTCCTATTAGGGGCGGTTCTACTGGGGCCGATGAGACCAGGCCAGTAGATGTGCACTTGACTTTTGAGGAGGCTCAACGGCTCTGTTCTGCGGTGAGTTTTGGTCGACTGCATCGGTTTTTTAGTTTTGCACTTCCATTTTCTTATTAGGCTCCTTTTTTATAGGCATTTGACAAGCTTAAGTCCGAGCTGCTTCATCGTGAAGCCAGGTTGCGAAAAGCCTTGGACAGGAGAAATCCCTCAGGCTTCTTTGTGACAAATGGGTAGAGGAGTTGGTATACCTTTGGTACGAGGCGAGTCGGAGCCGGAACTACGAAAGCTACCTCGAGGGACAGGTAACCTTTGTTTTGAGGGAGTGCACGTTTCTTCTTCTACCCTCATATATTAATATTTTGACACTTCAGTTGTAGAGAAAGACGGGGGACCTGGAACGCCTTTGGGGCGAAGTTGGCCAGGCCAAGTGTGAGTGCAATGAACTAAAGGCTCAGGCAGATGCCCAAGTTGCAGCCAAGAAGAATGTTTTGGCCAAGGCTTCTGCCCTCGAGGTGCACCTGCGGAATGCTCGTGAAAATAGCTTGGTCCCAATGAGGGTGATTGCAAGGCTCGAGTCTAAGCTTTTAAAGATGAAGGCCGAGGTCCTGGACGCCCGAGCTGAAGCTGAAGAGATTCGAGCTAAGGCTGACAAAAAAGTGGTCGTCTATTTAAAAGACGCCGTCGATGCCCAGGCAGAGCTGAGAGGGGCTTCTGATCGAGAGAGCAGATGCAATGAGTATTCTCGGGGCAAATCTCGAAGGGAAACTTTCGATGAGATCCATACTAGGGGCTTCGATCTCTCGGAAGAGATATCGCAAGCGAAGGTGGATGAATACGATGCCAAGTTCTTCCTGTCCGATGCCGAAGATAGTGAGGAAGAGGTCGACGGGCCACAGTCCCCGAGGGGAGTGTAGACTAGGTCTTGCTTTTCTAATTCTGCGTGTAATGCTCTTAGAGAACGTTGTAAATGGAGCTTTGTATTTTTCACATATGCTTATAAAAGGATGCCTTCCGGTTTCATTTTTCATGAATTTCCTTTGTTCATGTATGTCTTTCTTTTTGCTTTGAATTTTTACGTTTTTCAATGATTAGCCAGATGAACTGGACTTCGAGGTAAAACCCTTAGGTTTACAAATTGGCCACAAGGCTTAGTTAACTGTTTCGGGCCCAGTCTTCGAATCAGATTTTGACTCGAGCTCATTGGCCCTTAAGTTTTCTAATTTTAGGCTGGCGTCTCGGCTCTTGCGCATTGCGTCGGTACGACTTCGAATGCATGCTGGCGATAGTGGCTCTTATGCGTTGGCTCTGTACGGCCTTTAATTTAAGCCTGCGACAGTGGCTCTTACGCATAGGGTCAGTACGACCTTTAGTATAGGCTTTAATTTTCCCTCGTTGAAGTTTTTGTGTTCGTCCGACTCTTTGACGATTTGATAAGAACCTCGATTACGAGCCGTAATGTGATGATGGACGAGCACCTCGGGAGGTTTCGCTCGATGGCTGAATTGTTTCGAAGCCTTTTTATTGTTTGGAGCTGATGTGATCAAAGCTCTTTTGCTTATGCCAAGGGTAGCCTGGTTAACCGGTTGAAATTTGAAGGCCTATGATTTTGTAGCGATGGTCGGGCGTCCCCAAGTCGCGTTAGTTTGTCTGATACAGCCTTGTGACAGTAGTCATTATATTTGGCCGTAGCCTTTTAGTCCCCGAGTGAAGTAGCTTCGGCGTCTATATCGAGGGTATGCCTTTTTAGGGGTCTTACACATAGGTTACTTTATATAAGTATGATTCATGCCTGGTCTTGAGGTCTTATAGATAGATTACTTGGTACAAGTATTATTTATGCCTGGCTTGAGGTCTTACAGATTTTGGTATTGCCTTATGGAGGTCTTACATGTTCTAATATTGCCACACGGAGGGCTTTCGGGCTTGAGGTCGCCCGCATGAGGTCTTATAGCCTTGGATTCTTGATACCTTGATGGGGTGACCGTCGGCGACAGTCCCCGAGACGTCGAGGGTATTTGGCTCTTGAGTCGTTCCTTCTATATTTTGATGTTGCCTCATTGAGGGCTTACGAACTCGGAGTTTCCGGCCCGGAGGTCTTACGGCTTCGAGTTTTTGATGTTAGTCCTCGAGTGTTCGGGAAATTTCTGGCTCTGGAGACGTCTCTTGAAAAAATAGCAGGCCGTTTCTTGAAAAAATAGTGGATTTCTTTGAAGCGCAAAGTGTTTTGATGGAATAATATTCCTCGATTACTTGGAACAAGTATACATGTTTTCGTTGTCAAGTGTTCAATTATTCTATGCGGACACGGTTCATTCGAACTTTTCGGCCGATACATCATTTTCCTATTGAGACCCTTTTTGGCTCATCTTGACTTCTTCGAGGGGGTGATCTCCCGGGGGGATGCCCCCCAGTATTCGAGGTTGATTGAAGAGAAGCCTTGAAAACTTGTTAAGTTCTCCTTAGGTAGCATATACATCTTGCCTCGTTAAAAACCTTGCCGGTAAAACCCTTCTTGGGATAAAATCCGGTCGAAGGAAAAGAGTGCAACGCATGCTTTAAAAACTATGGTCTTCAAGCTGGGGAGTGCTTTGATCGTTCTAACCGGACTCCTACACATAGGTTAGTATAAAACGTAAATAAAAAAGGGAGACGGTTATACCTTAGTAGTGATGGTGCTTCGAGCCTCGATATTCCTCAAATGTTTGCTCTGGGGACGCGGTACGGTCCTTTGCTAATTGACTCGGGTACAGTCGAGAATGCAGCTCGTGATTGCTATTTCACTGTTTGCTCATCTTTTGGCTCCTTCGATGTCGAAGGTGTCGATGCCGATGACATGTCATGCACCGCGAACATCTCTTTCGCGGCATGCTGTTCCCCGTATATGGTTTTTATTTCGTCCTTTGTTGGAAACTTCATCATTTGATGAAGGGTTAACGGTACTGCTCTCATGCAGTGTATCCATGGCCTTCTGAGTAAGGCATTGTATCTCATGTCTTCTTCGATGACATGAAACTTGGCATTTTGGGTTGTGCCGGACACGTTGACCGGGAGGGTGATCTCCCCTTTTATCGTCTCGCTCGCCATGTTGAATCCGTTGAGGACTCGAGAAGCGAGCACGATTTGGTCGAGCAGTCCGAGCCGCTTCACCACCCTAGACCTGATAATGTTGGCCGAGGTACCTGGATCCACAAGTACACGTTTAATTTGAAATGTATTCACAAGAAAAGAGATTACCAGTGCATCGTTATGAGGCTGAGACAGGGTCTCAATGTCCTCGTCGCTGAATGTGAGAGCGTTCGTGTATGTAACCTCGAGTTCGCTTTTCCCTGGTGATGGATATTTTTGTTCGTTTGAAAATGGGTTCCTGTGGAATGTCGACTCCCCCAACAATCATGTGGATGACATGTTGTGGTTCTTCTATTTCATTTTTCATGTCCGCCTCTCTTTCCCGAAATTGATTTTTGGCTCGGTGCCTTTTGCAGATTAGTCGGGCTACTTCTTCTCGGAGCTGTCTGCAATATTCGGTCCTATGACCATGCGTGCCGTGAAACTCACATACCAGGTTAGGGTTCCTTTGTGACGGATCTGATTGTACATGTTTTAGCCACCTGGTTTCTCTGATTTTACCGATGGCTGAGACGATGTTCGAAACATCAATGTTGAAGTTGTATTCGGACAATCGGGGTGCCTCCGTCGGTCCTGTATGTCTGTCAAATCCGACTCTGCTCATAAGTCCTCCAGGATTCTGACCTCGGTCTTTCCTTCGATCATTTTGAGGTACGTTACGCCTTGGGGAGTTTCTTCGATATTCAGTGTACGGTTGATACCTTTCCTTGTTTGGCCTTGGTTCCTTTGCCAAGAGCCTACTAGGATATACTAAGCCCGAGGGGGCTCCTAGTTGGTCATCCTCGACCCTAATCTTCGACTGATATTGATTGTGGACATCCGACCAAGTCACGACGGGATATTCCACCAAGTTCTGCTTTAGTTTCTTCGAAGCTACCGAGCTTCGTTCGTTCAAACCTTGGGTGAAGGCCTGCACTGCCAGTCATCGGAGACAAGTGGTAATTTCATTCGCTCCATTTGGAAACGAGATACAAACTCCCACAGCATCTCATTTTCTCTTTTCTTAATCTTGAAGACGTCGGATTTCCTTGTAGCCACCTTGATGGCACCGACGTGTGCCTTTACAAAAGAATCTGCCAGCATGGCAAATGAATCTATTGAATTCGAGGCTAGGTTGTGATACCACATCATGGCCACTTTTGAAAATGTTTCTCAGAATTTCTACAATAGGACGGATTCAATCTCGTCGTCCTTCAGGTCATTCCCCTTTACAACATAAGTGTAAGCGGTGATGTGCTCGTTGTGGTCCGAGGTTCCGTTTTACTTCGGGAGATCGGGCATTCTGAATTTCTTCGGAATGGGCTGTGGAGCAGCATTTGACGGGAATGGCTTTTGCACAAATTTCTTTGAATCTACACCTTCAGTATCAGGGGTGCGCCCGGGATATTATCGACCCTTGAATTGTAGGTCTCCGCCTTTTTGTCATTGGCTTCTATCTTCGTTTTGCCCGATTCAATCCTTTTTGTGAGGTCCTCGAGCATCTTTATGATGGCGGGGTCGGCTGCTGACCCGTTGTTGCTTGATCTTTCTGGTACCTATTCGGCTTGAGGAGCCGCTTCTGGTGCCGCTGTGCTTGGAGTTTTTTGGTAGCTTTGCAGTTGAGCAATCGCCAGCTGCTGTGCCTGTAACATCTCGAAGATGGCGTGAAGGCAAACCTCTCATTCCTCACGAGCTGGGGTCCTTTGGGATTCTTGTTGGCTTTCTTGGCGAACACTCTTGTTGGTGTGGGAGCTCAAGTCGACGTGTTGGTTGTTGCGCGAGACCACGTCCACGAGAATTGGTTCTGGTGCATCCTCAGGGTTTTGCGGTGGTACACCAATACCTGGAAGAGCTACACCATTCTCTCCATGGTCCTCAAGACCGTTGTTTTCATGTGCGTTCACTGAGTTAGACATTTCGACCTGAAATCAAAGATTCATGGACAAGAAAAAGTGTGAAAGATAACTTGCGTTATGTAGTAAACCAGGAAGAAAACAATCACTATTATTTTTAGCCCCACGGTGGGCGCCAAACTGTTTACCTTGAAAATGGTAATTACAATTAGATTTGATTTTGTGGTTCTAAAAATATGTGATTTATTTTGATGCTAGTTGTTAGGCAGTATATGCTAAGTGTTAAACTAGAAAATAAGATAAGAGCTTGAAGGTAGTCTGACAAGAAAACAGAGTGATTGAGAATCGGGGCCTCGGGCTAGGCTATACGGGACCTCGGGGTTGAGCTAAACGTTAGGCTGTGGACAGTCGATGGAGAACTAACAGTTCTAAGGGCCTTGATGAGGGCTCTTTATGATGAATAATGAGTAATAAATGAAGAACAATTAATGAAACAAAATAAATGTAAGCAATAAATGTAAGTAATAAGATCAAAGGAGAATATGTATAAGTTAGAGAGCAGAGAATGTTCTTGTTCTTCTATTCAATGTTGTATCAACCCCCTTACAAAATGATAAGGATCCCCTTCATATAGGAGGGGGAATCCCAATATAGTACATGTGCATTTATTACAAAGATATGAGGCTGGTACAACAATTTAATGCTACGGTACGGGTTTGTACTAGCCTAATAGACTTGGTCAGCTTTAACCACGTGCCTTGGGAACTTCCCGTTTGTTCATCATAGTCATCCATTTGCATTACCTCGAGGTCGAACATTGAGAACCCTCGGGGTCGAACCTCGAGCGGAGCCTCGAGCCTTCCGAGGGCTGTCTTACGAAGTGTCATAACGACCATAAAATCGGACTCCCCGATTTTTGCCGTGTACATGCACATTTTCCTAGTGTCATAAGTTACAGCATTCTCCCTTATCGGAACTTCATATTCAGTTTAGTTTTGTCTTCTTTCAGCCAAGAGAGCAGAGAGTCTATTTATATATACAATATTATAGTATTTTCACCATCATCGAGCTATAATTGATGGGCAGGCCCCTATTGGGCAACCTCTGAACAAATGGCAAGTTATAGACCGAGCCTACTGTGGCTGAGCGCCTATTAGCGAGCCCAGAATGGCCAAGATACAAATTCTAGTATGGACGAGCGCCTATGAGCGAGTCTACTACGGCAGAGCAGTTACACATACCGAGCCTTCTAAGGCCGGATAGCTATTTTAAATACTATATTGAGAGAGTTAAGTCAGTATCAGTAGGTAATCATATCCTCGAATGATCTTTGACTCCTAGTTACTTTAAGTTTTCATATTATTAGTTCAGTTTCTGCTTTGAGTTATTCTGTTGTCTTACATACTCGGTACATTATTTCGTACTGACATCCCTTTTGTCGGGGACGCTGTATTTCATACCTACAGGTCCTGATTGACAGTTGGACAAACCATCCCAGCAGACAGAGTCAGACATCAACTTGGTTGGTGAGGTCCACTTCCTTGGAGTTACCAGGTCTAGACCTTGGAGTCCGTTTTATATATACATGTTTGATGGGTAGGTCGAGGTCCTGTCCCGACCGTGGTACAGTTTAGTTATCTCTAGAGGCTTGTAGACAAGTCCTGTATATTTTGTATATCTGTAGGTGTTCATGGAGGCTTTGACAGCATGCACAGTTATCTATATCAGTTTTTAGGTATGTTTACCCCACAAATGAGAGAGATGTTATTTTTAGACGATTCAGAGTATGGCCTCATCGGTCTAAGTTGAGGTTACCACTCTAGAGTTCACAGTTACAGAGTGGTACGCTCGGGCTGAGTATGGCACCGGGTGCCGACCACACCTTTTCAGGTTTGGGGCGTGACAAACTTGGTATTAGAGCAGTTCTATCCTAGGGAGTCTAGAAGCCGTGTCTAGTAGAGCCTTGTTTATAGATGTCTTGTGCATCACATTATATAAACAGGAAGCTACAAGGCATTTAGGAGTCTGTTACCCTTCTTTCATATCCACACCGTGCTATAGAGCTGAGTCATAAGAGTTCGAGCTAGGACTTATGTTTGCTAATTATAGATATGCTTGCGATTAGAAAAATTATAGCTAGTCAGAGCGCTAATACAGAAGCAGGTAAGGGCATTAGTAGAGGGAGAATTCTTGACGACGTGGCCCTATTTGAGGCCCTAATAGATCGTGCATACCAGATGGTGCACTTTAGAATAGTACAGTCAGATATGAATACTAGAACGTTCAAAAATATCAGTAGTGGCATTCTAGAAGGGATAATTATTTATTTTAGTATGACTCCCGCCCCTAGTAAAAAGAGAATAGTAGGCGACCCGAAGAGCAAGTGAGATGAAGCAAGGAGAGATAAAAGTGAAAGAATGTTTTGTTGAAGTTTTTAGAATAAGGTAATAAACAAAGATATTAGCAGGAGAATAAGAAGAGAATAAATGAAGCATTACGAGTAAGATGCGATAAAAGGGTGGTAACGGTAAATCATAATATGACAGGATGGCATAGCCTATAGTCAAGTAAAGGAAAATACAAGAGGTGACATACCTTGAGACTATAAAAAAAATAAGCCATAAAGTCATATCCTCATTTCGAGAAATGAGTTGGCGACTCCAACGTAATTATCAGAAGGCTAAGTTACAACCCCCAGAGTAATAGAAATCAACATAGACTAGTAAAAAAGAAAAAAAATCCAACATGATTTAGGGACCAAAGGATTTGATAACAGTCGGCATCGTAAGAATTTGAGAAATCCTGTTCTGAAAATAATAGAAATGGACAACGGAAGAATAACCTTTAAAGGTCATTCAGGAAGATGCTTCCCTAAAGAAAGCAATGTGAGCAGAGTTATGCTTAAGGGACTAAGTGTTCCAGTTACACTAGGTGTCACCCTCGCACGTAAGAAATTCAATTATCCATGGTATAGAAGGGTTACGGTAAGGCGAGTAAGAGTCATTGAAGATGAGAAAAGATGCCAAAGATGAAGAGGTAACTATGGACTAATAAAGAAAGAATGCGGTAAAAAGGCGAAAGACGTGAGATTGCATTTATTCCAATCCTACATATATGTTATGACTCCAGAACATTATACAAGCACAATGGCGAGGAGATGCAGTAAGGGTTCCCTCCCAGGATGTTATTGATAAATAAGTCTGAATGAACACTTGATACATAAGTAGCCAGTGCGAGAGGTAAGTTAAGACAAAGAAAATAACCCAAGAGAGATTATGCGGAATATAGATATGAGAATGGACCAACGAGTAGTTAGTAGTTGATTCATGAAGAGCCTAGTTATGGCTAGACAAAAGGATAGATAAATCAGCAGATCGTGCAAGATAAACTAGTGAACCCCAGCATAGGGAATTCACTCTCGTAAATACGACATCGTAATCCTTGAGAAATATTTAGATAGGAGTTGAGGTAGTTATAGTTGCCGTAAAAGTGCTACAGAAATAAAAGAGAGTGCCACGGGGTAAACAAAAGAAATTGAGTTCAAAAGTAACCATACGAGAACAAGGGCACAGAGGTATGTAACTAAGGATATTTACAGGTGAGCAAGAACATCAAAAATTCCGTCAGGCATATGATGGGATAAGCTCACAGCTTTACAAGAGTCAGAGAGTCTTTCCTAAATGCTACAATGAAAGACTAGCTGAAAAAATAAGGAAGAAGGCTTCAAACTAAGCACAGTGACCTAAATAACTAATGGTCTTGTAACAACAGTCTCACTACAACATCGTATACACTCTATAAGAAAGTGGTACCTATTGTGACTAAGGAACAGGAAATAAAATCCAAATTAATATTCGAGATCATATGAGTTGCACAAAATTCCAATATATGTGGGCACTAAGATAAGCCAAATATTCATGCAACAAGTGGCAGAACGACCAAGAAAAGTAATTGCTTACTTTTAACGAAAGCTGAGAAGGCACGAAAGGAATTATTCGATCTATGACCCAGAGTTAGTTACGTTATGAACACACTTAAGATTTTGGAGTGGTATCCATGCAGCATATATGTTGACAATGATGCAGCCATAAGATACTGCAGTATAAGTTAAAAGAAAGATTTGAGTCCACGTCATAGACAAAAGCTTGAATTTCTAGAAGGTTATATCATGGATGTTCCATAGCGTCCACAAGGGGCTAAAGTAATAACTAATACCCTGAGCCGCATATCAGAAGATAAAGTAAGCCTACTTAAAGGCTGAGATAGAAGAGGAAACTAAAGAGCTACATCAGCTAAGTTAATTAGGAGTCTGATTATTAGACGCAGATGAGTATAGAAATCGTGATTCAGAACATTGTAGAATCACTCTAAATATCAAACGTACAAAAGAGAAAGTATAATGGACATATTCTATAATGGCTCTACGATAAATCTAGTTAGAGCAGTACCAACCTCATAAGAAGTCAGTATGAAGCCTTCATCGGATTGTGTATGCACATGATGTGCAAGTATTATAGTAGAGCTTTAAGGTGTGGATATGAATTCCACCTATGTGAAAGGGAGGTTATGAAAGTGATAGAAGATACGATGCAAGATTTAAAGGTAAGTAAGGTACTGGTGAAAAAGGTACGAGATTCCCAAGTACAGAAGGTTACGAATAATCCAGATATCAGACAGAGGGTTGGAAGCGTCGTAATTTTGTATCAAGAAATGATAGTGTTGTCGTCAGTGGCATATTTTCCAGCCTATGGTTTTCAGGTACACGGAGATCTAGTTAAGAGAGTAAAGAAGAGTTAGAGACGATAAGATGTCTCGCTTGAGGTTCTAGAATAACATAAGGAAATCTATGGCGCTAGCAAGTTAAGGAAGGTTGCGAGTAGTATAAATAGATATATGTAGGTCGCAAGCTACATTATGGTAGAGTGACAAGGTTTTAGGTAGACAGAAGTAAGGATAAGAAAAGGTGAGTGAGAAGGTGACGAGAATAGGTAAGTCTTCGTGATTAAACCCATCACAACAAGAGAGTTGATGGTTTCCATAAGTTATAAAAAGCTCAGTATAGCATGAGTGAACTCAATGGAGTTTAAGGCTAGGAGAATTTGGAAGAGATGGAATGCTTCCCTAATGGTAGATTAAGGGTGTAATAGTAATAGATAAGAAGATAACGTTTAGGCCTTTGATTGGGTAATGATTTAAAGAAAAGGGATTTCATGAATTGTACAGGATTAAAATACCCCCATAAGGTGAATGACGTAGGGATACTATGAAATACGATTATTGAAGTACAGTATTGACCCTAAGTGGACCAGGCAAATAACTCCAGATGTTCCCCGATGAGAAGTGAGCCCTAGTGACAATATATTACATAAGAGGTTTCAAGTGATCAGTGGTAGATTTAGATCAACATTAAGGTGAATCAACAATAGATGGATGAATGTTCCAAATTGTGAGATGGGATTAGGTTGTCATTCTTAAGATGAATAGTAACTAGGAAGCATTAAGGGACTTAAATTTCTACATATAGGATAATCAGCGAGAGAGTAACCTAGAGTTGGGTAGCAGACCTTGGCCATAATAAATCAAAGTAAGTGTTGTGGTATAGTATAAGCTACCTAGATAAAGTAAAGCCATAAGCATAGCTAACCAAGGATATGAAACAAAATATTGCAATAGTCATAAGTTTGACAAAGTACCGAGCGAAAACTTCAGTACACCTTTAGATTCCCAGAGGGACATGTTGTCATAGTTCAGTATATGTTCACAAAGTGAGGCCTAGATATTGGCTAAAATCTGAAGGAAAAATGAGAGAAGAGTCACATAGGCGCACATATAAGGACAGAGTCATACAAGCTGCATGACAAAAGATAGAACCAGTTACGATATCGGAAGAATTCCAACCACAAGTCGTGGTGTAAGAAAGAGGCCTAAAGGGGGGAATGCCCTGGCCTTTGGATCTATTCCCAGAACAGTTGCCTAGATAGAAAGGGCAGCAGTAAAGTATTTATAAGAGCAATATTTTATGATACTAATAAGCGCATCAGTCAACATTTGACGACGAATGTTCCAAAGGGGGAATGATGTTACACCCCATATCTTCGTACGAAAGAGTATTCGTAAGTCAATTGATGTAAGCTCAGAAATGAGATCATCTTTGAGAGTACATAAAGTAAGTTAATCATGTCACCTTGGAGATCAAAAATCTTTAAGATCATGGATAACAAGTACCATGAGGGTTGAAAGGCTAAGAAGCTAAAAAAAATTGAAGAAAATAAGTTTCGTCGAATGTCGACAAGTTGGGAATGTTATAACGTGTACTTTTGTGATGAGACTAGGGTGCTTAACAAGAAAAGGAGGTTATTTTATGATCTATTTTAGTCGTATAATAGTCGTGTGTTACGTTTTTAAGTCAAGCAAGTCGTGGAACAAAAGTTGGCAAAGGTCATCACAAGTTACATTCATAAATGTGCTGAAAATTAGGTAGAATGTAGATACGATTTTCTCCTAATTCACTTCGAGTTATGGGGTGAAATACCTACCAAATTAAATATATATGAGTCTAGTTTCTAAAACATTGGACCGTTCATCAATACGACATAGGAGTAGAGACATATTTGCATTTTCGCGAGACTGCGCCAAGCAGCTCTCTATGGGACCCACAATGGCGGTTGAGATATATTGATATGTATAAGACGCCTCAAGCCCATTTTAACTCATTAATTTTCAGTATCTTCAGACCCTAGACACCTAATAACACTCTATCAATTTTCTCTCATGATCCAAGACCCAAACAAAGGGCAAACAACACAAATCAAGTGTCGGGAATCCCGCCGCGCTAGTAAGTTTCTTGTTCTTCTTGTTGTTGCTGATTTTTGGTTGGTTCCAGCTCGTGTGGGAGGTTGTTTTAAGTGATTTAAGTTCTATAAAATACTCTACCAAGGTTTTCATATCAACCCTAGGTTATTTCTTGTCTTGCAAATGGATTACACCATATTTCAACATCAAAAGTTAGTTCTAGTGAAGAACAACACGTCTTTGAGGTTTTGTTGTCATTGAGGATAGTTGTGGGTTGTGTTTGGCTGAAATTTGAAGTTGTTGCTACTGTCTAAGGTGAGTATAACGGACTACTAATTGTGCTTAAGCTTGCTTGTATGTTGGTTATGTTGTTAGGATGATAAACTACAAGATAATACTTAGATTAGCTTAAGTCACTTCTATGGTGTTGTATTGCCATTGAGGGTTGTTGTAAGCTAAATATAACTTGGATTTTGATATGAAGCTACCATAGGAGTAATTTGTATTGTGTTCTTGAATGTGCTTAAGTTTATCTTGATGTTGATTGAGTTAAATGGATGTACTAGACATGAACTAGTAAATAAAGTTGCTAGTTGAAGATAGTTGGAGTTGTAGAATGTTTCCTTTGTTATAAATATATAGTATAAGGCTGAAATCACTGATGAATGAATTCACTATCATGTTAATGAGGCAGTTAAGTAATTGTAAGAAGTCTATAAGGGGTGATAATAGGGTTTAAGGGTGCTGAAGGGATTCAATCCGAGCTTGTCGCTCGTCGTGATATGTTGACGACTTGTTAATGAAATATTTTGTACCATATTGTTGGTGTTGTTCTTATTGTATTTCTCTGGTTGTTGTTGTTGGTATATGCTATTGGAGGAGGCCCTTGTTACACGGGAGATTTTCATAAAATGAGCAACTAGATTAAGTTACAGACTTAGCCTTTACTCAGCACTGATTTTGAATCTCCTTATGCTATGGTAGACTGAGTTGAGTTGTTTGAAGAGTTACTTGGAAGCTATTAAGGACTCAATGAGGTTAAGGTATGTTAAGGTTAAACCTATCCTTCATTTTGGCATGATCCAGTAATTATATATGTTTGATAACGAGGCACAAAGAGAAATTCATATTCCTGAATTTATGTACATTTTTCTAGTCTCATAAGTTACAACATTCTCCCTTATCGGGACGTCATATTCAGTTTAGTTTTGTCTTCTTTCAGCCAAGAGAGTAGAGAGTATATATATATATATATATATATATATATATATATATATATAGTAT
>NC_031989.1:16326944-16388147 GCF_001879085.1 Nicotiana attenuata
TCCTACTACCGACCAACTTGTCGCAATATGTCCTCAGATGGACCCCTTGGATCACCCGTACCATCAAACATTTCGAACTTAGGAGGTTTGACCCCTCAGGCAGTTCGACATCAGGCTGTATGAAAAGATCCTCATAGTTCAGCCCCTCGATTCCTTTGCTTCCCTCAACACCCTGAATCTGGCTGGTTAGTTTTTTAAGTTCCTCGGCCAAGTTCCTGATAAGCAGATCCTTTTCATCAGACTCGGGTGTGCAAGATATAGGCTGGGTGGAGTGTGGCATGATCTCCACGTAGATAGGATTGTTATGGTGGCCTGGTGTATGGGCGTGGAAATGGTCGTTTGTGGAGCTCTGAGGTTCTGGATGAGTAGTGGAGTGTTGTTTGGGCTATGGAAGGTGTTATCATTGGTTCTTTGGTGGATCAGCGGGATAATTCTGTTGTTTCGGGATATTTTGAGGAGGTGTAGGGTTTTGAGCGTTGGGGAAGTTGATGTCTGGGGTGTTGAGGGAAAATGATAGGTTCGCCAGATTTCGAACCTGATCGAGCTTTTCCTGGAATTTCAACAGTTTTTGTTCAAGTTGTGACACATTCTCGTTAGGAACCTGAATACCATAGCCATCAGCAGCCTCTACCCGTTCAGCTGTGTTCTCTTTCCTGATGTTATTCAAATCTTCCATTTTGTTCTTGCCTTTGCCTTTAATGGGACTAAGAGGAGGAGTGGATGGAGGGCCCCTGGATCTTGTGAAATAAGATGATGCCAGAGTGCAAGAACTAACCTTTGGGGAGGGGAATAATAAAACAAAAATAAAAAAACAAAAGGTAATCAAGTTAGTGAGGATTATAAAAAGTATTGCAATATCTAAACACATAGTGCAAGAATGTAAAGCGTGATTTGGGAACCTCTTTGTGCCCGAGGTAGGCCTAGCGACAAATAGACTTGGAGAACTTTTTAATGCTAAATGCCTCATTTTATTGATAAAAATAGGCAAATCCCAAAACAACACTAAATAGGCAAGAAATAAAAGTCACTAATGGCCATTGGCCTTATTACATTCATAAGGCGAAAAAAGTAAATTCCTATCTATTTGGTCCCAGAAGGACCTTCCCCAGATTCGGCATTCTTGGCTCCGTCGAACAGCTTCCCCAATTCACGAAGTCCCAGCAACAGGTATGCTCTGGCTAGATGTCCACCTTCGGTCCCTTCAGCCCTTTGACAGTCTTCAACCCTCTTGAGAAACTTTCCCTCCAGTTCTACTATGCCTCGCTCCAAGTTCACTGATAGCCATGTTTTTCCATTCCTCGATCAGCTTTTGGTTCGATTCTTGTATCTCGCGGTGTTCGCTCTCGTATTCACGGATCCTTTTGCGCAGCTGGTTGTACTTGACTTGCGCCTCGGCCTTTTCATCTATAATTCTGTGACCTCAAACAAACCTTGGCTGGCCCAGACCATCCCAATTGTCCTCCAACCAACCCGAATAGAAAGGTGTATAACCGACATGATATTTGTCTGTCTCATGGTGTCTTTCCCCATTACGATCTTGCAGTGCCACATGTGTTGGGCTTGGCACTTGTGGGGACTATCATCATTTTGGAAGTCAGCTCGAAAATGGCTCATCTTGTCGACCCTGGGTATGACTTGCTTCCTACCTGCTTGCCTCATAACTCGAAGAGGGACGTAAGGGTATGTTCCTCTTAGACCAATTAGTATCAGGAAAGGTGCATCTCTGGATCGGGCGATGAACTCCTCTGTCGTAAACCACTCGAACATCCATTGAACTTGTTCTTCAGTCAGATTATCAAAGAGCTCAACCCATTCCTTGGCATTCTCAGGCTGAGCGAACATGTCGGGGATGTAATTCATTCGCTTTGGGTGGTGGAAAGCGATGTGATCATCCCAGTCCCTTCGCTCAATTTCTTGCCGGTATTCGCCCTTTTGGAGATGCTCCATGAGCCAAAGTTGAAGTAGTAGATTGCAGCCTTCGAAGTGTTTTGCTCCTCGTTGATACTTCTCTATGGCTCGGTATATGTCTGCAATGATCATGGGTACAATACTGAATGTCTATCCACCAATCCCCTCCATTAGGGTCTTGGTTACCATAGCCAGCCTAGTATGGATTCTCCCTTTCTTCATTGGAAACACAATCAGACCCAGGAAGCAAAATATGAAGACGAAAACCCTACGATGGATATGTCCCAAGGATGTGATGGCAAACTCGCCATGGTTGCTATGGTATAATTTGCTATGACCGTACCTTTCATACAGGTAGACAAAAGGGATGTACGATTCCTTTAGGCATACCAATTCTGCGTTCTTCTTCAAACCCATCATTTTTAAGAAACCCTTGCCTGTGCGGTTCTCAGGCATTAGCAAATCCGGGGTTTCCCACACTAGACCGGGCAGTTCTCCTATCTCCTCTAGCAAAGGTGTCATTTCTATGTCCCCAAAGCAGAACACGGCCCTTTCACAATCCCAAAATAAGGTAGCATCTTCTATTATCATGTTGTTAGGCTGGATCTCTAGGAGGGATGGTAGATTACCCAGATATTTTCTAACGAGGGTTTTGTCACGAGAATGCAAATCTTCCAACCAACTTAACAGTCTTGGGTGAATGTTGGTGATCATGCCGAATCTGGGGAATTCATGCCTCATCTTTCTACAAGTCAAACAAGGTTAGGCCCTTACCTCCACTAGAATCGACTATTTAACATCAATAATTAGCATGAAGCATTTACTTCTCCAAATAAATGCACAGAACGTGATGATGTCCGTTTGGGTTTAGGGAAACCCAGTGGACTTTGGACAAGGCTATCTTAAAGGATCATTATGTGGACAACATAACTGACCCGGCTAGGTTTGACCATGATGCATGCACAATTTAAACAGAGTAAGGTTTCTATGGGGCTTTAGACTGGTACCCTTGAGTGGACAACTCAAGGGGGAAGGCACAGAACTATCGACTGCACCGCTGATCGACTAGTTTTACCGCAAATAAGCCTTTCCGAATTTAGGGGGTTAATGATATAGGAAGGGCGCAACCACTCATCAAGCGTTGCTATAGTATTTGTTTGGCACGAGTGGAGTATGATGTTGAGCATGATTATGTAAAAAATTAAAAGCATGTTGACATGTATTTGCACGTTAGGAAAGCGATAAATACAACAATTTCATAATTTATAGTAGCAGTTGAAGGAAAGAAACAAGGAAGATATGTCAGTTTTGCTTTTGAAGAAGAAATTAAATGCTTAAAGAAATTAAACAAGCAATTACACATAGGAGGGGGTTCAAATTCACAAAAATGGTATTAAATGATAAAAGCCTAAAGGTCCCCAGCAGAGTCGCCATGCTGTCGCGCCCCCTTTTTCCTTTCCTCGCGGAGGGAATCGGGTTTATGACATTTTGGTATGGGACAACTCTTTCCTTTTGGGAAAGGGGTTTGCATTTTTTGAAGAGTCGCCACCTAATGATTTAAGGTGCGTTAGGGCACCTATAAGGTTCATCTATAACTACATTTAATAACCAGAGATAGGGTAAGGGCTTGAAATTATCCTAAGGGGAAGGTGTTAGGCACCCCTCAGATCCACTAGTGTGGTTCCCGGCCAGACAATTTTTGTGAATTTATACAATTAGCAAATAAACAAGTATGGCTCAAATAGTAGGGGATTTAAGTTTAAATACACAGATGTTTAAAAAAACAGTTAATGAAAAAAACAAGATTTTGAAAAGAAGTGCAATCTAAGCGTGTTTGTGAATATAAATGGGTGTCCTAGGTTTGTTAGCCTATAGGATCACATCAATAGAATGCCCGGTAATCACTCCTTAGAAAGGGGCTACGCGTGGCATTAGCGCACCGGTCATCATATCCATATCTACTCTTTCCCCCCGCGTGAAGGTAAGTAAAGCGAGGGTTGGTCTCGTCCCTTATTGCATGCTGTTACCCGCCCCTTCCTATCAGTCCCGGAGGAATTTAGGACTCCTATCCTATAAGAAGGAGGTTCTAGGCAGACCCTCAGGTTTAAAGGCAAAAACTAAGGCGACATACAATAACAAGTAGGACTTCAATCAAGGGGAGCATGGAAGATAAACGAAAGGCTCAAATACTCCTCCACAGGTAATGCACATAGACAGCATGACTAATACACAATTAGGTCCACATTCAGATCCTAACAAGGTTTTAAAAGTGATAACAGTGAATCGGATTTACCACATGACTCAGAAAAGAAGTCCAAATCAGGTTTGCCTACTGATTTTAATAGTTGATAATTAAACATTGATCGCAGAGATGGTTCTAGTTTTATTCAAAATCAATTACCCAAGGTTTGCCTAGGCGTAAAATAGTACGCAACAGTTATTCAGAATTATTAAAAAAATATTTTGGAAATTATTTTACCCTAAGAGCATGTTGTTCTAGTTGATACGAATGCAGAGATTGTTACCAGTTATTTTAAACAGGATAATCAAGTGTGAAGCTGTTTTTACCCTTTTTTATAACCAGCAGTTTACACTAAGTGTGAATGTGAGTACGGATAAGATCCTAAACACGGTATCTAAGATGCATGTATAAAACTCATGATGCAGAATCCCTAGAGCAGGATTTCTAAATGCATATAGCAGGATTGCAGAATTTCCTAAGAGCAGGATTGCTAAATGCACATGGCAGCGTAGAATATAATAGTAAAATGCTAATTATTAGCAGATTTTAACACATGATTTTGTAAGGACGCACATGCTGAAACAATAAACATGAGACCTAAGAGCATGATTTCTAATGCATGTATGAACCCTAAGCATGATTTCTATTGCGCAATTAGGAACATAAACCTAATAACATGTTTTCTACCCTTAATAACTATAGCATGCATATTTATCCCATCCCTTTTCACTATCCGACCCCAGTACTTGTTTACAACAAGTTATTACAAACCAACATTGAAATGAATTACATAAGTATCAATGAAAAATAAGAAGTTACACTATAGGAGGCCTGATCAGGACTTCCTCCCTGAGTTATGTAATAAATCACTTCAAGCACCAAGATTTGTTCCATAGTCTTTCTCATATCCGGGTGTGTCAGAGTTCCCTAAGGATCTCAAGGGATCCCGGGCAGTGCTCACACCCAGATTTCATAGACAAGATAGAGTAAGTGCAGTGTGGAAAGGCCAACTTTTATGTGTCTAAGTTCAGAGGGAGCTCCAGGGTCCCAAGGCAAGGCTCACACAAAAGGGGCAGAACCTAGTGGTCTAAGAGTATATGTGAGAGTGATTGACATAGATTTAAAAGAGTTGAGTTGGAAACAGTTTTGAAAGGGGAAGGGGATAGGAGCAACAACAACTTGGAACAAGCCAACACACACAGAACAAGTTAAAAGAATAGTACAGTTTCAGAAATTACAAGCAGGGAAATAGGGGTTGAGGATATAGAGGGCCCGAATCAGAAATAACTAAACATGGGTGAGAGGAGGTGCATATAGACCAGCAAGTACAAAGAACAAGCAGGGACTGATTGGCCTCCAGAACACAACAATTGCTTCAAAGAGTTAATAAGAGAATCATGCTTGAAATTAGAATAGTAACAAGACATAGGGACAGAGTATGGGAGTAGTCATGCAGGGGTCTATTACACATAATTAGTCATGACTTGGTGTTAACCAAGTACATTAGGAGACATACTAGTTAAGGGACATAAACAGGCACTCAAGCAGACATGCTGATTACATTTGAACAAGAGAGGGCAGAACTTAAGCATGCTGAGTAAAGCAGTAGACAAGAAGTGCAATTAAACAACATGAGTCATTAAGTCAGTGCAGAAAAAGACAGGGATTGACAATCAATGGACCACATAGAGTTGAGTTTCAGAATTGAACTAGGAACATACCAGTTAAGGAAGCAAAGTGCAGAAAAAGTAAAGCAAGTAGAGTTCCACAGTCTAGCCTTGGCTTTCAGCCGGCTAGACAAGCAATAACACAAGTAGTAGAAAAAGAAGAGAGAGCTTTGAGTGTGTATGTGTGTGTTCTGAACTTATTGTTCGTCTAAGACTGTAGAAGAGAGTCATTTATATAGTGGTTTGAAAACTAGTTCAAATAAGGCAAGAATCAATTCTTCAGTAATTATGGAACTCAGCATAAAAAATTGGTTTGAATCTCCCTTTGATTAAGGGAGTCAGTGTGAACGGTAAAAGGGCATGTGACAAGTAAGGAAGGAAATCATACACGGCTGGAGTATAACAAGTAAGGAAAGATTTCAAAAATAGTACAAGTATAGAACAAGCAATTAAGGCTAGGTTCAGAAGGTTTTCAAACTAAGGAGACAATCAGTAGCAATGCAGACAAGGCAAGGAGAATTAATTAAGGTAAGCAACTAATCAAATCAAGTGAAAAGGTAGGGGTCGAGATTCAGTAGCATAAAGTAGGACCAAATTCATAGAGCCCTAATTAAGGACACAACTTAGTAGAAAAATGAGTATCATAGCAAAATAGGGTAAGGAAATCAATCAGCTTAACAAACGGGCAAAGAAAATTTCCAATCAGCATAGATTAAGGAAACTAGACTTGATCAAAAGGGAGTCATGACTCTATACTTTCAACATATAAATAGAGGAAGTCCACAAATGTAGCAAGAAAACATGTTTGAAGCGTAGTCACAGAAGAAGAAAAAGATGCGCAAATAAAGTGAACACAGTCATGCAAAAGCGACATAAGTAGGCTAAGGATTCAGGAAAACATATTCGAAACAGGGTAATCTCAGGACTCAAGTAAGCAGGCTAACATACAGACACGGAGTAAAGAAAGCATGCTAACACTCAGAGAGGCAAAGTAAGAAAAAAAATTACAGAAACAAAGTAAAGAGAATCTTAAAAGAAAAGGCTTTTAACATAGTCAAGTTAAAAGCAGTAAGAGCACAAAATCGATCAAAACAAACAAGGAAAGGGTATAATCATAACGAAATCAGTTAGAGCATGCGTAAAAGAACTCCGAGAAAACCCTAGTTTTAGAAAAGAATGACTAAAATCGAAATAGTCAGTTGAAAAACAGGAGATTTTATAGGAAAAAGCTTGATAATACTTGAATCATCTCAGATCTAGAAGGATCTGAGAAGAATCAAACAACAGTGACTTTAGGGCTTTGAAAAACAGTAAAGATGAAGAAAAATCGGTTAAAAAACTCATGGATACACCTAGATCTAAGACAGATCTAAAGAAAAGTGAAAAATCTCAAGAGCTAGGGTTTCAGAAAACCTTGAGAAGATGAGAAAACTTTAGAACGTTACCAGTTTTAGCCGGAAAAGTCATGGATCCTACTCGAACAGCCATAGATGGTCGGAAAATGGCATGAAAGACCATGGATAGACTCTCCGAGAGTTTTGAACAAGGTCTGGACTAGATCTCTTCGAGATCCTTCCATGAAATCACAAAAATGAGCAACCAGGAGACGTAGGAGACAAGTATATGTATCAAACAACCCTGGGAACCCATGAATCGAGTGAGGATCTAAGGGATTAGGTAGGTTTTAGGTGGTGGTGGCTAGGGTTAGGTTTAGGTCTCAGAGAGAATTGGAGGGGAAGGGATTCAAAGGCGGCTCAAATGAAAAATGTGGTAGGGTTTTGGGGGGTCGTTGGGTTAAAAAAGGTAAGGAACAAGGTGGACCGTTGATCTGGGAGATCAACGGTCGAGATTAGAGAGGGTAGTTGGGATTCCGGGTTTGGGCATGGGTTAAAAGGCGTGGGTCGGTTTTTAATTATAGAATTGGGCTGGAAATTGGGGCCCTGATTTGTCTATAATTGAAAGCCCCTTTTGGCTATAATTTAAATAGACAGTTTTTCCGTTTTTAATTTATAAAAATAGTAAATAGTCTCTGAGAAAAATAATTTAAAGTGCTAAAATGATTTAGAATGCATAATTAGCAATTTAAAAATGCAGGATTTAATTTTATGCGTATAAAACATAATTAAATCTTAAAAGGGCTAATATTGCAATTATGTGCAATTTAACTTTAAAAATACTAAATGTACCTATAAAAATATATAAAAATTACCTTAGCCATATTTTGGCATAAATATGGAAAACCAATAGATGAATTATCAAAATAATAATTTTGGAAATAATTATTGGGGATTTTATGGATAAAAAGGAAAATAAATCAATTTAAAACCCTTAATATTATGGGAAAAATAAATAAAACCTTGTCCATGCTTATATATGCATGTATATGCTATTTTGAAGGTATTTTGCATATTTAAAATATATAGGGAAAAATTGGATATCAACATGTACGAGTCTTGCTCAGGCGGTCGCGGTCTCTACTGCCGCAGCCACTTCTCAGGCAGGGGGGAGGCTCTCAGACTCCCGCCGCCCGCACACCTGATCCTGTGGTTCAGGGAGTGCAAATACCGAAGGCACCACTAGCCCAGCCGGTGGCAGCTGATCAGGGTTACGTAGCTCCGGTTATGCTAGAGGACGAGCAGCGTAGATTGGAGAGGTTTGGAAGACTCCAGCCTCCTAATTTCAGTGGTGTTGAGGAAGAGGATGCCCAGGGCTTCTTGGACAAATGTTAGAGGATTCTTCGCACCGCGGGTATTCTGGAGACCGGCGGGGTTGCATTCACGACCTTTCAGTTTACCGGAGCTGCCTTCACTTGGTGGGAGGCATATGAGAGGCGTAGGCCTATTGGTTCGGCACCTCTGACTGACAGTAGTTCTCCGCTCTATTTTTGGAGAACTATGTTCCACAGTCCCGTAGGAGGAGCTACGTAGGCAGTTCGAGCAGTTGAGACAGGGGAATATGACTGTTACTCAGTACGAGATGAGGTTCTCAGAGTTAGCGCGACATGCTATTTGGCTGGTTGCTATGGAGATAGAGGATCAGGAGGTTTGTTGATGGCCTCACCTACCAGCTTCGAGTTCTCATGACTAGGGAGAGAGTGTCAGGTGCTACATTTGAGGAGGTTACGGATATTGCTCGTGAGATTGAGTTAGTTCTTCGCCAGGAGCACGAGGAGAGGGAGGCCAAGAGGCCTCGTGGTCATGGTAGTTTTGGGGGCGCTCCTTCGAGAGGCCAGTTTTAGCACGGCAGAGGCCGTCAGTTCAGGCATGCTCAGTCAGCTCGCCAAGGTTATCGTGGGGCATCATCAGGCCATGGTTCTCACGGTTTTCAGTAGGGTCATTCCTCACTCAGTGCACTTCCAGCCCAGGGTTCGTCCCGTGCTCCATCAGTTCGGGATTCTTCTACGCCAGGTGCGTCTGCTAGTCATTCCGGTGCTAGAAGTTCCCATCAGTCCCCGTCTCTAGCACCCAGGAGTTGCTATAAGTGTGGAGAGATGGGTCACATGTGGAGGCAGTGTCCTTGTTGCCTTGGGAATTCTTCTCAGCAGAGGGGTCAGTTATCAGCCTCAGCCCTAGCCATTTCACCACCCACCCAGCTAGCTAGGGGTGGAGGACAGTCATCTAGGGGTCTCTCCAGAGGGGGAGGTCAATCCGGTGGTGGTCAGGCCCGCTTCTATGCACTCCCAGCTAGGCCTGATGCGATTGCTTCAGATGCGGTGATTACAGGTATTATCTCAGTCTGTCGCACGGATGCTTCTGTGTTATTTGACCCTGACTCTACTTTCACTGTGTTGTCATATTTTGCCCATTATCTAGATATGCCCTGCGAGTCCCTTGTTCTTCTGTTCATGTCTCTATCCCGGTGGGTGATACAGTTGTGGTAGACCGTGTGTACCGGTCGTGTGTTGTAACTATTGGGGGTCTGGAGACCCGAGTGGATCTGTTATTGTTATGTATGGTGGACTTTGATGTTATTTTGGGCATGGACTGGTTATCTCCGTGTCGGGATATTCTGGACTATCATGCCAAGACAGTGACTTTGGCTATGCCTGGTGTGCCACGGATTGAGTGGCGAGGTTCGACCGATTATGTCCCCAGCAGGGTGATTTCTTTCTTGAAGGCCCAGTGTATGGTTGGGAAAGGTTGTCTTTCATATCTATCCTTTGTGAGGGATGTCGGTACAGAGACTCCCAGTATCGATTCTATTCCAGTTGTGAGGGATTTTCCCGATGTATTTCCTGCGGACCTGCCGGGCATGCCATCGGACAGGGACATAGATTTTGGTATTGACCTGGTTCCGGGCACTAAGCCCATTTCTGTTCCACCATATTGTATGGCACCAGCGGAGTTGAAGGAGTTAAAGGAACAGCTTCAGGAACTCCTGGATAAGGGGTTCATTCGTCCTAATGTATCACCGTGGGGTGCGCCAGTTCTCTTTATGAAGAAGAAGGATGGCACGATGAGAATGTGCATTGATTACCGGCAGTTGAACAAGGTAACAATTAAGAACAAGTATCCCTTGCCTCGTATCGATGATTTGTTCGACCAGCTTCAGGGAGCGAGAGTGTTCTCTAAGATTGATCTCCGTTTGCGTTATCACCAGTTGAAGATCAGGGACTCAGATATACTTAAGACAACTTTCAGGACCCGATATAGTCATTATGAGTTCTTGGTGATGTCTTTCGAGCTAACCAATGCCCCAGTAGCATTCATGCATTTGATGAACAGTGTGTTCCGGACGTATCTCGACTCATTTGTGATAGTCTTCATTGATGTTATTCTGGTGTACTCACGTAGTCAGGAGGAGCACGCAGAGCATTTGAGAGTACTGTTGCAGAGATTGAGGGAGGAGAAGCTTTATGCAAAGTTCTCCAAATGTGAGATTTGGCTCAGTTTAGTGGCCTTCTTGGGACACATGGTGTCCAGCGAGGGTATTCAGGTGGACCCGAAGAATATGGAGGCGGTTCAGAGTTGGCCCAGACCGTCCTCAGCTACAGAGATTCGCAGCTTTCTTGGTTTGGCGGGTTATAATCGTCGGTTTTTTCAGGGATTTTCGTCTATTGCATTGCCCTTGACCAAGTTGACTTAGAAGGGTGTTTCATTTTAGTGGTCTGATGAGTGTGAGAAGAGCTTTCAGAAGCTCAAGACTGCCTTGACCACAGCTCCAGTGCTAGTACTGCCATCAGCTTCAGGTTCTTATACCGTGTATTATGATGCTTCGAGGGTTGGTATTGGGTGTGTTCAAATGCAGGAGGGTAGAGTTATTGTTTATGCTTCTCGTCAGTTAAAGCCTCATGAGAAGAACTACCCTGTTCATGATTTGGAGTTGGCTGCCATTGTTCACGCGTTGAAGATTAGGAGGCATTATTTGTATGGTGTGTCTTGTGAGGTGTATACCGATCATCGTAGCCTCCAGCACTTGTTCAAGCAGAAGGATCTCAATCTGAGGCCGCGGAGGTGGTTGGATTTGCTTAAGAATTATGATATTACTATCTTGTATCACCCGTGGAAGGCCAATATGGTGGCCGATGCTTTGAGCCGAAAGGTGGTGAGTATGGGGAGTTTGGCGTATATTCCTGTTGGGGAAAGACCTCTTGCAGTTGATGTTCAGGCTTTGGCCAATCGGTTCGTGAGGTTGGACATTTCAGAGCCCAGCAGGGTATTGGCTTGTGTGATTTCTCGGTCTTCCTTATATGAGCGCTTCAGAGAGTGCCAATATGATGATCCTCATTTGCTTGTCCTTAAGGACAGAGTTCAGCATGATGATACTAGAGACGTGACTATCAGCGATGATGGGGTGTTGAGGATGCGGGGCCGGATTTGTGTGCCCAATGTGGATGGGCTTCGGGAGTTGATTCTGAAGGAGGCCCATAGCTCGCGGTATTCCATTCATCCGGGTGCCGCGAAGATGTATTAGGATCTGAGACAACATTACTGGTGGAGGAGAATTAAGAAAGACATTGTGGGATTTGTAGCTCGGCGTCTCAATTGTCAGCAGGTGAAATATGAGCATCAAAGACCGGGTGGCTTGCTTTAGCGGATGGATATTCCAGAGTGGAAGTGGGAGCGGATCACCATGGACTTTGTAGTTGGGCTCCCACGGACTTTAAAGAAGTTCGATGCTATTTGGGTAATTGTGGATCGGCTGACCAAGTCCGCGCACTTCATTCCTATCTGTGTTACTTACTCTTCAGAGCGGTTGGCAGAGATATATATACGGGAGATTGTTCGTTTGCATGGTGTCCCAGTTTCCATCATTTCAGATCGGGGCACTCAGTTTAATTCACAATTTTGGAGGTTTGTACAGCAAGATTTGGGTACTCAGGTTGAGTTGAGCACAGCCTTTCACCCTCAGACGGACGGGCAGTCCGAGCGCACTATTCAGATATTGGAGGACATGTTACGCGCTTGTGTCATTGATTTTGGAGGGTCATGGGATCAGTTTCTACCGCTCGCAGAGTTTACTTATAATAACAGCTACCAGTCGAGTATTCAGATGGCTCCATATGAGGCTTTATATGGGAGGCGGTGTAGATCTCCAGTTGGTTGGTTTGAGCCGGGCGAGGCCAGGCTATTGGGTATAGATTTGGTACAAGATGCTTTAGATAAGGTGAAGGTGATTCAGGAGAGGCTTCGTACAGCGCAGTCGAGGCAAAAGAGCTATGCAGACCGGAAGGTTCGGGATGTGTCCTACATGGTTGGTGAGAAGGTTCTGTTGAAGGTTTCACCCGTGGAGGGTGTTATGAGATTTGGAAAGAAGGGTAAATTGAGTCCGCGGTTCATTGGGCTTTTGAGGTACTTCGGAGGATTGGGGAGGTGGCTTATGAGCTTGCTTTGCCACCCAACTTGTCGAGTGTGCACCCGGTGTTTCATGTTTCCATACTCCGGAAGTATATTGGGGATCCGTCTCATGTTCTGGATTTCAGCACGGTCTAGCTAGAGGGTGATCTGACTTATGATGTGGAGCCAACAACTATTTTGGAGCGTCAGGTCCGAAAGTTGAGATCAAAAGATATAGCTTCAGTGAAAGTGCAATGGAAAGATCGGCCCGTGGAGGAGGCTACCTGGGAGACCGAGCGGGAGATGCGGAGCAGATATCCTCACCTATTTGAGGCTTCAGGTATGTTTCTTAACTCGTTCGAGGACGAACGTTTGTTTAAGAGGGGGAGGATCTGACGACCCGGCCGGTCGTCTCATGAGTTACCGCTCTGTTTCCCCTATTTCTACTTCTATTTGCTTTGTTTATTGGTTCTATATGTGATCGGATTGGTTGGCTCGGGTTCGGAAAGGTTTTGAGAAGGTTTGAGACACTTAGTCTCTTTTAAGAAGGCTTAAGTGGGAAAAGTCAACCGGATGTTGACTTATGTGTTAGAGGGCTCGGATGTGAGTTCTGGTGGCTCGGATAGCTTCGGGAGATGATTTGGGACTTACGAGTGTGATCGGAATGTGTTTTGGAGGTCCGGAGTAGAATTAGGCTTGAATTGGCGAAATTGAGTTTTTTGGCGTTTTCTGGTTGACAGGCGAGATTTTGATATAGGGGTCGGAATGGAATTTTGGAAGTTGCAGTAGCTTCATTATGTCATTTGGGATGTATGTGCAAAATTTCAGGTCATTCGAACATAGTTTGGTATACTTTTTGATCAAAAGCGGAATGCGAAAGATTTTAGAACCTTAGGCTTGAATTCGATGTGTTTTGGTGGTTTTGATGTTGTTTGAGGTGTTTTGAAGACTGGTATAAGTTTGAATAAGGTTATGGGATATGTTTGTGCTTTTGGTTGAGGTCACGGGGGCCTCAAGGTGATTTCGGATGGTTGACGGGAAGTTTGGAAGTTGGTTGTGGCAGCTGAAGTTTCCCATTGCTGTCATAAACGCACCTGCGGCTAGGGGACCGCAGGTGTGGTCTCGCAGAAGTGAAAATGTGGTCGCAGATGCGGCCAAGTGCCTGACCAGCTGGAATCGCAGAAGCGGTAGGGGAAGCGCACCTGCGAGCAGCATATCGTAGAAGCAATTTTGGCCCGTTAAGTGGAATCCGCAGGTGCAGCCATGGGGACCGCAGAAGCGGTCTCGCTGGTGCGACTTCTGGACCACAGGTGCGAAAAGCCTGGGTCAGAATAGTTATATTTCCTCATTCGCGATTTTTAGAGGGTTTCTTCACTTTTAAACACGAATTTTGGAGCTTTGGGAGATTTTGAAGAGAGAAATCAAGGAGACATCATTGAGGTAAGGTTTTGGATTATGAAAACTCGTTTTTATGGTATTAATTCGCGGATTAGAGTTGTAATTAAGGGTAAAATTAGAGAAGTTAGGGCTTAGAAACCTAGGCCTTTGATTGAGGATTTGAAAGACAATTTGTGGTTGGATTTTGGAACTTTTGATATGTATGAACTCGTGGGGAGATAAGAAATCTAATGACGTAAAATTTATCGAATTCCAAGACGTGGGCTCGGGGGTCGGGTTTTGGTAATTTCGGGATTTGCACGGTTTTTCGATTAATTTCAAGTGGGCTTTGTCCCTTTAGAATATTTTGATGATTACGTTCTGATTTTGGTAGATTCGGAGCATCCGGAGGCCAATTCGAAGGGCAAAGGCATTACGAGCTAGAGTTTGGGCCGGATTGAGGTGAGTAATGATTTTAAATGTTGTCCTGAGGGTATGAAACCCCGGATTACACAACGTTCGGCTGTGTTGAGGTGACGCACACGCTAGATGACGAGCGTGGCGTCGTGCACCGTTGGGAATTGTGACTTAGTCCATCCCGAATGACTGTGTTACTGCGTATTTCATAGCTAATTGTTTGATATTATTATGTTTTAGGCTAAATGCCATATTTGGGCTTCGTGCCAACTGTTTGAACCCTTAGAAGATTTTTACTGATATTTTCCTCACTATTTGATTTCATATTTGTGCTCAGTCATGCCATATTTTACTGGTTTCAAAAGAAACTCAGCTAAGTTATTCTGTTTTAAACACCTTAAATAGTATTTTAAAAGATGTTTTGAGCTGAGCTTCATATTTTATTGTTGCCCGAGGGGCTTATGAGATTCTGACTGAGTAAGACCGATGGCATGTATTGTGAGGAGACTTTTGGGCCGGGCTGCACGCCGCAGCAGTGACATATTGATTATGATAATGAGGCCGAGGGCCTGAGATTGTACGCCACGAGATAGCTCGATATTGCGCTTGGGCCGTAAAGGGCCCCTCCCGGAGTCTGCACACCCCCAATGAGCGCGGGTACCCATTGTGATATGAGATATAGCCCGAGGGGCTGGTATTGTTCTGTGATATTGCCCGAGGGGCCGATTATGTTGTTGTTACTGAGCCCGAGGGAAAATTCTTGTGTGTTTACCTTTCTAGTCGTTTTTCCTTTAATTGTTTAACTGCTTAAAAGGGTGTTTTATGAGAATTCACTGTTTAATTGTGCTTACTGATTTTATTCTGCCTCTTATAGCTTATTTTTGTGTTTAACGTGATTTTATATCGCTCAGTCTTCATTTATTGTTATTACTCACTGAGTTGGAGTACTCACTTTACTCTCTGCACCCCTGTGTGCAGATTCGAGCGCTACAGGTCCTGCTACTGAGGGTAATAGCTTCCAGCAGATCTTCAGAGATTTACATTGGTAGCTGCTTGGCGATTCGCAGCCCTGTGCATTCTTCCTCTATTTTATTCCCTTTTTGATTCAGTTATGTAGTAGTGGATTAGACTTTCAGACTTGTAGTATTATTTTAGATGCTCATGACTGGTGACATCCCGATGTCGGGCTGTGTTGGTTTTTAGTTCCACAACTTATACTATTATTTAGAGATTTTATTTTTGTTAAAGACTTAGTATTTATTTATTTAATTGCTTAAAGTGAATTGGAAGTGTGTCGGCTGGCCTTGTCTTCACGAGAGGCGCCATCACGACCGGGTTTGGGTTTAGGGTCGTGACAGCTCAGCTCAAAACTCTCCTAGCTTCTGGAGCTTTTCCGATTCCCCGGTCTCGTGAGTCATCGCCGGAGGCTCGACTTGAACGTGAGCTTTCCTTCCGTCCTCCCCGTGCCGTTCCTCTCGTCCTCCCCATGATCGTTCTTCCTGTCCTCGACAAGTAGACCCTTCTCTATACCGTCTTGTTGATGAAAATTCATCAGACGGTGATGATAATGATGTTGTACAAAATACTCCTTGACTTTTATATACTTTGAACTAGACAAATAGAACCGGTTTTGAACTAGTTGTAATAAGAGTTAACTTAGTTTTGTTAGTTTAATTTGTTAGTTCTATTGAACTTTAATTTGTTGTTTTAATGTGTTTTTTGAATTGTGTTGTTGTTGTTGGGTTGTTGTGGAGATTTTGGTATTGAAATTGTAGTTTATGAATTGAATTATATTGTTATTTAGGGATTTTGGTATGCTGGCAGGTGGTGTAGCTGCCAAAACATGCATTTTATGCCAAAATTATTATCGAGAAAAGCGACCAAAGTTGGTCGCTAACCTATTAAATAAAAACTTTTCTGGCAATTAGCGACCAAGGTTGGTTGCTTATATCTAAAAAAAATTAAAAAAATTAAAAATTGGCAACCAATGTTGGTCGCTAATGAACCCAGATTTTATTAAAAAAAATCTGGAAATTAGCGATCAAGGTTGGTCGCTTATATATAAAAAAAAATTAAAAATTAAAAATAAGCGCCAAAGGTTGGTCGCTTATGAACCCATATTGTTAAATATATATTTTTTAAAATAATATATATTTTAATTTACAGACCAATGTTGGTCGCTAATTGTTGAATTATAATAATTAAAAAAATATCGTAATTTAAATATACAGACCAACGTTGGTCGCTAAATTTATATTAATAAAATATTGTACCGACCAAAGTTGGTTGGTATTTTGTTTACACTGAACATTTGGTCATTTTACCTTAGCGACCAAAGTTCGTCGCTAAATAGCGACCAACTTTGATCGCTAAGGTAAAAGGACCACCAATATAGCGGCCAAGCCTGTTTGGACGCGTTTTGGTCGGTATATTGAGATGAGCGACCAACGTTAGTCGCTATATGTAGTCGCGTTTTACCGAATTTCTAGTAGTGTTGGTTTATCACTCGAGTAGCCAAATGTGAAACTCACAAAAAGGAAGGCCTCCTTATTTTCCCGGCCGGTTTACACTTATGTAAAATCCGGAGTAATGCCTAAAAGAAATGGTAATACTCACTTTTTTAGTTTATGTGACACTAATTTCTTATTTATATTTGAAACATTTAAACTTCAAATTTTATATTTAATGATAATTTTTTATAGTCACACAAATATTATATTATCTATACTATATTAAAAGCACGAACGTCTTTAACGAAATGTCGTTCGCCTTTTTGCCCCTTAAATATAAATTTATATTAGACAAAATCGTCATTTTAAGTTTACTCCCTAATATTTAGGAGTTTTAAATAAACTAAATTAATACAGTAAATCCTTCCTTATTTGAAGCATGTACACAAAGTCCTAATATTAAATATCTTGCGTAAATCCTCTCTTAAATGATGTAACATAACAAATTTATTAACAAAAAACTAACGTTTAAGTTTAAGCCAAAAAAAACTTTTTAAACTCAGGACTCTTTTTTAACCACTAAGGACTCCTTTTAGGGTTAGGAGTCTTTGTTCTTCTTTAAAGAAATATAACGATTAATTTTAGCAACACAATTAACTCAAAAGCAGGAAACTATTATTGTAGGGAATGTAATCTCAACTGTTCGAAGTACATATCAATCTGTAACGACCCGGTCGGTCGTCTCATGAGTTACCGCTCCGTTTCCTCCATTTCTGCTTCCTTATATCTTTTTCAGTTGTATTATGTGGCATCGTGTTAGTTAGTTTGGGTTCGGAGTGATTTTGCAGAGAAATGAGATACTTAGTCTCTTAAGTTGACCTTTTAGTTGAAAAAGTCAACCGGAAGTTGACTTGTGAGTAAACGACCTCGGAATTTGGTTTTTATGATTCGGATAGCTTCGGGAGGTGATTTGGGACTTAGGAGCGTGATCGGAATGTATTTTGGAGGTCCGGAGTAGATTTAGGCTTGAATTGGCGAAATTAAAAATTTGGCATTTTCCGGTGGGCAGTGGAAATTTTGATATCGGGGTCGGAATGGAATTCCGGAACTGGAGTAGGTCCGTTGTGTCATTTGTGACGTGTGTACAAAATTTCAGGTCATTCCGACGAGGTTTGATACACTTTTTGATCGAACTCAGAATTCGGAAGTTTTGGAATTCTTAGGCTTGAATCCGAGGGTGATTCGATGTTTTGATGTTGTTTTGAGCATTTCGGAAGGTTGGAACAAGTTTGAATGATGTTATGGGGTGTGTTGGCATGTTTGGTTGAGGTCCCGAGGGCCTAGGGTGAGTGTCGGGGTGGTTTCAGACCATTTCTAGGTCATTTCTAGTTGCTGGTTTTGGCTTCAGGGGTGTACACTGTGTTAGCATAGATCTGACCGCGTTAGCATAGAGAAAATTTGGAAAAATGGAGTTCTGCTATGCGATCGCGTAAGTCTTCCCGCGATCGCGTAGAGTAAAATCTCTACTGCACTGATCCGACTGTGGAAGCTTATATCTCAAAATCTATAAGGAATTTGAAGATGATCCAAAAATGGAAGTTGTAGCCCTTGATGTCTAGTTTTTAGAAAGTTAAACTAATTATAATTTGGAGTTTTGTACAAAAAGTTATAACCATTATACTAGAGGCTGTCTCGAAGAGTTGGAGAAGGCTGTTGGAAAATTTGTTCTACGCGATCGCGTTGTAGCGGCCGCGATCGCATAGTGTAAAAGAAGGGCTGGAAAATTTTGTGCTCCGCTATCGTATTAGTTTGTCCGCGATAGCATAGGGTAAATGCCTGGGTAGAATGTTTTAAATACCCATGTTCGCGATTTTTGGTCTATTTCCACCATTTTTGAGTCGGTTTTGGAGCTTCTTGGGGGAGATTGAAGAGGGAATTCAAGAGAACTTCTTTGAGGTAAGACTATTGAACCAAAAATTGGATCCTATGTTGATTCTTACTTGTTTAAACATGAAATTAGTGGGATTTAAAGCCTAAAACTGGGGAATTAGGGTATGAAATTGGAGAGTGTAAATTGAGGATTTGAGGGGCTATTTGAGGTCCGATTTTGATGTTCTTGGTATGTATGGACTCGTGTGAGGATAAGGATTCCATTGATGTTAATTTTTTTGAATTCCGAGACGTGGGCCCGGGGGTCGGGTTTGGTCAATTTCGGAATTCTTGATGTAAATTGGTTATTTTCAGTGGGCTTTGTTCCCTTAGCATATTTTGACGGTATGGTGCTGTTTAGGCTAGATTTGGAGCATCCGTAGGCCGAGTCGAGAGGCAAAGGCATCGGCAGCTAGAGTTTGGACCTGATTGAAGTAAGTAATGATTGTAAATACTGTCCTGAGGGTATAAAACCCCGAATATTACATCGTTGTGCTACTTTGAGGTGACGCACATGCTAGATGACGAGCGTGGGATCGTGAACCGCTGGGGATCATGACTTGCTCCATCCCGTACGACTATTAAGTCGCGTATTTTACTTGAAAACTATTTGATATTGTTATATCTTGGAAAATATTATTGTGTTTGGGGCTAAATACCGTGTTTGGGCCTTGTGCCGATTGTTTGGACCCTTAGGGGCTTTTACTACTGTTTTTACCTCACTGTTTTGATTTAATATTTACACTCAGTCATAACTCAGTTTTATTCACTCATTTGATTTCTAAATGATTTTGAGACGAGTAATTATTTTACTGTTGCCCGTGTGGCTTGTGAGACTCTGACTAATTAAGGCCGAGGGCCTGTGTTGTGAGGATACTATGGGATCGGGCTGCACGCCGCAGCATGTGGTACCGATTGTGATATATGAGAGGCCGAGGGCCAGATTTATTGTGCCACGAGGTGGCTTGTGATTGATATGAGGCTGAGAGCCTGTTGATTATGCCACGAGATGGCTTATTATTGCGCTTGGGCCGTAAGAGGCCCCTCCCGGAGTCTGTACACCCCCAGTGAGCGCGGGTACCCAGTGTGTGTGATATGTTGTAGCCCGAGGGGCTGTTGTTGTTTCATATTGAAGCCCGAGGGGCTGTTCTTGATCTATGTTGCCCGAGGGGCGGTTCTTGATTCATGATATGCCCGAGGGGATGATTACGAGTGATTGTGAGGTAGCCCGAGGGGCTGGTTCTATTGATATTATGCCCGAGGGGCGGTTTATGGTACATGTTTTGCCCGAGGGGCTGTTTACATTTCTATCATTTTTACTCACTGTTTTTATCACTCGTTTTGAAACTATTAAAAGTTGTTTAAAAAGGTTTTTACTGAAATTGAGCATGATTTACGAAGTAAATTATTTCTGTACTATTTTGAAAATGTATTGTATTTGCTGTAGCGTTATGACGTGGCTTACGTGTTTCATACTGCTCAGCTTTCATTTACTTTTATTACTTACTAAGTTGGCGTACTCACATTACTCCTTGCACCTTGTATGCAGATCCAGGTATTTCTGAACCCGGTAGTGGGTGTTGATTGCTCAGTGGCAGAGTCATTGGAGTTAGCAAGGTAGCTGCCCGACGTTTGCAGCACTGCTTTTCTCCCTCTTGTCTTCCTTATACTGTATTTAGTACATTTTAGATTCTTAGTTGTGTTCAGACCTTAGTAGATGCTCGTGACTTGTGATACCCCGATGTCGGGCTTGTGTATTTATTCCGCATTGTTCATTTAGACTTACATTACGATATATATATCTGATTAATTAAAGGCTTAAAAGTGATTGTTATTGATTAAAGGGTTAATTCGGGAGTTGTGTCGGCTGCCCTAGTTTCACGATAGGCGCCATCACGACCGGGTCGGTTTTAGGGTCGTGACACAATCGTGTAGGTTTATTTTTTAATAAAAAAAGACTATTGTTTCAATCATCTTATCTACAATCTACAATATATTAAAAGCAGGAACATCATAATCTAAAAGTCAAATTACTAAATTATCCCTTTATTATTTATTAAAGTGTCCTTTTAATTAACTTAAATATAAGAACCAAAAACGTGCGTCAATTCAGCAAAGTCCCCTACAACAGACGCCACCCTACGAACTGACGCCAAGCATACGGATATTTTTTTGAAGAAGAGTTGCCACTATTATCCTCTGTAAAAATTAAAAAGTCTCATGACACTTTTTTCTCACTAACCGATTCCCACTGTTAAAGATTCCACCAGGTTTGTCTCCTTTTAAAAATGCTATTTTTGTTTAATTCTCCACTTAATCTAAATCTACTTTTACAAATTGTTATTGAATTGGGATATACTCTGTGGAATGGTTCTATTTTAGAGATGACTGGAATTTAATTGAGTTCTACTTTTTCAAGGCTTGGTTTTCTCTATTTTCTTTTTAAAAAATTATTGTATTTGTCTCTCAACTTATTTTCAGTTACTGGTACTTTTATTGATTTCTAGGTCTACTTTTACAATTTTTGGAGCCCAAATTTAGTTGTCTCCAGGATTACAATGAGAGAAAGTAAATTGAAATTTGTGAATTTAATTTAATTCCTTACACTTGGTCTTTCTTGAAAAGCACAATTATGAGAAGTCTATTTATTGTTATGGTATTTCTCTTTTCCAACATTCTAGATGTTAAGAGGGTGTTTGGCTAAGCTTATAAGCTGGTCAAACTGGCTTATAAGCACTTTTTGGCTTATCTGCGCGTTTGGTAAATTTAAAAGTGCTTATAAGCCAAAAATAAGCTAAAAGCCATAAGTTAGTCTCCCCCAACTTATCAAATTTTAGCTTATAAGCACTTTAAGTTTGACCAAAATATTTACTATCCTATCCCTAAAATACTACTTTTTAAAACAAAACTCTTCGTATACCTAGTTCTTTAGTTGCATATTATTAATTTCAGCACTTTTATCCAAACGTGTAACTGCTTATTTTTTAAATCAACTTCAGCACTTTTCAACACCTAATGCTTATCAGCTACTCTAAATCAGCTAAGCCAAACGGTCTCTAAATCTTGCCCATATACTAAAAAAAAATTACCATTTTCTTGAGATCTGGCATAGAGTAGAATCAGTTAGAGGAATAAGGCTTTAGATTCAAAGTGATAATTTTTTACGTTGTTACTTGTAATTTTAATTTATTCTCTAATATATTTGGTTGTTGCTTTCAAATGTTGGTGGAGAAACTAAGCAGTATTTAGGTTTGATATGTTGTTTTTTAGTTTATAAGGATTTGGAGTTTTCCCTGGTTAAATTGGATCATTCCCAGTTCAGCATTTATGTTCTCCATTATTTCGTTTACAGATTATTTTTAAAATTGAAAATAATTATATGTCATATTTAATATAAATATGTCATAAATATTATTTTATGAAAGAGCCATCACAGATATGAGAATAATAATAACAGATACAACGGAATTTCGCATAAATCCATGCCTTAGTTTATGTGGAACGTTCTTCATTGGAATAGAATAGTTAGGATAAAATTTTCACTTATAATATTGATTTATTTTTTATTTCAAGTTTGCCGATATCGATTTGGTACAAGAAGGGGAGGCACGCGTGGAGTAAATTATAACGAGCAAATTCTTGATCTATTGGATCATTCCTATGTCAACATGCAAGTAGTGATCTTAATTGCTAACATTGCTTTGTAGTATAATTTTTCGTAATATATCTAGAATATGATATTCCATGAAAGATATTGCCACATGACTTATAATACTGTTATTTTATGCTTCTTACTCTTGCAGACAAGATCTTATATTTGAGCAAGATGAATTCACACATATTTACGAACAACTCTGTAAGTTTCCCCATTCTACTGATTTTAGTTTGTTGCATTCATGAAATTAATTTACACGAAATATACTTCTTGCAAATGATGGTAAATTTTTTTTACTGTATCAGGATCATTTTAGGAAAGTACAACGATAAAGCAACATTAAAATTCATCATTTTAATTCATGTACCAATTCCTTCTACGCTTTCCTCTTTATTTATGGGCTATTTCCGTTTATTTTACATCGTATAATTGTTTCTATGTTGAACTTATATTGTCTTTATCTAAGCCTCATTTAATTAATTTGGGAGAGCTCCTCGCATAAGGCTAATATGAAAAAGGACCATAGTCGTCCGAATAAGATCTCAGCTCAAAGATTTAATTGAAAAATATGATATTGAAGTAATTTTGAAGAGCACATTATATATTGTGGGCTATTGATTATCTAATTTTCAGCCAGTAGATAAAAGAGGATTCATTATAAAATTCAAATTGTTATTTTCCAATGATGATATATCAAGCTTAAAGATTTTACTGAAAAATATTAATTGAGTAACTTGAACATTAAAGAGTATTCTTTAATTTATCTTACTTGGACTTATTTGGCAATTCAATTCTTCATATTTAACAATAAAATTTGAACTCTAACACTTATTAGTATATTAAACACATACTTGTAGGTGTACATGAGAAAATTGAAGATTGTGTGCATGACATGTGTACTAAAATAGAAAAAGTGAGTCTTCAATATTCCATAAAAGAGCAATCAATCTTGAGAAGACAATTATGCTAATACGGAATTGATACTATTATGGCGGAAGAATATAGGGAAGATAAAGTTGACCAAAAAATATTGCTTACAGAATCACCTATTGGAGCAATCAATTTTCATATGAAAAATATACCAAAACTTAATGACAGTGTTATGATAGAAGAACAAAGATTGATGTGGATAAAGAGCAATACGCCTTTTCCCTTTATTCATAAAGAGTCTTAAAGTTATATTTTTCAAATATGTACGCATATTAAAGATTTATAACTATCATATAGCATTTAGTAAGAAATTTATATGAAAAACACGTGCAACGCACGTGTAGAGAGACTAGTCCATAAAATAGTACGAATAGATAAAGATGAGAATGACGCTAGACTGAAAAACTTAGAGCAAACAGAGTTACAAATGGATAGTCCAAAAAAAAACGTTAATATAATATTTTATTCACCAAGATAGAATACAGGCGCAACACACGAATGTAGACTTCAAATATTATACAAAACAATTAATAAAGAAAAAATATTATTCTAGTAGGAAAGGAGTTCAAAAATTATTATATTTGTTAAATTATTGTAAAAGTACTAAACTCCAATGCGAAAAAAATAAAATTATATTTTATTGAGTACAAATAATTAAGTCCTTAAATTAATTACTCCCTCAGTTTCAGTTTGTATACAACCTGTTAATTTTCGAGATCATATTATATACACTTCAACCAAAAAATTTAAATATATTTTTTAATCATATTGACATGAAAATATTGCAACTTAATAGTATTCCTTGTATAATTTTTGAATATATGAATTTTAAATTTAAAGTATCGAACTAATATAATCCAATTTAGCTTCAAAGATTAGTCAAATTAACTCTTGAAAAGCGAAAAGATTCACATAAACTACAAAGGAGGGAGTAATTAGCAAAATAATCATTTTATTTCTTTTATAAAATCATCATATAAATAAAATTATTTTTAAACTAATAAAACTCTTAAGGTACATAAACTTATATTCACAGAAGACCATTGACGATTAAAAACATAAAAATAATAGAGCAAAACTGATTATGTTATAGTTTAACTTGTTATTTATTTTTCATATTACGTAACAAAAATAAAAAGGATGTACATAAGATATCCACATATGTCCTAAGAAATTACAATAACGCATATGTAAGACATAATTTCTTTATTTATTGTACTAGCTAAGCTGGATCAATATTTATATTTTTAGGAACTTAGATCTTTTTTGTTAATTTTTGGTTAATAACTCAAATAAATTATTTAATATAGCTACCTATTTTTAAGAAATTATATACTCTTGATATAGGTACACATGCAAAACGCGTACCATAAGATCATGGGCGAATTTATCTTTGTCGACACCGCTTGGTCGAATATTTTTGTTAAATACGTGTATAAATAATATGAAATCTAGGTTATATAAAATAAAATGACATCATTGAACTTAGTCTCAATTTCGACACGTAGTTTAATATACATTTTTTCTGTACTTCTATTTTTTAAAAAGTAGTGGTCCGAAGAATTGACCCGACACCTATTTTAAATCAAGTAAAAAAAAAAAATACAACTTTTTGTGCCTTTCATCTACAAAAGTTACCCCAAATAGGCTATTATAAATATATTTCAAAAAGTATAAATCCGTCGAGGCGAGTTGTCCTAATATATTTACATTATATGTTTTATTAGTATGTTCTGAATTATTTTTAAAAAATACAATATTATTAAAATAATTTATTCACATATTAACTGTTAAAAATGACAGTGCTTACGAAAAATTCTGCGTACGCCCCTACATAAGATTAGTATATAAAATTACGAGTATAAAACTTTTTATAACCAGACATATTATGATTGAGGACACACACTCTTTCGTGCGAGACTCTTGAAATATAAGAGCGGAGGTAAAAGCAAAAGAATAGTAGAAAAAGAGAATAACTAACAAGTTTTGGAACAGATGACTTCTAAGTTCTAATTCTTTTTTTATTTTCCTTATCTTTTTTTCTTGTAGTAGAGTAGTTAGAAGAATACTATAGGAAGTAATTAATTTGCAGTAAAATCATTCTTCTGTGTGCATACGTGAAAGATTTAAAATCACATAATACACAAATAATGCTTAAGTTGTTTACAACCTAAATGGTGTTTAAATTACAGTTGTTCAAACATAATTTTGCATTTTTGCACATTATATCTTAGTATTAACTTCGAGCTAGGATTAACTTCACATACTTTTGATAGATAAGTAACATATCAAAATCTGGGTGTTTATTAGTGTGTAAATGTCACGACCCGGATTTCCCACCATCGGGAGTCGTGATGGCGCCTACTAACGGAGCTAGGCAAGCCAACTTAATTAACAAATTCCTTAAACACATGATCCTTTTTAACAATTAACGGCATTAAATAAAGGTGACGGAATTAAAATCATAAGCGGAAGACTTAAATGTAGATAGAAGATCGATAATATAGAAGTTCCAACACAAATATCTCTACCCCGGGACTGGAGTCACATACTCACGAACATCTAAGGAGTACTACACACAAAGTCTGAAAGAAACATAATCTGTTTATCTCGGGTACAATGAGATGACAGCCAAATGTAAAGATAGGAGGGAGACGCCGGGCCTGCGGACGCCTGCAAGCTACCTCGGGTCTCTCTGGACTGAAGGTTCGCCCCCGAGCTAATGCTGCTGCTGCTGCTCAATACCTGGACCTGTGTAAAAATGCATAGAGTGTAGCATCAGCACAACCGACCCCATGTGCTGGTGAGTGCCTAGCCTAACCCCGGCGAAGTAGTGACGAGGCTAGACTGGACCTCACATAAACCTGTGCAATTATAAATAAACAGCAGAAATCGAAGTACAAGGCAACTAACAGTATGGGAGGGGAGACATGCTGTGGGGAGATAACAATATTAACAGTAAATCCAAAGTAATCAATCTAGGTGCAATTTAAAATTTAAGGCGAGCAAGAACTAATACCAACACTAAACACATTTGTATCAATAACTGTTGCGGCGCGCAATCCGACCCTAATATATTTCAACACTGTTGCGGCGTGCAACCCGATCCACAATTATCACTGTTGCGGCGTGCAACCCGATCCACAATGTCTACCTCTCAATCTTGCCCAAGCAACAGTCACAAATAAAAGGTAGGGAGTGAACAAGTATTTGGAAGGAAATCCCAAGAAGGATACACAAACAACCAATAACAACCATGCCAGAGTAAATCGTTATTTCTCTTTTTCTTTCATTTTCATATCCTAGTTCTCATTAGCACTCGTGTCAAGCTCTAAGGCATTTCTCATTTCATATGCTCTCACCATTTGTATTTCAGACCGAGCCAATGCTCCACAAAGTTCCACAATCACAATATCTTTCACAAGGTGTTTACAACGCATAGAAGCCATCAAATAAGCATGGAAGGCATAACAATATCCAAACAACCCACATATAAGGACTCACGGTCATGCTAGACCCCAATGTATAGGAACTCGTCACCATGCCTATACATCGTACTCGATCATTTAGCAATTAGCAAACAAGACTCGACTCCTATTCCCTCAAGCTAGGGTTACACCAAACACTTACCTCAACTTCCACGGCCAATACAATCCTCCACTACCGCTTTCCCTCTCGAATTTGGCTCCAACTCAACCAAATCTATGCAATAAGGACTTCATGATATCAATATGTGCTAAACAAATCAAAAGCGATGACTAATTATAGCTTTTTCATCAATTTACCCCAAAAGGTCAAAAATACCCCCGGGCCCACATGGTCAAAACCCGAGGTTCGAACCAAAACCCGTTTACCCATTCCCCCATGAACTCAAATATGTAAGTTATTTTGGAATCGGACCCCGAATTGAGGTCCAAAAACCCCCAATTTTAGAAAACCTAGGTTCTACCCTAAATTCTCAATTTCCCAATTAAAATCTTTGTTTTGAAGTTGAAATTATGTTTAAGGATGTTAAGGAGTTTAGAAAATCAGTTAGAAATCACTTACCAATCGTTTTGAAGAAGTGGAATCGTTTGGAAAATCGCCTCTTATGTTTTGGGTTTTGAAAAAGTGAAAAATGACTGAGAATCCCGACTTTATATACTGTGCTGAAGACTGGCGCGGACCGCACAAAAATGCACCGCGGCCACGCCGAGGAAGGGAAGAAAAATGACTCTCTGAACGTACCCAGCGCGGACCGCACTGATTTGGTGCGCGGCCGCGCTGTTTGACCTAGAATTCACTGGCCCTCTGAACCTAGCCACGCGGACCGCGCAGAAATGCACCGCGGCCGCGCGGCTTCCAGCACGGACCGCGCGGAAATGACCGCGGCCGCGCTGGGGGCCTGCAACACCTGGACCTGCAACCATCTGATATTTCTAGCCTAAGACCTCCCGGGACCTACTCAAAACTCACCCGAGCCCTCGGGGCTCCAAACCGAACATATATATAAACTCAAAAACATCCTACGGACTCATCCGTGCGATCAAATTGCCCAAACAACATCATAATCATCAAATTAGGCCTCAAGATCCAGGATTTCCTTCCAATTTTCATAAAACATCAAGTTTAGAGTTTTTAGTCCAAAACACGTCAAACGACGTCCAAATTCAACCAAACTTTACAGAAAGTACTTAAGCCGTATATAAGACTTGTACCGGGCGTCGGAACCAAAATACGAGCCCGATACCACAGTCTTTTAATCAAATTTCATTTCCAATTTCCTTATTTATTTCCAGAAAACAATTTCACACAAAAATTCGTTTCTCGGGCTTGGGACCTCGGAATTTGATTCCGGGCATACGCTCAAGTCTCATATTTTCCTACGGACCCTCTGGGACCGTCAATTCACGGGTCCGGGGCCGTTTGCCCAAAACGTTGACCGAAGTCAAACTTAATCAATAAAAATCCAAGATTTAACCATTTTTCTCACGAATTTCATATTTAAACTTTTCCGGCTACGCGCCCGGACTGCGCACACAACTCGAGGCAACCCCAAATGAGGTTTCCAGGGCCTCAGAAGTACAGAGGGAGTAGGAATACAGGTGATGACCCTTTGGGTCGTCACAGTAAATGACAGCTTCACTGTTATTGCTATTGTCAAGTTTATCAATGAGAAGAGAGCTTGAAGAAGAAGAAGTATGAGCAGAAGAAAACTTAGAGAGAAAATAACTGCTTCTCATTTCTTCTATTGATGGTACTGTACACAATCACGTATATATACAGTATTCTAACTAACATCTTTAACTAACTAGTTTTTGCAGAAATAGCCATTACATTTAACACTAGCTACTTATTACACATATAGCCACTATCAGCTTATACTCTCAACATTCCCCCTTAAGCTGATGCTGTGAATATATTCTTGACTCCAAGCTGATTCATCAGAACTTCATGTTGAGTCTTTCCAAGGCTTTTGGTGAGTAAATCTGCCAGCTGATCCTTTGTAGAGACATGATGAGTTTTGATTGCTCCTTGACTTATTTTTTCCCTTACAAAATGACAATCAATATCTATATGTTTGGTTCTTTCATGAAATATTGGGTTTTTGCTATCACAGAACATGTCAACAGGTTGTTGCACTTCAACTCCCAAATCCTTGAACAGTCCTATCAACCAAGTAACTTCAGCTACACATGATGCCATGCTTCTAAATTCAGCTTCAGCTGAGCTTCGAGCTACAGTTTCCTGCTTCTTGGATTTCCAAGACACCAAAGCCCCTCCAAATTTCACTAGATAACCAGTAACTGATCTTCTGGTCTGTAGACAAGAACCCCAATCAGAGTCACAAAATGCTTGTAGTTCTTTAGTTGCAGCTGATGGTATTAAGAGGCCCAGGCCTGGTGAAGCTTTCAGATATCTAACAATTCTCAGGGCAGCCTCCATGTGAGATTGTTTTGGAGCATGCATATACTGACTAAGTACCTATACTCCAAATGAGATATCTGGCCTAGTCATGGTCAAATACAGAAGCCTTCCTACCAATCTTTGATATTCTCCAGCATGTTCTAGTGTTGGGACTTCATGAGTTGCATTTTTTCTGAAAGCTTTGTCAAATTCTATTGAAGTAAGCTTTTGATTGCATTCAATTGGAGTTCCAGCAGTTTTAGCACCTCCCAGGCCAAGCTCAGAAATCAGCTCCAACGAATACTTCCTTTGGCACATATGTATGCCTTTGCTAGACCTTGCAAATTCAATGCCTAAGAAAAACTTCAATTCCCCTAGATCTTTCATTTTGAACTTTTTCTGAAGATCACACCTAGTCTTCTTCAGGAGATCATTGTTGGTTCCTGTGATGATTAGATGATCAACATATATAAGGATCACAACTATATCACTTCCTTGACATTGTGTGAAGAGTGAATAGTCAAAATGACTCTGAACAAAGCCAAGCTGCTGCAAAGCTTCAGTGAGTTTTAGGTTCTACTGTCTTGGTGCTTGTTTTAGGCCATACAATGATTTCTGGAGTTTGCAGACTTGATTGATCTCCCCCTGTCTAGCAAACCCTTCTGGAATAGTCATATAAACTTCCTCTAAAAGATCCCCTTGCAAGAAAGCATTGTGTACATCCATTTGATAGATGAACCAATGCTTTGAGGCTGCTACAACAATTACTGATCGAACAGTAACCATTTTGGCAACTGGAGAAAAGGTAGTCCAACCTAGCTTGTTGACTATAACCCTTGGCTACTAGTCGTGCCTTGTATCTCTCCACTTCTCCTGAGGACCTATACTTGGCCTTGAAGACCCATTTGCACCCAATTGCTGCTTTACCTTTAGGAAGATCAACAATGGTCCAGGTGTTGTTGTCTTCTAGTGCTGCAATCTCTAGTTTCATGGCTTCAATCCACTTTGCATCTGAAGTTGCTTCCTTATAGCTGGTAGGCTCTACAATGGATGAGTAAGAATTTAAGGATGTCTTATATAGTAAGGCTAGTTGATCATAGCTAATATAGGAGGAGAGAGGATATGCACAATTAGATTTCTTTGTGGTGATAAAATCCTGCAACCACAGAGGTTGTTTTACAGTTCTAGTAGATTTTTTGAGCTGTTGAAGCTGAGAGGAAGGTGCAGTAGAAGGAGGTAAATTGGTGGGAAGTTCTGTTGGAATGTCATTGATAAGAAAGGGTGCTATACTATTGGGAGATGGTTCAGTCATACTGATAGAGGGAGGTTCAGTGAAATGAGTTTCCAGAGGCTGTTCATCTTGTAGTGATGTGATAGTAGAGGAGGTATTAGGACTGATCCTAGGAGTTTCAGTGTCAGAAATGGCTTCAAGTACTGGAAATAAGGGTAGAGTAGAAGGTTTAAAATGTTTAAAAGGAAAAAGGTCTTCTCTGAAAACAACATTTCTACTTACAAAAAATAATCTACCATGCAGATCATAAAGTTTGTATCCCTTTTGAGTAGAGGAATATCCCATTAAGGCAGCAGAAATGGCTCTAGGAGACAGCTTATCAGTGATGTTTGGGTTTGATGCATAGGCAAGACAACCAAAGGTTTTTAGATGATCAAGGTTTGGAGGGTGTGAATACAGTAGTTGAAATGGAGATTTATGGTGTAGAGTGGAAGAGGGTAGCCTGTTCAGTAGATAGACTGCAGTATCAACACATTCTCCCCAAAACCTTAGAGGCACAACACCTTGAAATCTTAGAGATCTGGCTATATTGAGAATAGATCTATGTTTCCTTTCCACTACACCATTCTGTTGAGGTGTATAAACACATGAACTTTGATGCACAATCCCATTTTCTTGAATCAGCTCATTCATTTGAGAATTTAAAAACTCACAGCCATTGTATGTTCTTAATGTTTGGACAGAAGAGTTAAATCTATTCTTTACCAAGGCAAGAAACTGCTTCAACACAACAAAAGTTTCAGCTTTATTATTCAACAGAAAAATCCAAGTGTACCTAGAGAAATCATCCACCAGTGTTAGAAAATACCTCTTCCCATCATGTGTAGGTACTCTGTAAGGGCCCCATACATCCCCATGAACAAGCTGAAAAGGCTTATTTGAAATAGTGGTGCTAATAGGAAATGGAAGTTTAGACTGCTTCCCTAGAGGACATACAGGACAATGATGCTGCTTATCAAGTTTACAGTTTTTCAAAAACTCTATTTTCTGAGCATATCTAAAGGAACATGGCCTAATCTATTATGCCATACAGACAGTGGAACATTAGTAGACACAGAATAGCACTTCTCTTTACTATCAGCCTCTTGTAATTGTGATTGAACAGGTGATGCAGTAGGAGTTGAAGCTGACTTCAAATAGTACATTCCACACTCTTCTCTACCAATCCCCCTTACCTGCCCACTGAAGAGGTCCTGGAATAGGCAAAAATCAGGGAAGAATGCAGCACAACACTTCAGTTCTTTTGTCAACTTAGACACAGACAAAAGATTAAACTTGAAGTCAGGAATGTGTAACACATTTTCTATGTCCTGATTTCTGAAAATTCTAGATGTTCCTGTGTTTGATATTGATACCTCATTCCTATTTGGAAGATGCACTTTACCTCCTTTCAAACCAGACTTCTTATCTATTTTAGTCAACAACTTAGAATTCCCTACCATGTGATTGGTGGCTCCTGTATCAATTATCCACTTATCCTCAACTATACTAGACAGGAAGTCAAATATACCTGCTGCTGTTGGTTGAGCAGAGCTGGTTGATTCTTCATTTGCTTTCCCAAGCATATGAAGGATTTGTTGATACTGCTGTGGAGTGAAGTATGTTGCAGAGTGAGGTGTGGCTGCTGGATAAAGTTGAGGCTGAATTCTCTCCCCATGGTTTCCTCTAATGTTATTACCTGCAAGGTTATCTGCTGAACAAACATCATGATCTCCATTAGTAGGCATTAATGTGCCAGAGTCACCAGTATTTCCTGCAAAGTTAGCTGTAGGGAATGTATTTCCTTTCTTTTTATGTTTAAAATCAGCCGGATAACCGATTAGTTTGAAGCAATTCTCTCTAGTATGCCCCTTATACTTACAGTAATCACAAACCAGGTTAAAGCTCTTCTTAGGCCTTTGTTGGAAACCACCTCTAGCAGATATCAACGAGGTGAAATCTGAGTTCTCTGCAGGATTAGTGTATGCAATTGCCCTTTGGCTTTCCCTCTCCATCATCATAGAATAGGCCTTGTTAACAGAGGGAGCTAGTGTCATCATGAGCAATTGACTTCTAGCTTGCTCATGAGACTCATTTAGTCCCATAAGGAATTGTAACAGTTTTAGCCTTTCCATAAACATAACAAATTCACGTGATTTCTCACGGTCGCACCCAGGAATTGGAGCTAAACTATCAAATTCTGCACACAGCTGCCTCAATTTTGAGAAATATGAGGATATCAAGCTAGTTCCTTGACTGATTGTTGCAATGTTCTTGTGGATTTGAAATATTCTGGAGAGATCAGCTTTATCAAATCTCTCTCTTAAGTCATTCCACACAGCACTTGCATTTGATGAGTAAACTATTCCACTGAGCAACTCGGGCGATACACAGTTCATAATCCATGACAGGACTATGGCGTTGTATCTATCCCATAGATCCACTAGATTAGGGCCAAACTTTACTCGCTTACAGTGCCATCGATGAACCCTAATTTGTTCCTCCCTAAAATAGCAATTCGCATTGCCCGGCTCCACACCGAGTAATTTTCTGGACCTCGCAATTGTAGCGAGATCAGAATTGCACCAGAATTATCATTTGAATTCAAAAATAGAGGATGATTATGACTTAACTTCTCAGGAGCTTCATTGTCAACTTCCGCCATTGCTAAGCTTCAACTGTAGAGGTAGACCTTGAGCCTGCGTAATTGAGACAATTGAGCTTGAATTCTGCAGCTACTTCGACGATTTGAGATCTAGATCTGAGCAGTAGGCTCTGATACCATGTCAAGTTTATCAACGAGAAGAGAGCTTGAAGAAGAAGAAGTATGAGCAGAAGAAAACTTAGAGAGAAAATAACTGCTTCTCGTTTCTTCTATTGATGGTACTGTACCCAATCACGTATATATACAGTATTCTAACTAACATCTTTAACTAACTAGTTTTTGCACAAATAGCCATTACATTTAACACTAGCTACTTATTACACATATAGCCACTATCAGCTTATACTCTCAACAGCTATCAAGTGGGTAAAATTTGTATTTGTCCGAATATGCTTCATTATAATCTATTTTAAAATTTATGTTGGATAAGTATAATCTATTTTGCTTTCTTACAGGCAAATTTATGTTGTTACAATCAAGAAAGTCGTTTTTCAATACGCACTTTAAGAGCTTGTTTGGCCATAAAAAAAATCCACTTTTTTCGATTTTTTTTTCGAAATCAGTGTTTGGCCATAATTTTTCAATTTTCACTCGTATGAATTTAAGAATTTTTCGAAAATTTGAAAAACTCCAAAAAGCTATTTTTTTCCAAAATTTTCACTTAGATCACTCACAGATATTCAAAAATAACCCAAAATTATATTCATGTACAAACACAACTCTAATTTTCAAAACACTTGAATTTTTTTCCACTACTTTTTCCAGAAATTTTACAATTTTTATGTCCAAACGCCCACTAAGGTTGGTAACAGAAGAAATTACGTGGTATACAACAACTAGACACAACAATTCATATAAAGCAGCCTATTCATCCAAATTTAAGTATAATAATTAATTAAATAGTCGTCCATCTAACCGTATAAATTAAAAATAGCCAATAAAGATATAATATATATACGTAATTTATATATTATATATATATAATTATGTATAATTAATGTATAATTTATAAAAATTACTAAAAAATAAACGATGAATATAACATGCTATTTACGCAAAGATTCCATACAAGCAACTGCATTACCACTAAACATGTGTGGATGAGCTAATAATGGCTGTCTTTTACTTCACCAAAAGTGATTAAGTGAGGCTGTGGGGTCCAGATGATGTATGTATATATTGGTCGTCATGAGTCCATTATTGATATTTTATGATTGTTTATTCAATAGAATAACTAAAAGTCAATATAAAAAGAAGGTGCAAAGATATAACGAGCTTTCCATTTCAAAACTAATTGTTCTTACACAGTGCAAAAGCTTATCGGCATTTTGATTTTTGTCCATGGCGGCTATTCCCACTGGCGCTTACACGGCGGCCGGTGCCTCGCCGCTGCTCCATCCGAACTCATGCCTCCGTGTCACCTCCGCAAGATTCAACTTTCGGGTGCGTGCATCAGCAAGTACTGCTGGGGGATCAGCCGCCTCCACCGGCCAGCAACCGCCAACGCCTCCTGCTCCGTTGAGCAACAACGGAAGCTTAAGGAACAACTCCACTACTCATGAGATAGAGGAAAAAACTTTGACTATAAAGGATTACATGGAATGGAGCAAGGATATGATTGGATGCGGATCCGAGGGTGGGCCACCACGCTGGTTTTCGCCCTTGGACTGCGGTTCTCCAATCAAAGACTCGCCTCTCTTGCTCTACTTACCAGGTGAGTAAAATGACGCACCGAATAAATTTTTTTTCTTTTCTTCTATTACTAATAAATATCTAGAATTGAACGGACGATAGACCAGAAATTAAAGAGAAGGAAAGACGATCTGGATTAGGACATGCCAGTATTATAGTGAACTGCTACTTTTAGAGTAGAAAGTATCGATTGGGTCTTCTACCTATCTAACTGTCCACGTTTTCCCTGTCATCATCAAACACGTAGTAATCACTGATAACGTAGCTGCTACGAGCAAAGGATGCAGATATATCTACTTTTAACTTTTTCTGTTCTTTTAAGTTCTTCGGTGTCTGAACCAGATAGCATATAAAAGACGAACTTTATGAAAAAATGTTCGAACAAGAAAAATAAAGAGCATTAACTATGTGCTGTTTATACTCCCTCCGTCCCGTTTTATTTTACTCTATTTAACTAAGTACAAAGTTTAAGATATTAGTATAACTTCTTTGTATAAAAGTAGTAATGAAAGAAAATAGTAAAATAAAAAATTAGATATAAGTTGAATAAGAAAATATCGCATCTGAACTTAAAGTTGAATGGTTAATAGATTTAAATCTTAGAAGCTTGTGAAAAATGTATAAAACAATACTCCATTGTTAATAGAATACTAAGTATTTCCATCACACACTATGTGATAAATTTTTGAATCAACTTATTTTGTTATCTTAACTATGTTTGGTTTTACCAAAGCATCTCAACAAATATAAATGTTGCTGGACATAGTAATTAGCTCTAGCTTATTGATCCTCTTGTATAAAAACACTAACATCCTCTCAAATAACTGCAATGGCAAAATTTATAAGTGATTGCATATTTGCATTGTTAAGTGGTGCAATTATTTCGTTGTGAACAAAACCATAGTGCAAATATTGATATATGGCTGATGGCACACACTAGACAAATATCTTCTCTGTATCAGCGTCTGTGAACTGTTCATACATTGATCTAAATAGCTAAATCTATAAGTTAATTAAGCAATTCTATTTACTCGGAACATTGCAGGGATTGATGGTGTTGGACTTGGCCTTATAAAGCATCATAAGCGACTTGGAAGGTGAGTTTGTTAGTTGATCTTTCCGGCACAATGCTGGAATTTAAAATGTTTGATTTTCAGTATTACTATTTATTAAGATGTTTGTGTTGTACTAGATTTCAATATCCTGTTAAGTCATCATCATCTTCTTCTTCTTTTCTTTTCTTTTTGGGTGGTGCTATCCATACATGAAGGATCTTCAATATGTGGTGTCTCCATGTTCCAGTTACAGATCGAACATTGTTCACAGGTCTCTCCTTCCTCATCTCCCTGTTGTGTTCTTAGGCAAAATTGCTTGTTAGAATTTTAATAGATGGAAACCAAACAGCTGAATAAGAATATTTAAAGAGGGGAAATGGTAGTAAGTGCCGCTGCCCCTAAATTTTGATTCATTGTATGATTCCATATGAAACTTTAGAAGTTATGATCTGAGGACTACAATTATCGTATACTGAAGTCGAACTCTCTTAGTGTTGCATAACAGATACAGATCTTATGTAATTTTGCAAAAACCGCCCCTTTAGGTTCAGCTGAATGAGATAATTATGAATCACCTAATAAGTGGGAGCAAGCGGTGCATAAAAGTCTTTCAGTTATTCTTTAAACATTAATTGCACTTCACTTTAAGACCGGTCCTTCAAACAAAGGCTTAGTAAGCACAGATCCCTAATGTCTATGCCGTGATATCTTGTGCTTTTTGCATTTCTTTGTAATGTGTAATTTAACTCGTGTTCACTTTACAATTTGAACAATGTGACTAGACAAATCTGTCGTGTTCCATCTTAAGCATGTTTTCCCTTTTAAACTGGTGACTTTGTGTGCTGGTTTTATCATTTGAAATGGAAGTAACAGCGGGATATGCTTCCACTTAATTGTCCTCCAGACCTGGTGCTCCTGGTTGAAGCAACTGTTAGGTCAGAGCATCACCATGCACCAAGACGGCCCATCTATCTTCTTGGAGAATCTTTTGGGGGATGCCTAGCACTTGCTGTTGCTGCTCGTAATCCTCATATTGATCTTGCACTAATTTTGGCAAACCCAGGTTCAGAAGCTTGTAATTTTATCTGAGAAGATTTAATATTGCCTGAAGCATTTCATAGTTCTCATTGCAAAGATGTGTCTCAGCCACGCGTCTATGTGAATCTCAGCTGCAAAATCTGATAGTGCTGTCAGAAGTCATTCCCGAGCAACTCCATACAAGCATGGTTAAAACGCTAAGTGTGACGACAGGTTATTGTTAACTTCACCCTCTAATTTAGGAGTATAATCGTTCAACTGGATGGAAATTTGACTTGGTGAACTAGCATTATGATTACTTTTAACAACTCTGAGTTGTATATTTATGTGGCATTTGTTTTGAAGTAGCAGAAACTGAGTTTTTCTTGAGTTTTTGTAGAAAGTGTTTGTCTGAATGATTTTTTCAGGAAAGATTAACTTCTTTTGAAGATTTCCTAACTCATTTTTTTCCGGAAATCTTCCAAAAAAAATTACTTTTCCTGCATGTCCTAGATTACTGTGCTAGATGAAATGTGAACTGTTTGGTTTGGTTTATAAATGAACTAGCTTAGGACTATTATTTATCCTGTATCTTTATGATTAGAAATCTTGCTGACTAGAATTGTATGAGTTGCTTTTTTAGATTGTAGGAGCAAAAAGCATGCTAAACATGCTCTCCAGTTACAAATTAAGATGTTTGCTTGCCGATCTATTACCACACATCTCGCTTTACATTGTATGTTTCTCCAAAATATGTGCGTATCAGTTGAGGCAACGCATGCTTCATCTAAGTGTGCAGCTACTTATTCTGGTCATGTTTGTTCTAACTTGCACCACAAATCCAGTCAACTCGAACGGCTCGACTGCTGAGCCAGAATAAACCAATGACTTGAAGAACTTAATCCCAATATTGAACAAACATTCAGATCTGCTTGCTGTATGCATAATTCTTTAAGAAGCAAAAGATTTGGTAAAACACCTCACCTTATTATTACAGCCTGTCCTTTTGAACTTCTCTTGATAAAGCTTGTAATTTCATGTTCATCTGATTTATGATGTCAATAAATCATCACCTAATCTTTTAGCGCTTGCACGAATAAATTTACATTTGGTACTTTAATTGTAATGTTGATTGGGACTATAACCCCCTCCTTAATAGTTAATATTGGACTATGATGGGCTCGAAATGGAGCGACATGAAGAGTGAGAATTCATATAGCCGACCCGACTTGCTTTGGATTGAGGCGTAGTTGTTGATGTTGCTGTTGCTGATTAGGACTAAATAACTTCAGTGATACTTGCCGTTTTTCTTGCTTAAATTGGTTAACTGAGTTCCTTTGTGGTAAACTTTTAGATGAACTGACAACTGATGTGTGAAACTCAATTACAATGATTAGGTCTTCCTACAAGGGTGGCAGTGGCAATTCCTGGTAACGGGCGTCCTCTGCAACAAGCAGTAGCTGAGTTATTTCGCGGTGATGCAGCATTTTCATCCTACTTATCTGTAAGGTTCAACAGTCTTAACTCAGTAGGTTAAATACAAAAGTCATCCCTCTAACTCTTAAAGTTTTCACCCCTTGATTTTTATTTTTTTTAAATTTTTTTTTGGACCTTTCATCAATTTATTCTTTGTGTCATCTCCTTAGCATTGATATGATTTCCTTTCAGTCACCAAGTTTATTCCTGTTGAAATCTTCTTTTTCCGCTCTAGCTTTGATACTTCAATAGTTTCAAAATTTTTAATTTAGAGGTCCATTATTAGTTGATATATTCAGTTTCAGTTTTTTCATGTAGTCAGTTTGAGCAAGAAAATGATGAAAAAGGTCGCAGGTGCTGGCTGATGTTTTACCTGCAGAAACACTTATCTGGCGGCTGAAGATGCTCAAATCAGCCGCAGCTTTTGTCAATTCTCGCCTCCATGCTGTCAAAGCTCAGACTCTGGTACTTTCTAGGTAATTCTTCAGAGTTCCAGCGTGTCACTGGTAAAATTTGATGAAAGAGAGATTTTTTAACCCCTCCTCCCTCCTGGGAAATAGTTGATTTTCTCTCTCTCTTGCCATCTTTACATGAAGTTTATTAGTGTACACTAGAATTGTTGCATTCTCTTCTCTTTCTAGACATTTCGAGCAATATCTAATTCAGGTTAGCTTTCGTGGCTGTCACTACGCATGACTAAGTGTTCTATTGCTATGCAGTGGAAAGGATCACTTGATACCCAGCCCAGAGGAAGGTGAGAGGCTTTGTCACATGCTTCCAAACTGTGAAATCCGGAGATTTAATAACAGTGGTCATGCCCTTCTCCTGGTAGGCTGTTCTTCTTTTCCAAACCCTTTCAGACCCAATTCCTTTTTCCAACCTCCATAAATGACTTCTGTTCTGTACCATACCCAAAACTGCTAATGCAAATGGTAATAGTTCAAGGACTTACTTTAGAGAAATCTTTGTCAACAAATAATAAAACAAAGCAGAGAACTTCTTGGTTAGACTATACATCAAATATAGATAGAATTACCAAAAATCTTGTACATGAAGTCTTGTTGAGGTTTATTTAGTTATAAAAAAGAAAATAAAAGAGAAAATGCCTCTTAATAAAATGGAGCAAAGAGAACATGCCTCTTAGTGAATGAAGAGGCTTAGGAATAAGTGAAGTAGGAGACAGAATCTCAAGGATCAGATGCATAGTAAGGCAAGATGATAGCCTCTATCTTTGGCAGAGGCGGACCCAAGATTTGAAGGTTACGGGTGCACTTTTGCATTCAACTAAAATTTGCTTTGTATATAAAGTGCCACTACTAATATATTATTATTTTTGAGTAGACATATATATGTTTGCATGTAATTTTTGCCGAACTTTCCGGATGTTGGTGAACCCTCTCTTTACAACTTAGGTCCGCCTCTGGTCTTTGGTGCTTGCAATTTCCTGGTAATAGTGTGCTTTCTAGTTGCTTATGCAAAATACAGGTCCTGGTCATTCATTTATACGTTATTGATTATTGGGATATTCCCTGCGCTGTTCCAACTTGGAATTATCCATGCAGTTTGTATACCAGCTGAAGTTTGTAGCTTTTTCTCTCATTTTCTATTATCTGCTGTAATTTAGGATTTCAGGAATGCTACAATCCTGATATAGCACTTTTCTACTTGTTTTTTTCATCTTCGAAGCTTGAAGATAAAAAGTAACAACTTCAGTGTGGACTGTGGCCTTCCTACAGAATTACTCTATCAATATAATTCCATAATAATGTCACACAGTGGCATATTGCATGCCTTACTTCCTACTGAAATAATCAGTACCAATGGCAGTTTATATAATAGGCTTATAGTAAGCGAGGATTCATATAGTTGTTGTAATGGCAGTTTATATAATAGGCTATATAGTCATGCAATAGCCTACTTTGTATGCTCTAAGTGCTGCATGCATGTGGTGGTTACCTCAAGTCCCCAAAAATATATATTCCCAACTTTTAAACCATTTATACCAAATCTTTTGCCCCCCCCCCCCCCCCCCCAAAAAAAAAAAAAAAAAAACCTTTGCGGGGGTACATGTTGAGTTGCAGTTTTTGTGCAGGAAGATGGCTTTGATTTGGTAACTGTCATAAAGGGTGCCAGTTTTTATCGACGTGGAAGGCACCTTGACTTTGTTAAAGATTTTGTGCCGCCAAGCACTTCTGAATTTGACAGTGTGTATCAACCATACAGGTATGTTGTCCTGTACTATGTTGGAAGACACTAACCATCTTTAGGGGACTGTAGAGCCGAATTATTTGCTTCCTGGTCTCTTACAGTTGTATATTGTGCTCTATGTGCATAGATACGATATCTATTTTAATGAGGTTCCATGCTGAAAAAATATTATTGGCGGGTCTTGCTTCTCTATATAAGATGCTACCTTTGAACTACCTAAACAGGGTTAAGCTAGTCAGGAACTCTTATTGGCATAGTGAATCAACTCATCTGCATCTGCTATTCAACGTATACTTAGTTCATTTGATAAATAACACAAAAACTGTAAGTTTATTTAATTGTTAGTACTTGTATGACTGATCAAAACACAGATGGATGGAAGTTGCCTTCAACCCTGTAATGATATCAACTCTCGAGAATGGAAATATTGTTCGGGGTCTGACTGGAATTCCTTCTGAAGGCCCGGTCTTACTCGTAGGTTATCACATGATGCTTGGACTTGAACTAGTTCCTCTGGTGTCCCGCTTGTGGAATGAGAAAAAGATTGTCCTGCGAGGCATAGCGCATCCTATGATGTTTCAGAGACTAGGAGAGGGGAGAATGCCTGTGTTATCGATGTATGATGATTTCCGTTTTATGGGTGCAGTTCCCGTGTCAGCAACTAACTTCTATAAACTTTTATCATCAAAATCCCATGTTTTGCTGTATCCCGGGGGCATGCGGGAAGCTCTTCACCGGAAGGTATTATTTACTTAAAACATATTGCTAAGAAATGCGCTACTCAAAATATTTTTACATTTCATTTTAAGAATCTAAGGGTTGCATCTCTTAAAAACTTTGTGATTAATTCGTGTGATTTTTCCCTGCTGTACTTGAAGCATAAAGTCATGTGAAACTGTTAATGAGTTGATCAATAACCTTTTCTTTCTTTAAAACAACTGCACCATCCAGCAGATCAGTTGATTCCGTATCTTAGGCTCAACATTAATCTTATTAATGTCATCTGGTAGGAGCAGTTATCTTGTATATATACGCATCTCTCTCTTTCTTGCTTACTTATTTTGGCATATATGCATGTTTTTAAAGATACCAATAATTATAGGAAATTGATTATTCCAGTTTAGAAACTGAATCTGTCATCTGTAAGCATTTGATATTACAACTATATATGAGCTAATTTAACTTTGTAATATCTGGACCCCATCACTAAATGTAGAATTAGATGGTCAGTTTTCATATTGATGAAACAAAAGTGAAAGTTACAACCTGTTGATTTCTCAAGATGCAATCTTATCTGTTGTTATATGTGGTTCTAAGGAAAGTTTGATACAGTGTATATCTGATGAGAAGGCCAAAATTAAGTACTGAAGTAAGTTGTTGGAAGATACTTACTTGAGAGATTGACTTAGAATAATAGCAGTATTCTTTGCAGTTTTAAATGTTGAATAAGGTTATTACTTAAATAGCCAATGAGCAGAAAATAAAAGCCTGCTGTTCTTCTAACAGTTTGGTCTTCTAACTTCAGGGAGAGGAGTACAAATTATTCTGGCCAGAACAGTCTGAATTTGTCAGGATGGCAGCTAGATTTGGAGCGAAAATTGTACCTTTTGGTACGGTGGGAGAAGATGATGTTGGCCAGGTAGTCTCATGAGTTTACATTCTTTGAATAATTCAAATCAGAACATGCGCATCTGTTCTGGTCCATGTGTTTCACTACAAAAGTTGAGCTTGTTTTGTTTGGGATGCACAAGTACATTTAGAAATATAAATATAAAAAGAAATGCTTAAAGCAATGTTGAATACTTATGACAACAAGATGGAAATCATTGTTGAAAGGCAAATGGATAAGGTGTGCCGGCACAAAACAGCTTGTGGCTTCAGTGCCGTAACTGTGTTTTATTAATCAAACTGAATCCTTAGGTTTTTTCTGGTGCTGATGTTACACAATTCTCATTTTGAAAGGGAAAAGAAACAGAATTTACAAATGGATGTATCAAAACTTGTCTAGTAACTACCATAAGTAGATTGTAAGAAAGCAGCTCTTGTAAGCAGAAAATTTAGTCATTATTTGGCTGGTCATTATTTTTTGCTCAATATAAAAAGACTTTCATCTACTAATTGAGGTCTCTCCCTCAGTTTTAGCATAGAGAAAATGTTCTTTTGCTTTTATGTTGAAAGATAAAGTTGGAAAACTTGGTTCAACTACGTCGACAGATCTGACTACCCCAAAGCTCTTTGTTGAGGAAGGAATAAAATGAATATGCTTTTCTATGGCGGGCTGTTATTCTAAACTTTTGATCTGCTGCGAGTAACATTGAGAGCTTTCCTTATTGGAGGAAATTTAGCAACTTTTGTATCACAGAATTCATCCTCTTGTGCACTCACCATCCTTTCAACAGATGCTCCTTGATTACAATGACCTGATGAAGATACCCTATTTCAAGGCTGGGATAGAGGAGTTAACTGATGAGGCGGAGAAGCTAAGGTATCAAGTTTGTTCTTTCCTTATTTTATCCAACTTAGAGTGTGTTTGATATGATTGAAGTCATTTTTCATGGAAAAGGTGTTCCTGGTTTGTTCCGTTGTTTGGTTGTTGGTTGGCGAGTGGAAAATCTTTTACGAAAAGAATGTATATTAAAGATTTAATAATAATGTTAGCACGTAGGAAAATGGTTTGATGAAATTTGAGTAGTAAAGATCAATAATAATGTCCAAGTGTTAGTTGAAACAAGTAATATGAAGTTCAAAGTTCGCAGAAAACATTTTTATGAAAAATGAATTCTCATACTAAACATACCCTTAGTCTCTATGTTGTGATAGTCAATGGACCTTACTTTAATACTTGGAAACTTATTTGCTGCATGCAAGGTGGAAATCCATGGTGGTCTATGTCATCTTGCTAGAAGACTTGAAATGTCCATTACTTTTAATGACTTAACATGCTCAAGCTTTTAGACCAGTTAAAACGTACAATTTGTAATGCGATAACATCTCCTTAGCATTTATGAGTATCACCTATTTGACTGATTAAGTTTATGATTGAAAATATTGCACCTTAGCCTAAAACATTAACCTTGAAGAAAGATTGGCTAATTAGAAGGTAGTTGAGCTAAAAGCCACTTTGCGAACCACGTGATTGAGTGACGGTTAAATTTCACCTGGGGATGTTGTCTTGTATGTGAATACAGAAATGACATTGAAGGAGAGGTTGCAAACCAAGATGTACATCTTCCAATCATTCTTCCAAAGCTTCCCGGTCGTTTTTACTTCTACTTCGGCAAGCCAATTGAAACAGAAGGTAATTCCTAAAGTACATCACAGTATTAATCTTCCATGCTGGAAAAGCCTGGAGGTGATGTTTGATGGCATTTTACTTGGTGTTGCAGGGAGGAAGGAGGAATTAAAAAGCAGGGAAAAAGCACATGAATTATACTTGGAAGTGAAGTCTGAGGTTGAGAGATGCATTAATTTCCTGAAGGAGAAAAGAGAGAATGATCCATATAGGAACATATTGGCCCGAACCGTTTACCAGGCTAGCCATGGTTTTGAATCTGAAGTTCCGACCTTTGATCTATAGTTATTCTTCACGTATCTAAGCTAGCGTTTGGCCATAGATCCCAAATTTATTTTGAAAAATCTGATTTGGGTGAAGTTTGGTTTGAAGATGAAAATGTGTTTGGACAAATGTTTTCAAAACATATTTTCCAACTTTATTTTGGAAAAACATGTACTCCCTCTGGTCCAAAATAAGTGATTTTTGAATGCCTTTTAGCATTAATTAGCAATGGAATTGATCATATTAACCTTTACTATCTCACATAAATACTCCTAACACATATTCCAACACCATTTACTTCAAGGACAATGTAGGAAAAAAATAATTAATTCATTCTTGAAATCTGGAAAAATCACTTATTTTGGACCACAAAAAAAGACCAAAAAAATCACTTATTTTGGACCGGAGGGAGTATATAATTCCCAAGTTTTGGGATTTGGGATTTGAGATTTGGCAAAAATGTAGGCAAAATTTATGGCCAAATATGAGTTTTGAAAATAAATTCCAAATTTATTTTGGCAAAACTCATAGCCAAATGGGGCCTTTTCTTTTCTTTTCCTTTTGATAAAATATGCCACCTTTCGTCTTTGAAAGGAAAAACAAAAATAAAAAAGGTGCTACCTTCTTTTCTGTGTTTGTATCAGAAGTAAGCAAGCAATGATTTGATTACAGGTTCTTTTTTTCTGGGGTATTTTGGGTTAACAAGCTTAAAAGAAGGAACTCCAATAGCCTGTGGGTCAGGCTTCTAAAATCTGCTTATTTTGAGAAGTGTGTTTTCCAAATGTACTTTTCAAAAAAAGTAATTTTGGTGAGAAGCATTTTGTGTTTGACTAATTAATTTTGAAAAATACTTTTGAGTAGTAATTAGTTTGGTCAAGCTTGGGGCTATAAATCTCTTAGCATTTTGCTGCGAGTTGATCAACCTTTACATAATGTGGCATGGGAAAACTCACTCATCGTCAAAAGTTTGGGTCGAAGGAAATGTTGATATGTTAGGTGGGGCCTTAATCATATCCTCATCAATTACGTACCCTAAATCTTTAGGTTTATCCCCTTCCCTTTAATGTTTGAGTTGAGCTTCTTGTTGACGTGTGAGAAAGTGAAAGCTAAACGTACATAGGAATTGAGTTAATTGAGTTTTAGTTCTTATCTCTTTAGTAATAGCCAAAAGCACGGAGAGCCTTGGTTTGTGAGCTCAAGGACAGGGTTATCAAAAACAAAATCAGAGATTTTCTTGCAAGTTTGCTCTCAAGAAAATATGGAAATACAAAGTAAAAAAAAAAGGACCAAATTTGATTAGGCAAAAGACGTTTAGGTGGTGGTGGTCCCTCCATCGATTGTCCTAAGTATAGTAAGAGAAATCAGTCAAAAGCTATCGTAGCAAGTGTAATGCTAATATTACATGTGCCATTAAGAATGAAGGAGTATATATAGGATGTTTTTTAACTAAGTAATAGTAATTGATTTCCCTATTCTGTAGGTAACGGTAGTTAATGTTGTGTTGCAGAGTATAAGGTAGTACTATTTTAGAACAAGTAGTGTGTACATTAAGTAATAATGGGAATCAGAAGAATGAACAAATTAGGAATGGTTTTTATTTTGTAGTAAAGTAATAAAAAGGTGTTGGTTTTGAAGCTCAACAGAATGCTCACTTTGTTGGGGCTACACGACAGCAGAATAAATGGGACTATCTCACTGTATTATGTTATCCACTGCAGAAAACACACGTAAAAATTAATTATACTAACTAGTACTTAATCAATAAATAAAGACAAAACTACCTGTTACTTCTTTTACTCATTTCTCTGCTCCATAATTGAATAACATAAGTAGTTAATAAATACATACAATATCACATTCACATTAATTACACATTGCTTGAACATCAAAGAGTATATATATATCTTTTCAACTATGCATGCATGCAACCTAAAATAACTACTACTACTGCCCATACTATTCCTACTCAAAATTATGATATATTATCCATAACAATCAGTTTTCTTCATATATACTCTATTCACACCCAAACTAAAATTACTAATCGATTAACTGAATTTAAAATTTTAATAAGTGGGAGCCACCATCATTTGTCAGCTTTACAGTTTTCTTAACCCTCTCCCCCTAACCAACCCTGGCCTCTCTCCCAAAACATAGTACACATATACCACTTGTTGTACATATTGGATAAGCAGTTCATTTGGAGCTTTCAACAAAAAGAGGAGACGAAACTTTAGCTGAATTCACAGAATTTGCATTGGTTTAATTACCATAAATACAAACGTAAAATGAAAATTAAGAAGCTCAACAGAATTCATGATATTCATCTGTAAAACTTTTTAACTACAGGGAATTAAGACTAGTTTAGTACCTATATCTAGCTAGTGAATGATCTAGATCTGACGCCGGCCATGAGTGTAACTGCTTGAGTTGCTCGTTCTACTCTTTAAAAAAAAAGAAAAAAAAAAAAAACAAACTCAATACCCTGAATAATATTTTTTGCAAACTAATTAATGCTTCAGTAGCTCGCTAATATTCTAAAGACTAAAACTCCAATAACAGTGAATTTCTTTTTTCTCTTACTAAGACTAGAAAAAGGAATTAAAACAGAGATCTAGCAGGACCCAATTTCTCCTACAAACGAAGGGTAAGGTCAAGATTGAGCTGGTGATTATCCATAGAAGACAAATCCTGTGCCGTCGAGAGAGTAGCATCACCACCAGTAAAATAGACATGATGACCGCCGAGTCCAAGAGACGGTACCGGAGGAGGATGATAAACGTCAGAGGAGGAGAAAGGGTTAAAGACATTGATATTGTTTGAAGCTGGTGTTTGGAGCTGGCCCCTACAGTAATTAGCGTAGGGGTTATAACTATAAGTAGTATTAGTATGATTAATGTTACCATTAATGTCGATGCTGTTTTGTTCAGGCAGCATCTGGCCAGTCATCAGAGGATAATTATTCAAACTAGGCTCCAGCTGCTTCTCGTTGTTGTTGTTGTTGTTTTGAAGAAAATGGAAATGTACCATATTACGGTCGTCGGAGTCGGTGCCGGTGACCGGGAACATAGTACGACGAGAAGCGGCTCTTTCACGCTTGTGAGCATTTTGGTGACCACCCAAAGCTTGAGAAGTGCAAAACTTGCGAGAACAGTAGAGGCAAGAGAACATTCTAGAAGGTTGAACCTTTGGCTTATTAGGCTTTGGGAGAGGAATGGGTTGCTGCTGCTGATTCAGATTAGAAGGAACATTGATATCAGACATCATGACCATTTCAGTGGAATTAGAGTACTGCTGTTGGTTCCAGAAGTCGTAAACTAGGTTGGGGTCGGCCATTGTTGCTGTAGCTGGAGATATAAGAAAAGAGAGAAATGTATGTGAAAATGATGAGAGTGGAGAATTATATATAGAGAGAGTAGTGATCAGAAAAAGTGGAAGGAGGAGAAGCAGTAAGTAGTGAGAGCAGGGAATTGTTGCAAATGGTGATAGAATTTGGCAGAGCAGAGAGAAAGAGAGAGTGTTTCTGCCTCTGTTTAATTTGTTTTTATCTATTTATCTATCTCTACCCCACTTTTTCAATTAGTGTACACTAGGGGGGCACTTCAACACTTTTTACTAATTCTGTCATCATCAAATTGCATGCATGTAATCACTAATGATAACTCATACTAATACCAAATCTTTTTGGTTTGTAAATAACACTTACGACCTACAAATAGATTTATCACTTTACAGGTTCTCAAACCACATTTATTATAAAACAGTTAATTTCATTTATTTGGTTTTTAAGTACTCTAATATTGTGAAAGCTCTTAATTTACATTATAAGTTTATAAACATTCTACCCTTTCTTGGCATTACATGAGGCACATTTTACAGAGTATGACATTAAGTACATATTCTTTCGGAAACCACCTCTCTGTTCCACCAAGATATAGGAATAATGTTTGCGAACACACTATCCTCCTCAGAACTTGTGAGAATATACTGGATTGATGTTGAAATTAAGGACATTGTTTGCGGCGCGGCATAGTATCCGGCCATGCGCATTTAACTAGTTAGGACTTTTATCATGCTAAATTTGACCTAATTAACATTCGTAACTAGTGTTGTTCAACGTTGCATATTCCTCATCATTTAGGTTTTTTTATCCTTTACATATAGTTGCAGTCCTGATTCTGTTAAAGTTATATATCCTCACTAGGAGTAACACTCTTTAAGAGGATTAGGTACACACTGGTTCGGTTTAAAGGATACGAGGTAGGAGAAGTACGTGAAAGTTTTTTATATTATTTTTTTTTTTTAGGGGGGTTGGGTGGATGGGGCTTAACAACTTTCATATCTTTAAGGAAAAGAGTGATTGACAAGATGAATGTGAGGATATGTGTATCTGCATTCAACAATTCCTTGTAGTATATTATAATTCTGACACACAAAATTAAAGGGAAGTCTAATCACATTCAACTTTGAATTCAAATAAATCACTAAAATGACACCCTACCCAATATGGCTACACTAGTAAACAATCCTAAAATGGAGTCCTACTCTTATTCCAGAGGTATGGTGATACACGCCTAAGTTATGTCAACTAGTACTACTCCTGAATGACTATTTCAGAAACTACACTTTGACGGGAAGCCAAGTAGATTAAAACATTTTATGTTTTGTTTTTTCTTTGATGTAACGATTGAAAGACTGATACGATGAGGCACACTTATAAGGGGAAAATTTTAAAAAGAAAAGCTAGAAATAATTAGAATTATAGTAAAGAGATGTGATATGGACAGTGGCGAGGCAAAATTTCCTTTAAGGAGGTCCAAAAAGAAAAAAGTTAAAATATTAAATGAAATCGTAGTTAGTGGGAATTGAACCAATGACCTCACAAAGGTTTTGAAACCCCTGATAACCAATATATGCTTTTGGGCTATGTCAAAGGGATTCAAGACATAATATATAGAAATAAAAAAATAAATTTCGCCTTATATATACAGCGTAGTTTTTCGACAAAGAAGGTTCGGGTGAAACCTTTCCGCCCCTAAATCCGCCCCTGGATGTGAAGTACTAATTAATTAACATCTCGGTGGTTCATTATAAAAGGAACAAAAAAGATATGAAATGTACCAAAAGGACAGGAAGGGGAGAGGGACTGAGGAATCACCCACTTGCTTGGCTGCAGTGTCGTACAAACGCACCCCAGGGCAGCAATGCTGCAGTTTGTTTGTTACAGTAGATGACAATTAGGAGACACGTGTCACATAAATATAAGTTAAAAAAAAGAAACAATTATATGATGGAGACTTGGAGAGGAGGGAACTAAACTAGAGCTGCGATTCAGGAGTAATTAATAATATTGTACTGTACTGAATAGAGGAGAGTGGGAAGTATGAGCCTATCATTATCATCATCACCCCAATGTAATTCCTGTCGGAGTTTCCAAAACAGCTCTATATTCCCTCTCCCTCGCAACTGCCCAAGCTAACACCTACACTTCATTTATTCATAAGAAGATAGACTACCAAATTAAAGTAGCCCAGGTACCTCTTAACAAGACGTCTGAATGTGACATAACTTATGTGTATCGTGCTCACTCCCCAATGTATATAAATAGTGATCAACTCAAACTCCACATTTTAAATTAAAATTTGAATATTCAAAGTATTACTATAAGATACAATTCTTATTCTCATGTCAATATATAGAAAAAGAGTATTTTCAAATATTGAATAAAATTCACTTAGAGTGAACATAGGAAAGTAAGAAAGAATTCAATAGGATTGGCATCAGCAGTCAGCACATGGCTGTGTGGCCTCTGCATGAAATTTTCAGCAACTGCGTCATCCTCCATAGCTAGTCCGATCCGACACTTTTCCCTTATATGGAACGTACTAGGATATATGGCCTTCAATCTTCTTTTATTTCGACAACCAAACATCACTTATACTCTCACCCAAAAGAAAACATATATAATCACAAAGAGAAAGAGAGGCAACCTTGTAGGTCGAATTTGGACGAGCCTTTCCTGAAATGGATTAGGATCGCTTCACCAACCAGTTCAAAGCTAATCTAACATGAAGTTATATGTTTGAACAAACAGACTTGGCATCTTTCACCATTGATTTGACTGCTCCATTCAACATTGTACAGGACCTAAGGCTCTCGAGCTTCAACAACATGCCTAATTAAAACAAAAAACTACTACTCATACTTAGTATATATCTACCCAGGCACACAGCTGTGTCTTAATTTATTTGTTCTAATTAAGCACTACATTGATGTTATTAGCTTTGCAATATTTCCATCCCTCCCCTTTATAACCACTTCACCCTGGATTCAACGTCCCAAAAGAATTATTGTTCTGATATATATAATTGGGGGAAACTCAACTACAGAAGAGGTCAGATTTTGAGAATTTAATTGTAAATAATCTGAATGATCCGAAACGCATATGTGAAAATGCTATGTCTTCAGCTACCCCTCCAAAACCTGAGGATGATTTTTCTGGTGTCATTTGCTAATGAGATCTAGAGGTTTTTTGATTTATTTTTTTGATACCTTTATCGAACATTTCATTATGCGCTGCCCAATTCAAATCTGAGCATGTTACCATTAGAGGCAAGGCAATCGGTAAGTGTGAGTTGGGTGCTTCTGATTAAGAATAACCAAAAAAGGCCAAATAACATTACGCAAAGCTAAATATTGAAATTTTTCAAACGAATTTAGCCAACTTCTTGCTTAAAACACACCATCTGAAGGCCAATAGTATGTATAGCTGAAAAATTTACAAGCTGTGTCACACCCTTTCTATTATTGAAAAAATGACAAAAAGGAAAAAGTGAAACAACAAAAGATAGCTGTATGGTCACTATATAGAACAAGGCTCTAACGCTAACTGCATATAAATGGAAGCAAAAATTTGGAGGTGGGAGTTACTCGGTTGGTAGATGTTTAACTTTTAATTATTAGGAAGTTGAAACTTATTTTGCAGATTGGCACTTAGAAGAGAGTTTCATCCGACCACAGTAAGATACAAATGTGCAGAAAAGTACAACATTTACAATACTCACAATATACATGCCGCTTAAGAATTACTCTCACAATACTACAAGTCATTCAACTGCAAGAGCTTCAAGTGTTGCCAACTTTCTCCAACTTCAGCACAGCACATAAGGATCCAAACAATAAAGGTTGATTCTGCACATAATAATTCGAATAATTTCAAAATCTTTCATTAGCTGTTCTAATAATAGAATCGTCGCATTCAATTGTATGTTTAAGACTTTTTTGTTATAAGTCACAGTTGTGCATCTAAGACTTGTTCAATATGATTATTTTGGTCAACAATATACTGTTTTCTAGTCATTCGTAAGTTCATCGGCATTTTTTAACTTGAACTTCTAAATGACTAATTGCAATTAGTAGGAAGTAACACTGATTTTTCTCTGTTTTCCCTTGAAAAGAGACATCCCTCTTGGGCAGCTTAGTCAAAACATGTCCTTGCTGTCAAAACCTCTTAAGTGCTTCCGTTTTTCCTCCCTACACCCTCCTTTATCTTCTTCTTAGTCTTCCCCCTCGAACTCCCCACATCATCTTAGTCAAATCCACAAATGTAACTTCAGGATTCAGCATGTCACTCTCTGTTATGTACTATTTTATGTGATCTACTTCTTTTTCCACATAAAGATTCCATATACCACAAGGTTAGATGCAGCTATGTATTATCACCGACACCGGTAGAAGCAGAAAATATATGATGAATGAAAGGACCGAGTGACTTGATAGTTTGGTTGCCTTAGGCTGCCTTCATCTAGAAGAGCAAGCCTAGCAAGAGGTATGACACATCACCAATAATCTCAGGTTTTCTAAATGATAACAGCATATAAATCCAAAGTCTAGTTAATTAGCAGGATGAGATTAAAAGAAATCATCAAACACCCCTGGGAAAAATGCTGATAAGAACTAACCTAGATAGTCGACATTGGTTGTGATCGAAACTAAAATGGCCTGGCAGCTTCTTCCATCAACTTCTTTACTCTCATCAATCTCTCTATCTCCTTCAGAGTCTAAAATCACCATAAAAAATAAAAAGTCTATTTAAGCTTACACGGTCAATTAGCGAAAAATATAAAAAAAAATCCTCCCACTTCATGGGGAATTTTTAGTTTACCTCCAAAACCATATCCTCTGCGGTTACTGCATCTAGTGTATCATAGCCTAACTGAGAAGCAACCTCTGCAAATGTAAAATAAGCTGTTAAAAATACAGCAAAAGAGACGTTAGTGCTACTGACTATGAAGCAAATAGCAAATTACTCTGGAGTGCAATAGTTGTATCAGCTGTAGCATATCCCTTACGGCTTTCTTCATACATAGCAGTTAATTGAGTCAACACCTGTTACCATGGTAGGCTAAAAATCAGCATAGCCCAACAGCTGAAGAAATCCACAAACAAGAGGCACCATTAGGTTAACAGAAGGAAGATTAAGAAGGAATATAAGAAAAATATCTCGGGTTTGTCTAGCTTTTTTGGGTGGAAGTCATCAGAAATAGACCTCGGGATATGATCCTTTTATTGTTTCAGCAGCAGGAGGTTGAAAACTCTCCTCCACAATTTCCTTGGCTACCATATCCAAGGGGACGTCAATCCATATTGATATGCCGTGTCTCATAAGCGCCCTACAAACATCAAGTATGATCAAGAACAAGTGACTATTCTTTTTTCCTCTTCCTGTTTGACAGGGGAGAAAAAATACAATTAGCAGCTGTCCTACAGATTAGCTGCACGCTGAACCGCACCATTCCCAGCACCAACAACAAGGCGACCCATGGACGATAACTGCTTCAGTACCTCCGTCTGCATTGCAAAGTGTAGTTTTGGTCATAAATCTCAACACAGAAAAGCAGTAAAAGACAGGAAAACACTGCATATGGACATTAGAAAGTCACTTCTGAGTCTCGAAAGCCCTTCAAGTCTGTCTTCACAAATGACCTGACAGCATCCTTTCCTCCCAAAGCTTCTTCAACGACACTGTCACTGCAACAATTAAGGCAACAACTTTAGTTACTAGACATGGTTATTATTGTAGCACTAGTTCCCGCAAACAACTTAAATGTATAACCTATCAAAATAATAATAGCGCAGTGCATCTGCAAGAAGTTTTCCCGAGTTGGATTTGATGGAGCTGTTTAAGCCTGTCAGTTCAAAGCAACACAAATTGGATAAGATAAATCTGCATCAGTGACTTTTGCAACGCATAACCAGTCTGAAGCCTGAATAAAGGAGGAGGGTTGCAGTAGGATGACGAGCTAGCTAAAGATATTCCAACTATGATAACTACGAGGGATTTATATATCTGACGCCAACCAATTTGGGATTGAGACACAAACTAGATAAAATGAGACAAGAAACAAAGAGAATGCTAAAATGGAGGTAGAAAAGTAATGCCCACCAACAAGGAAGATACAAGTTCCTTTCATGCCAGGAGATATTTCTGCTGCTTTCCTCTGAACACAAGAGAAGAACTACAACTGAGTAATTTAAAAAAATTAAAAACAAATAAGTAACTAATATCATTCAAAGTTTGGTTTTTATGCCCAATCCTACCTTCAAGGTTAACGAAAGATCAGATTGAGTGGCCTGGATTGTGGAATCTGAAAAAGCCCAAAAGACAGGTTACGTAACATTTTCTTTCCCCAAATTGGAGCGTGAAATCAACATTGGGAAAGAACTAGTGGTGAATTGGATGTGGATGAGCTCATCCATGCACTGCTTTGAACTAGACGAACTCTATATATAAGTAAGACAATTTTAAACAGTTACTTACTTTGCACCCATTACTACAACTGAGTAACGCATAATGTACTATAACACTGATAAGTATATAAGATTTTCGAATCTGCTTTGAGGGAACCAATATCAAGCACTTGGTATGCGACTATAACGGAAAGAAGAGAGAAGGAACGAAAACTGTATAGCTCACCGGAAGCACCAGGGTCGGAAAGTGCGAAGGTGCGAATTTTGAGCCTGAGAGAGGGAATTGAATATGGAAGATGAGTAGGACGAGGAAGCTGAGAATGGCGGGACTTGCCGGCGTATGGTTGTTGCAGCCACAATTGCTGAGGCAATTCGAATAGCTTCATTTTCTATGCCCAATTGCTTTTCGCTCCTATTCGCCTCTTTATCTTCACTTCTACATTCCTCCATCAACTTTCACAATTTTATTTTTTCCCCTTTTTGTCTTTTTCCGGCCTAACTTCAATGGTTTTTTTGTTTTGGTAAACGGAAAATATTCATTAATGTAAGGTATAGTACAAGTGAAAAAGTAGGCACGTAATCACTTAAAATTTTAAAATTTTCTACAATGACATTTACTGAGTTATTCAAACTTTATAGATTATATTAGTAATGCAACTTACCGAAGTTTAAATATTGAGAAATGAGAATTCGTAGCGTACTACTATAATCTTTTACCATGTAAAAAAATAATATTATCACTTTTACATATGGTAGCTGAAAAAGTATATAAAATTTATATAATTTTTGTATATAACATACAGAATATATATACATACAAAAAATATAAAACATTTATACATTAACGGCTATTATTTTTACAACAGCTATATAATATTATTTTTCTTATAAAGAAAAGAACACTTCGTAATTCATAAATGAAGTTTTGTGGTTTTATTTTCTCACTTGGTTGAACGTCTAATTACTGGAGAGAAAAACACTACTCGTTTTCGCTTTCAATTTAACCCTATGTAGCATTTCTTTTTACTTCCTGTCGGAAATAAACTGCCTTGTGCTCAAATTTACCAGTAAAACATTATATTACTAGTTTTCCTTTCATAACAATGGTGTTAAAACCAGTTTATGCGTCCCCACTAGTCTACTTGCCATCTCTCATCGACCAGATATTTAATAATTACTGGACTACGTACCTTATTAAGAACATAACTGAGATTTATTCTTGATTTGATTTTTTTTTCTTTTCAAGGCGTCTCCAAACGCTAGAAAGGGTGGAGAAGGCTACACTCCGGTATCAAACACCACGAGATCAAAACTGAGGCAGGGAGCTACCATTACATTCGTGTAAGATATATGGAGAACGTCAAATGGACAAAAAATAAAAACTTACATTAATAACATATGTACAAATCCCACTCCCGCAACACCAGCTTGTGGAAAAAAAACTCTACACCCCGAACCCAAAAGAAAAAAAAATATGTCACTTTCTGCGAAGGCTTACGTAAATCAGCTCCTACCTGCATCCACCGAAATTTAGATGTCAAAAGACAAGAAGGGAAAGGAATAAATTGAGCAATCAACACATAAAAATAATGCATTCTCCTATCTGCCTCCATGATATATCCAGAGCCTCTTTTAGCTACAGAAATACTTAACTACTTATCGACCATTTAACACCCCCCTCCCAAAAAAAAAACACCAAGCTGACATAGTCTTTTAGAGAAGAATTGACCAGGTGGGGGTGGAAGATTAGACAAGATCAAAAACAAGTTTTTTCCTTTTTACTTGTAACCCTTGCTTTTCCCATTCCAAAGGGACTCAGAGGCAGATCTTCATAATCAGGTTCACAGACAAGAGAAGAGGTTCACTGTAGAATTTATCATTTGCTCGGAAAAAGAAATAATCCATCTGGAAACAATATAGTTGCCAAGTAATTATAATCAAGATATTTTACCTCTGATTTGCCCAGAATTTGAAGCGTTTGAAAGCGATATAGGTGTTAATGGAGGAGAGCACATTACATCACCCTTGCCCTTTCTTTGAGGAGACTCTAGTAGCTGAGCTACATGTAGCGCCATTGCTCTCTGATTGTTGGACGGTATAGAGAAACTTCGAGGAATGGTTAATGGAGGAAGTGGTAGTGGAGAACCCGTATTTGATGCCAGCACAGGACTCTGATTTGTTGGAGACATTTCTCGATTTCTGTTGACTAGAGGCGCAGAGTGCCCAACTGCAGTTGAACTTGATGGCTTGGAGGCCAATAAGCCAGGAGGCCGCGGTAGCTCATGAAGCTCACTAATTTTTGGTGAAGAAACAAGGGGAGGTGAAGCACTGTAGGATACATCTAGAGTTGATGGTGGCTGAGTTATTGGTACTCCAGAGACCAATCCAGGTTCTAGAAGAGGCCGTTCAGCAGCCAAGCCAATAGGTCCGCTGGCAGATAACAAAGGCTTGCTCGATGAAGGTTTACTTGCTAATGGACCTGAGAAAGCAAGTCGTCTTATTTTTCTAGCATCAAGTCCATTTTGTACATCATATTGTGGGAAAGAAGTTCCCTCAGCAAGAGGCGGGGGTAGTGGGGCGGAGAGATTATTAGCAGTGGGTTGGGCTTTTGCAAGAATGTCCACTGACAAGTTTCCTTCTGTAAATTTAGAATTATTATCCATATTAAGCGGGGAAGAATGCCAGGGATTGTTGGTTCCTCCACTAGGATTTGTAGCACTAGAGTGAAGGGAAACACTCGTCCTTGTACTCAAACTTTTCGCATCAGCTGGAGTTGGTAAAACGTATGTGTGAAATTTGCGGACAGATGTCTGTGCTTGTTTGATTCTATCAGAAATATCCAATTTCTCCGCAAATATTGGAGCAGAATGACTGCCTGCACGAGGTTGTCTGGTAAAAGTCTGCTCTTGGTTTTTGACAAAATCCAACTGCAAGATGAGTATTCCAAATTAAATAAGCTAAGTGGAACTACCAAAAAAAAAAAAAAAAAATAATAATAATAATAATAATAATAATAAGCTAAGTCGCACAAGTTGATAATCTAAGGCAATGTGTGAAGTAGCTCAAAACAGTAATAAACCTCTTTCGAAAGAAATTACAGAACCCACAGCTGAATATATGTATACTGAGTACCAGTAACAGTAACAAGGACAGAATGTTACCTCCCCTTCCTCCATCCCAGAGGTTAGTAGGGCACTTGGAGCATCCGCCGGATCAAACTGCCAAAGTCAGGCATATTAGTCCAACAATTGGCAAATTAAACAAGTTCATCATCTCAAACCAAAATTCAATAATGCCTATATCACTACCAAGACAGATAATAACCACCATTCTCGGCTCTCCCTTTTTGTACGCACAAATTTACAGGCGGATGAATTCAGATGTGCATTGGATGAGTACAAGAAATTAGTCAAGGGATGAAATGCCACTGAAGGACAGAGGCAGTAAGAAAAAGGCTTAACTAGCCTTAGCAATAGTGGGATAAGCCTCAGTTTGTGTAGAAATGCATAGAGAACATTAGGAAAAGCAAAAGACATTTTTTCCTGCTTAAAGCAAGCACCCTATCACTTTACACAATACGACAAAAAAATGGGAATAGCATCGTGAACTAGAACATATTTATGTCAGCCAGTTTTATTGTGTTAGTTACAAGCAAAGGGCAGGCAACAGGATCTAAAAATTGACATGCTGCCAAAAGCTGCAACAGTCAAGATCTCCAGGATAAACCCGAAAAAAGGCAGTTCATAATCTTCCACAAAGGAAAATAGAGGCATGACAACAATATGGTAATTTACCTCCATTGAATCCCTCAATGGGAAAGGATCATTTAGTTCCTGCTTATTTTGTCTATAATCAAAACTCAATTCACCACCATCATTAGCCTCATAGCTCTTCCCTCCATCCTCACTATCATCCAATTCAACAAGTTGGTAGTCAATGTGTTGCTTTTCAGCAACCACCCTGATTTGTGGTTCAACAGCTTCAAGAGATTTCAGTCCTTTGCGGAAGAAATTCAACTGCTCCAGAAAAAGAGAAATTAGGCAAACAAGTCATTACCCGATCCAAGACAAAGATGGATAACCTATAATGGGACAAATGGAGCTAAAAAGAATTGCAAAAGGACACCTGTGCTCCATGGTGACGAACTGCTTGGGTCAAAAGGCTGCGACATTGCCCTTGCTTCAGAGATTGTACACGGAAAATGCAAAGTCTTGCCATTTCCTCATAGTCTTCCCGAGCCGCCTGTAACTGCTGAGAAGTAAAGTTCTCCCCTTTTCCACCCTTTCCCCTTTTTGCCATATACTCGTACACCTCCCTGTAGATCATGCCTGATGTTAGCAAGACATAATTTTTTAAAGAAAAATAGATATCTGTACCATGCCAAAAGACATGTGAAGAGGGATACCTTTTCTCATCACACTGCAGTTTCATCTCCTGCATCAAGGAAAAGGATACTACCCACTGAGTAATGAGGAAACATGCAAAAATTCTTACATAGAAGTGTTCTATATGCAACCTCCTGAAGAATTCATTCATATAACCGACTTTCGGCGGTTGATGCAAATTAATAGGATCTGTTTTGTTTGATCAACCAAATTGTTTTTGGTCATCTGACTGACTGGTTATTAGATTGATTTAATTAACCAGTCACAGAAGTAGTCTTAGTTATTAGCTGTAAAAGTTGATGTTTTATAGGATTAGCAAAAACTACTCTGATCAAAAAAACCAAATTAATGAGAAAAAGAAATCAGCAAATTTATTGGATTAACCCCAACCAACCAAGCCCTCATATTTATAGGGATTGTTGGTGTAACAATATTGTCGATAATTCAAAATCTATCAGAGAGCAAAGAAGCCACAGTTGTGGTGCATCTACAAGCAACTCCAAGCGCACCCAATTAAAACTTTACCACAGCACCTAATGCAGGACATCTTCAACTAAGGCCGCAAAAGAGATACACTGAAGAAGTGAAGATTATCAAGTAACTGTAACATAAGCTCATGTTGTACCTAGGTGAAAGGCATTAAGAGATCATCAAATTTGTCTCACAACTTGTAACTAGATTCGAATGACCATAACAAATTTGTCTCACAACTAGTAACTAGATTCGAATGACCATAACCGTAGACATTTCCTTATTCTATCCCAATTTAGCTCTTTTGGCAATAACAACACAGAAAAGGAAAAGAAACATCATCAAACGATATTACTTTCAAAAGTTTCAACCAATTAACTAGAAACAACAATCAGTCAGGACCAAAGAATTAGCATGGCTTATTATAATTAATAGTTTCCAAATTGTTGGAGTCAAATGAAACTGGCAATGAAGATCAATAAAAACCAACCTGCATCAAAAGTACCATAGAAGCAATGGCTCAAAAGAAAAGAAAACAAGATTAAAAGAAATTTCAGGTAGCATGCAGAACAAATTCATTTTGGTTCTCTCCATTTTCTTGGTACTTTGACATCAGAGTTACAGAAACAATTTGGCAACCATTAACCTCACTACATCTCATTCGTTTCAGGAACATGTAGGCTGAATTATTATGACAAAATTGCTCAGATCCAACAACTCTTGGTTAGTTACTGATTGCAGCACATGATGGGTACAAGAGGGGTTATTGAGGAAGAGAAAGGAAGAAAATGGAAATCTTTTACTATTGAAAAGGTACAGCTCATGTAGCCTTCTTGTTATCTAAAATGTGGATAAGAAAATAAAGCGCATAAATATCAAGACATATACAGTTAACAATCAATAAATAAAGAGAAAAGGGAAAGCTGAGGAAAGTTATAAATAATTATCAAATAATTGATAAAATTGAGAAAAGTGCCTTTTTATCTTACGATTTATCAAATACAGAAAACAATCAAAAATTTTGAAAAAAGTCTTTAGATTTGGATGGGAATGAATGAAAAAATATTAAATCGTCCCATATTGAATCTGGAAGATATAGGGGTGAATAACAGAATCACAAAAGAACAAACCTCCACTTTCCGAAGTTCACTAAGAAGAGATTCAGATGGATTTGTGATAGTTACGATGATATGCGAACGCTGCAATACAAAAAGCAAAAGTCATAACACATTCAATATAATTTGGTAGAACGATTATTAATGAGAGAAAGAATGGCACTGACATAGCAGTCGACGAGTTTCTGAAGTTCTAATTGTACTCCTCCTAACATTGACAGTGCTTTGCCTGCATATAGAAAGTATTTGACAAAGGAAATAATCACACAGCAGAATGAGGAATTATGGGCAAGTTCATTTTTAAATGGTAGATTACATGCATATAGCAGCGAAAGGAACATCTCAAAGAACTTCTGCCACAGAGAAAGAGGAACTGAAAAACTCAGCAAACAAAAAGGGAACGGAAATGGATAGAAAACAAATGTTATACATGTGCAATCAGATTTTCAAGAAGAGAATAATGGAACAGATATCATAAATTTACTACAGTACACACTGGAAACTACTAAGACAGGAATGCGTGACTCTTCTCTTTCCATTTGGAACAACTTTATTCTACTTCATCTTCCTTTTGCTGCACTGTGGGTGGGCCTGGGAAGACACAGCAACCAGTGGGAAATAACACTTTTTACAGTGCCAGATATCATTTGATCTGGAGGGGAGATCGTGATTAAATTCACAATCTTAGATACCAAATAAAAAACTCCAAACCAATGAAACCAGGTGGAGCTCCTGCATGGTAAAGGTATAACAATGCCAAAGGTGTAACATTCACTCAAGCACTAAAAAGGGCAAATCCAATTTTTCTTTTCTTACTGAAAAGTTCAAAGGAATTAACAAGAACTGGTAGCACAAAAAGTGGGGCCCAATCTTTTATTTCAACTTCTATATTCACCTAACATCTAAGTATACATTAAGCAAGGATGTTAATGCTCAAATACGCTTTGCACAGAAGCACAGGTTTAGCTGATAACTTTATTTAAGCAGTAGAAACGATCCCAGCCTAATTGTTCAAGCAGAACCCAACAAAGAAAAGAACTATAGAATTATATAAGGAGACCTAAACATCGATTCACTGACCATTTTCTCCATCACCATTCAGTGCAATTTTCTCCAAAAGGCAGGTGCCCATTTCCATCAAGGATTCTGAAAACTCTGCAAAAGGAAAAGACAAAATTGATGGTCTTTGATGAGCTAAAGATGGGATTCTTTTACGAAGTAACTAAATACGCAATTTACATAAAGGTTTACAGATATAGATCATCTAGAAAGACTAAAATAACGGGGTGTGTGTGTGTGTGGGGGG
>NC_031989.1:16388167-16389763 GCF_001879085.1 Nicotiana attenuata
GGGGGAATATTTACATTTTATGATCCTGTTACACACTGCAAATGAAGTGAGCTTTCCCATATCTATAGGGCACTTCTTGTTATCAAACTCTCTTTTGACAAACAGGAAATTGAACTTTAGATGCTTCCATACGACCGTTCAAAAGCGATGCTACTAACAATAAAGATGAAAAATATAGCAGATAAAGTGTGTACCAAATGCACTATTAGCTGCAGCTGCTGCTGCAGATAGTAAGCTGTCATAGGAATCTCTCATGTCTTTCATATCCTGCAAAAAGAGGAAAATAAGAAAACCTTAAATTAGATATAGCACCACGGAGCTAAAAATTAAAGTACCAATGAAACAGGAAAATGCTGTAAAAGGAGTTGAATAGTTGACTGATAAATCAGATTCGTAACTTGAACGGAAATGAATTCGGAGCAGCACTACCACAAGTAACAGAAGCAGAATTATGAAAAAAGTGTAACTTTGATTGAAAGCAAATGAGAAAATGGATACGGGTCGGGTAAAAGCAAAGGAAAGGAAAGAAAGAGGAATCGGAAACCCTAATTGGGGAATGGTGGAAAGGGAGTGTGGAAGAAAGCGGAAAAAAAGAAGAAACCTGAGAAGCCTGAGAGAGGCCATCCAAATGCAACAAAATCTGAGGATCCTTCTTCTCCTTATTGTGCAGTGCAAATTTCTTCAGCTTCCCCAAAGACGACTTCATCTCTAAATCTGATTTACTGTTTCTTTCAATTCAATGATCTCTCTCACCTAAACACGCGCGCGCGCAAACACAAACACACACACACACACACTCTTCTCTTTCTCTCTCTGTGTGGAGTATAATTTTGACGGGCTGCAGTATGCCGGAGAAGAATTTAGATTTATTAGAATTGAAATAAAATAAATTAGTAGTATAATTTGCAGTAGAGAGGAAAAAAGGAGCTTATTTTAGTTTTACCAAAGAAAATTCTAATGTCATGCGCCCAAGTCAGAAAGGCAACTGCCTCTCTTTGCTAACACGTCTCTACTTTGACCCATCTTTCTAATTTCGTCTCCGCTTCTACTAGTTACAGTTACTGCATACTCTTTCTTTCTTCTTTTTTCCATGCTTAATTACCTTTTCCTTTAAAAAAAACATTTACCCTTTTATTTTCAGTTATATATTCTACTTGCCTCTTCTATTCATGATTTAGACTAGGAGTTCAACGTTTTAGATTTAGCACTGACTCATTATATATTCGGAAAAGGTCTAAAAATGTCAGTATGGTTTATCCATGCCATCCGTTAAAAAATTGTTATTTCCATGCCACTGCCGTTAAAGAAATGGCCCATCCATGCCATTATTGACTAACGGCTCAATTTTTATTTGGTCCATCCATGCCACTGCCGTTAGTCAATAATGGCATGGATGGGCCATTTCTTTAACGGCAGTGGCATAAAATGAGCATTTTTTTAACGGATGGCATGGATAGACCATTTCTGAAAGTTGAGTGACATTTTTAGGCCTTTTCCCTATTTAAAGTGTAGGTTCATATCTATTATTTTACAATTTTAACGAATTTTTACATATAAATTTTTACTTCGCCTCAAAATATATATATACATATATAT
>NC_031989.1:16389783-16390133 GCF_001879085.1 Nicotiana attenuata
ATATATATATATATATATATATATATATATATATATATATATATATATATATATATATATATATATAGGTTCAATTGAACTCGTCATTAGCACACTACATCCAAACTTCATTCTATACTAGCATTTGGACATAGATTTGCTTGAAATTTAAAAAAAAAAAAAGTTTTTAAAGTTGTATTGAAAAATAATTTTGGAAGTTGAAGTTTGGACATGTATTTTAGTTGGGAAAAAACTAGAAGTTTTGTAAAAAAATCATGTTTTTGGGAATTTTAAATGTTTTTTCAAAAAAATAAATTAAAAGCTTATCTAATTACATAAACAAACATGGTTTATATTTTTTTTTTTTTTTT
>NC_031989.1:16390153-16404867 GCF_001879085.1 Nicotiana attenuata
TTTTTTTTTTTTTTTGAAAACAAGTAGCCAAAATCTATGTTCAAACGGGTCCATAGATTTATATTCATATATTCGATTTAAACTGGTAAAAGTGAGGCATAGCTATTATTCTCGTTGCACTCGATTCTTAATCTTTCTTCAAATAGTTAAACAAAGTCAAGTGAATTTTTCAAACTTATATACCAACAAAATTTATATAGTAGAAGATATCATTCTTAATAAAGAACATTTTAGCATGAAAAAATACTGGGGAAAATTTTCAGATAAAACGGTTGGCATCCATAATTGGCGTGTTGTAGCTACTAATATAACATGCGGTACATGCTACACTTGATTAATTCAGAGAGATGGACGGATGAGCAAGTCCCATAAGATAGTGATTTTTACCTATTTGTATTGCTTTTGAAATTTATTTGCCCTCATTATTGAAGTTTAAATTTAATTAAACGTTGCTACATGATTTACACATATACAAATTAGTATTAAATTAGTATCCCTTAGTATTAGAAATTAAATAGGGAATATCTATTATTTCATATTCGCTATCTCTCTTCAATATCTATCTCTATCTCTCTCTCTCACACACACATACCTCATATGCTCTTTCTGCAATCTTATTTTTCTTTCTTCAATTTTCTCTGTTTTTTCTCTCTTTTCTCATCTACTTTGTCCTTTTTTTCCCAGGGCATTCATCATTGGATTTTAATCGTTTTACTATAAACTTTTAACTTAACAATTTCTTTTTATGTTGCACAATTGGTGTTCGAATTGAAATTGTCAATCAATAAATTTTGAAAACATTGGACTCTCCATCATTAACAACCATTAAAACAAGATTGTATAGGAATGAAAAGATCCATAAAATGGGGTTTTAACACAGTTATCCACAAGAACAAAACGATTTACCCTTGTCTACCCATTTGTTTCCCTACCCATAAACTAATTACATTACCCATAGTAGATTTTGTGGGGAATTTTTTCTTTATTCTCCAATTCTTTTTTATTTATATGCTTCTTTTCTTTTTTTTTTCTTTTCTCCTTTTTTTTCTCGTTTTCTTCTTATTTTTTTTTTCTTTTTTCCTTTTCTAATTTTATTTAACTTCTGTTTCTTTATATTCTTTTTCTCTTCATAATCTAATTTCATTTACTGTTTTCACTATTTTTTATTATTTTTTTTTTTATATTATTACTAAAGAAAAATCAAATTGTGTACCAATTAAATGTAGTTAATACAACCAAAAAAATATTAACTAACATATGATACCGGTATAGTATATAGCTATACCAACATGGTATAGAATTGTACGCAAAGAGTTAAAAAAATTTAATTCAATTATTAAACTGAAATAATATCAGTTGTCAAAAAAAAATATTAAAATTCTAAAAGGACCTAATTGTAAGAGTATACCATTACATCATATAGCATACTATAATTTTTTTTTTTTTTGCATTTTCAGTTTGCCCCTCACGCTTGGGTAAAAGCTTAAAACAAATTAAAAGGGAAAAGACAAGTGAATTTACGGGTAATAAGTATACTATTATAGTATATTGTATACTATTGCATCATATTGTTACAGTATCTTGCATATTATTACAGTATACCATAACAATATATTGTATACTATAATAGTATACTGTTGCAGTATAACTATATACTCCTATAGTATATTAGTATACTGTAGCGGTATACTGTTTTGTAAACTTTAATAGTATAGTGTTGCAGTATAGCTGTATACTCCTACAGCATATTGTATACGTAGCGGTATATTGTAGTTGTGTTCTTCTTCGATTTTCAACTGAAAATTTCGATCTCAATCACCTCAAATCAGCTCCAAACGCTATCAAATTTCAGTATGAAAATCCAGAAGGTACTATAAGCAATATTTAATAGCACCCACTTTGAATCAAACAAGAAATCTTCAAAAATAAAATTGAGCTTCAAGCCCAACAATGGTAGGACCATGGAAGCATCACCCCGAACTGGTTCTTCGGTACAAAAAATGTCAGGTTCTTGCTTCTCTGTTGCTGCTACAGCATCTACTTCTTCTACTTCTTCACTGTATCGCTTCACTCAAAAGCCTAAATTCTCAGTAGATCATCTTTCCTTAAGTACTTATAATACTCACTTCAAATTCAAGATAAACTCAACAAAACTCAAAGCCCATTTCCCCATTTCTTCTCTTTATCGCTCTTCAATCTTTTTGAGCACTTGTGCTTCTGTGTCTGATGGAGTTGAGGTTGTCCAAGATGATGACGAAGAAGAAGTTGCATTTTCAGCCGAAGAAGAAGAGGAAATTGAAGAAAAAGAAGAAGGTGTTGAGTTAGAATCAGTTGAAGGTGGTAGATTGTACGTGGGTAAAATGAGGAAGAAGAAGTGCGGGTAAATAGTTTGGGGGCCATGGGTAGGAGTAGTAAATAGTTTGGGCATGGGCATTAAAGGGTAAATAGTTTGGAATTAATAGGTATAAAATGAGATTTTCTCTAAAATAAGAACCAAACAAAGGAAAGGAAAATGGACTTGGGCCTCGGATTTGGTGAGTGAATTTGCAGGCCCTCAATGGTATTCAACTTGGAGGATAGTTGAGGATCCGAGCACATAATTTGGGCTTGGGCTTCTTGCTCGTTCTACTCTCGAATAAGCTGGCCCTACTTCATATTTTTCGGTAAATTAAAAAATAGCCAGATTTACAAGTGCTTGTTCAAAAATAGCCCAATTTCAAAAGTAATCGAAATTTAGCCACTTTCATGTAAAGATAAATCTGAGCGAAAACACTGTTCAAAACCCGAAAAATACGCCAGTATATTATGCTGGAGTTCCGGCATAAGTATACTTGAACTCTAGCATATTATGATGGAGTTCCAGCATAAGTATGCTGGAACTCCAGCATAATATGATGGAGTTCCAGCATAAGTACACTAGAACTCCAGCATAATATACTGGAGTTCCAGCAAAGTATATCGGTCCAGTATAATATGCTAGAAGTTCATACACAAGTGCTCGAATCTCCAGTATATTACGGTGGAACTTTCCGTGTGTTGGAGTTCCAACATAATATGTTGAAAGTTCATACACAGGTAAACCGAACTCCAGTATATTATGCTGGACCGGTCTCTGTTGCAGCAAAATAGTGGCTATTTTTTATTGACTTGGTAAACGCTGGCTATTTTTGAATGACCAGTCCGAAAACTAATTAGACCGTGCTATTTACGAGGAATTTACATAGAATACAATTTATATAATACTTATTTAAATGAGTTACAACAATTATTAGATTATTACATATAATACAACCTTTTTAAAATCTACAACATTTCATCCTAATATATCTCTCTTAATTGAGTTAATAGTATTGACTCCTTAATTTTCTTATTCATTAACTAGATCATATTGAGAAATCACAACACACTTGTTCTTAATATTCAATTATCTCACCATACCATATTGAGAATGAATTGGCATTCTCTTCCACAATTCAATGGAATAATATTATTTTCTCCTTGCACTTCAATTTCATATGCTCGTTTGAGCACTCAACAATATCCATGGAAGCAAACTACTTATTTTTTGAAATAATTGTCGTGTTATCCATGGAAGAAGAAATGAGTTACAAATCCACCAAGAACAGCAATATCGCTAATGAATTTGGATTTTGAATCTTCAAACTTATTTTGATCTTTGTTGTTCACACCAATAGTGTTCTTTTCTTCCTCTTTTTTCTTTCTTTTGTTCGGAATTAAATTCAATCAATTGAATTGATATTCTTGAATTTATTTTCTGAGATTGTCGTGATTCAATATTTTCATTTGAAAGTAATAATGTTTAATCACGTGGTATCATGGATTAAGGCAAAATATCTTGATATTTTTCATATAGTATATATGAATACATTTTCATATACATTAATATACGCATTTGCAAAACATATTTAGATGCTCTATTATTTGTATACAAAATAAAGAACATTGGATATAAGAGGATTATATATGGTATATAGTATATAGTATATTTATACTATGTACAATATACAATTTCTTTAAGTATATTGTATATTTACTTAGGTAGAAAGTATATTATTTCATTTATATAGGTTAAAACATTATTTCATATGTAGAATACATAATATATTTTATTATTCATTAATGATTAAATATATACATTATTATACAACATATTATGTATCTATACCACTGTATAAGGGGTATACAATATACTATCATTTTTTTTTATTTCTCACCCGGTATCCAGTACCCACATTGGGGCCCGACTAATCCGGATTCGCGCCGAGAAGTCCCACATTAGGGGGTAAAGCGCTCTCTATCAAAGGCGACTCCATACCCAGGGGCTCGAACTCGAGACCTCTGGTTAGGGATGAAGGAGTACTTACTATTCCACCACAACCCTTGTTGGCAGTATACTATCATTTGGTTAAACTAAGTTTTAGGAATTTAGAGATTTCTTAAGAAATAATTGATTGCATTTTAGTTGTAGTCAATTCAGTTAGGCATAAATTTAGGAAACGATAAAGATTTCATTAAATATGCTAAAAAATTTGGATCCTCATTGACTGATTTTCGTAGAGAGAGGGGATATTTTTAAGTTGAATATTTATTAATTGTATAAAATATTATACAAAATATAAATTGAATATATATATATATATATATAATTGTATAAATTGATTTACTCTATATATCACACACATTATATATAATACATAAATATATATATCTAATATAGAATATTATAAATACATTAATATATTTACAACTAATGAATGTTGATTTTCCTTACAACTACAGATTCATGTACTTTAATGTATATTTTTCTTTATAGCAGTACTATCAATAGTAATTATCACGACGCATTTTCACAATAGGTCATGAGGGCGCCCGACACCCTTGTCAGGCAAGCCATTGCGGAAACATTTCTAAAATTCTTATGTTGCTTCTTAATTAGAAAGAAGTGGAATAAACGCTTAACTTGGAATTTAAAACAGAAGAGCGAAATACTGTAAGTATCATAATTACACAACCCCAAAGTAATCGTCTACCAAAGTGTGTGCCAGAACCTGGTGTCACAAGCTACGGGCAACTAGTAGAATATACATCCAAAAGAATATCATAATATCCTACTGTCTGAGTCCAAAGAGACAGAAAATAGAAATACAAAGAAAGACTTCTTCGGCTGCGGGTCGACATGGAGGGAAAGCAGCTCACCGTAGAAGTCCCAAGTTCGCTCACGGATACGCATCGGAATGATAACCAGATCCACCTGCCTCAGATTCTGTACATTTAAGTACAGAAGTATAGTATGAGTACATAAACAATATGTACCCAGTAAGTATCCCGTCTAATCTCAAAGAAGTAGAGACGAGAGGTCGACTTGATACTTACTAGGGTCAATTAATATGCGAAGAGTTTATAATAAGCATGGATATCTCAAGCTATTTACATTTAATAATCATGGAGTAACAGTTCTTTACCAAACACTAACAAGAATGCTTGTCTATAGTCTAAGCAAATATGTATCTCAGCCCTTGAAGGATTTCTAAGCAAAACATATACAAATAATCACCGTGGAACGTACGGTCCGATCCAACATAAAATAAACTGTGCACTGCCGAGGGTCGAACGGCTCGAACCATAGATGCATCTATTACCCCGCTCGCGAATCACCCATGCGACACGGTCAAATAGAAAATAAGCTCATTAACAAGCAACATTAACAATTAACATGTATATGAGGAGTAGCCATACACAGAAATACCAAGTATTCTCCCTTAAAGGACCAAAACAGGATAAGGGTCATTCTCTAGTCTCATTCTTCTTACTCAAAATAGTTCATATAAATCCGAATTAATCAACACGTACTAGAAAATCACGTAGAGCATGCTTATGGGTCCTAGACTACCCGGACTAAACATAATAGCCACTACGTACGGACTCTCGTCACCTAGTGCGTACGTAGCCCCCGAATATAATGACAATTAATTCAATTATTATTCCTATGGGAACAATTCTCTCTTACAAGGTTAGAAAGGAGACTCACCTCGCTCCGAAGCGCACTTCCGATATCAAGAACAAGCCCAAGCTCTCAATTTGGAGCCGAACGATCACAAACTAGTTAAAATAAGTAAGAACTAGTCAATAAAGGCTTACAGGGCCGAATCCCTAACTATTTAAGTAATTTCCCAACCCTTTCTACAAGTTTTCTAAATTCCGACCCCGGGCCCACGTGCCCGGATTCCGAGATTTTTCGAAGGAAATTGTTCTCTACAACCTAAGGATCAATAATATATGATTTCTAGTCCATTTCATAACAAATTTCATGCTTAAATCTTAGTTTTATTAAAACCCTAAGTCTAGCTCTACCCCTTTGATTTCACCTAATTTTTAGTGTTTAATCTACCCAATATACATGTAGTTAAACTAATGATGCGTAGAAATAACTTACCTCACAAGGTTATGTTGAAATCCCTCTTTGGAAGCTCTCAAATCGCCCAAGTGTAGTGTAGAAATGAAATAAATGCTCTTAAGTCCCGTTTTTAAAAACTCTTCCCAGCCCTCTGATGTCGCAATTGCGACACTGGGCTCGCAATTGCGATATCGCAATTGCGACATTTCGACCGCAAATGCGAACATCCTCTCCCCCTGCCTCGATCGCAAAAGCGAAGGAAAGGCCGCAAATGCGAACCCCCTGGTTTCGCAATTGCGATGAATAAGGTCGCAATTGCGACTCCTGCCCAACCGCCCCAAATTCGCAAATGCGATGTCTCACTCGCAATTGCGAACAATATCTCGCAATTGCGAGACCTGCAGCAGGGGCCAAAAATACCAGAAAACTAGTATGTTTTCTCAACTCCAACTATGCCCGAATCTCACCCGAGCCCCCGGGGCTCCACTCCGAACACTCATACCAGTCCTACAACCATGTGCAGACTTGCTCAAGCAATCAAATCGCATAATTAACACCTAAAACCATGGATTTACACAAAAAATGCATGAAATCCTCAAGAACACCTAAATTTCTAACTTTTCGACCGAACATCCGAATCACGTCAAATCAATCCCGTTTCTCACCAAATTTCACAGATAAGACTAAAATATTATACCGAACCTGTACCTGGCTCCGGAACCAACATACGGGCCTGATATCTATGTGATCAAGCATTTTTTCCTTTTTATTAAACTCTAGGATTTCAGTTTAACAATTTTCAATAAAAATTCATTACTCGGGCTAGGGACCTCGGAATTCGATTCTGGGCATACGCCCAGGTCCCATATTTTTCCACGGACCTTCCGGGACCGTCAAATCACGAGTCCGGGTCCGTTTTCCCAAAAAGTTGACCGAAGTCAAACTTGGCCTTTTAAGGAAACCTTAAAGAAACAATTAGGCATATTTCACTCAAAACCCTTCCAACTCCCGAACCGACCGCCTCCGCAAGTCGTAAATTAGCTAAAGCAAATACGAAAAGCTTTATTTAGGGGAACGGGGTTCTAAAAGGCAAAACGACCGGTCGGGTCGTTACAGTAATTAATTAAGGTATTAATAACACTTGGACTAAATATAAGTACAATATGATATATCAAAAAAAGCAAGTCAAATCAATAAATGAAAGATGAAATATGCACCATATAAGAGAATGGAGATAATTTAGATTTGCATTGATGTGATAATATTTTATTGTTAGTGGATTTTCTTAATTATAGGGATACTACCATATTTGTTGGATGACTTAACAAAGATGGATACACATTAATTCTTTAAAACATAAATACAGTTGTACAAAACGTAAATCAAATAATAGTTGTAGATAATATAATATACTCTTATAGAAGAGGAATTTACACAGAATACAACATTTCTAAAACTAATTTAAAAGAATTACAACTACTTTCATAAAATTACATAAGATACAATTTAATACAACTTTTTAAGTTTTTATTAAATTGTATACAACTTTTCATATCCCTTAAATATATCCATTAAGACCACTAAAATAGGAAACTCAAATCATTTAAAGCATTCATAACCTATTTCGAACTCTCTCCCGTTAATATACATCATGTTGCCATACCTACTTGGAGAAATTATTACTATCATTCTCTTCCACATTTTCATTGGAGTAAATTATTTGTTTCTTTCCGCTAAATCTTTTTCTTTGGCAAAATCTTCCAATCACTAACTTATTTTCCACTAATCCATTCTTTTTAATCCCCTTTATCATCCCAATACTTCTACGTACTTCGATTCCAATATATTGTAGAATTTTTTATTTGGGTGAATTTGATACTCCATCCGAGAAAAAGAGAGGTATAAATTAATTCATTCATGTTGCTGCGAGAAAAACCTATGCAAAGGAGAAAGTATGGAATATACACAATTCGGTCTAAGCAGGAGGATTAAAGTTTTGATTAAATAAATAAGAGAAATTTCACAAACCACTATTGTTTAGTGGTTATTAGCTAGATGTAACTACCATTTACTATACTAGTCTATGGTACGCGTTGCACGTGTGTCCCGTTTTTATGGATAAGAAAGTTACAAATCACGTAAAGATTATTCATAAATTGTATCTTGAGTTATAAATAAAAATATAAGGAAATAGTATATATTCCTAGTAGTGATGAATATTGATTTACTTTGCTAACTGAATAACAAAAGAAATACTGCTCCACATAAATCCTCGTAGCCTTAACTCAAATTATTTATTCATTTATTATTATTTGATGGAACATTTCATTTGTTTCAAGAGAATGACTTTGAATCGTAAATATCAGATATAGTCTTTGATATTTTATTAGTTTAATCTCAATAGATCTAAGATTATTGCAAAAATAATCTGGGACAAAATACTGAAATTCCTAAAATAAATAAAAAGGAAAGTTCTTTTTCAAGATAGAATCAAATTGTATTAAATTTTTAAATTTTGATATAGATAAAAAAAAGAAACAAACTTTCGAGAAAGATTAAATTATTTTCAATTCAAAAATACTAAAGTGGACATTCTTAAAGAATCATAGAGTTAAAGTCAAAAACATCAATCACAAAATTAAACGCTTCATAATCCTTATTTGAGCATCTCAAAAATATTACAAACATAATGAAAGGAAATACATATTATAGTCCATAAAAAGACTATTTTATATATTTGATTACTATTTTCTAAAATAAAATAATATCATGAATTGTGGAAAAAGTATACCAAAAGGGATTAAGAACGTAATTGCACGTTAACATAAGTACTGGCACTAATTTATGTGCTAAACCAAAACAAGACCAAAGCTCTCCAATTTCAAGGTAGGACTTTCAATTAGTGTGAAGCCGCTGTGAGCTCAAGATGTGACCACCAATGTCTTCAGAAGCTGGTTTAAACCTTTGTCAAGCTAGAAGTTTTTTTTTTTTTTTAAATGAAATTTGACCACGAATACAATTCTTGGTAATACCTTCCAGATTAAAACTTAACCTTCATTGAGGTTGACAGATGAAATTAATTTTTGAGAAAGAATTCATATATCGAGAAAAATAAATTACCTCAAGAAATAGGTACTACTATTCTTTGCGACAGTAGTTGTTTAGACCTGAAACAAGGGAACACAAAAAATTAATAGAAGAATGGTTATTGTATAGTTGTGTGAAAGCACTACACCAAATTGAAAATAGTAGAATAAATTGGAATGGATGATAGAATTACTATGGTTGAATCCACCAAATCAAACCCTCATATACATCTATATACTATATTAAAAGCACGAAGGCCTTAGCGAAATGTCGTTCGTTTTTTTTACCTTTTTAAAATAGAGTTCACATTGAACAAAATAGTCATTTGGTAATTTATCCTATATTTAGAAATAGTCATTTAATTATTTTCCTAATATTTAGGATTTGACTTTTCAATTCCTTACCATTCTAAAATTCCTACACTTTTCAATTCACATTATTTTTCGACCACTTATAGTCCTTTAGGTTTAGGAGGGTTTTTTTAACTAATGAATTTTTACATATTAATTTTTTATAAAAATATATTAGGATATTGGATTTCAGATTAGGTGAACGAGCACTTGAACTCCTTTTCAATTTGGGAGTCTTTATTTTTGATAAATTTTTCTTTGTATTTGATATATACATATACACAATTTTACTTACATAAATTTGTTCATTATTTATATTATATAATCTTAATTATAATTCCTTCTATGTTATTTTACTAAATAATATAAAAAGACCTGTTGATCTATGTCACTTTGCTTGACGAGTTATAAATTGCTCCTTTTCTTTGTCGTTCTTTAGAATAAAATTATAAGTTTTGGTAGTCTTTTCTTGTTTTAGTTTGTTGTTATTTTTGTTTTTGATGCTTCTATATTGCTTTGGAAGAACTATTTTCCATTTAAGCCTTTTTCCCCCTTATTAACCATTCAATTCAATTTCTTTAGGAAAAAAAATTATGTTGGTTAAGATTTGTGTCTAATATTCAGTTTTCCTTTCTTATCGAATAGCATCTTTCAAAATTTAGGCTAATGTATTTTCCTTTTCTTATCCCATTCTATTCAATTTTCTTTTAGACAAAAGATTAAGCTATTTGAGAATTTAGATTAAAAGAGGATTCATCACGTTTGAAAGTATCTAAATTATACATCCATCGGTCCTTCTAGGTATGCTTCTCTACTTCTCTTCCTTTTCTTTTGTGATTAACTATAAAGTATTAAGTTATATGTATAAATAGTAAATCAACGACAACCAATTTTAAACTTTACATAATCACTTATCAATTTTTTTGGAGCTTACACTTTTTCCTTTACTTTTAATTATATAACTTAAATACATTATTACAAAGTAATAATGTAATTTTTTAAAGTTGTACATATTGCTATGGGTACATGTGCAAAGCACGTACATTAAGACTAGGACTTTGAAATGGCCTTAAAAATAGGTTTCACACTAGACAAAATCGTATAATATTTGTAATTTTTAGTACTTTGAAATCAACTAAAATTTTCTTTCCTTATTTAAATTATGTAGGAACTTCTAATATTTAGGAATACAGAATCAAGAAATTTTTTACTTACATAAGTCAATTTCTTAATTAAATTATTAACGATAGTTCAATTATAGTTAACAGTTAGGACATTAAGAAAACACAGTTCAATTAGGGCGCAATAATATAATTCAATTGTTTTAGCTAAGGCACGTAAAAAAAAAGTGCGTGTAAAACATAGTTTTGATTAAAAAAAATAGGGAATTTACACAAATAGACGGTCAGTTTTATTGTTTATTTTTCTAACCGATAAATATTATTTGTTATTTTAAAAATTTTGTTTTCATTAACACGAACAACACGAACAACACGCGCAAAGTCTTGAAGCAAAGAAAAGAATCTCCACCCTAAAAAGTCTTGAAGCGAAAATAACATGGTATTAAAAGAATCATAAACATAAATGACTAAAGAATCCAAAACAAAACCTAAAGAACACTAAATCTAAAGAAAAGCCCTACGCCACTAAGGAGTCCTAATCCTAAACAATGAAAACCCAACGAACTGTAAACCTAAATAAATAAAGAGAAGCAATAGCCAACAAAAAAGGGTAATACTCGATAGTTTTTAAATTTTTTCCCACAAAAAAGTATTTATTGGTTACAATTATAATTATATCCAACATAAAATGCATATACAAGGGGTAAAAAAGGCGAACGACATTTCGATAGGGTCTTCGTGCTTTTAATATAGTATAGATTACTTTCTATAGTTATGTTTACAGTTTTGCTAGAGTGTATTCGATGTATTTAAGCTACTGTATTCATGAATACAATAACAAAACTTGGCGTGAAACAGGGGAGAACAACTAGGCAATTATTGTATTCGACTGTATTCACGATATGTATTTGTGAATACAGTAACGTAAATAGCGTAAATCATGGTCTATTCAGTTTTTTTAAACGGAAAGTAAATCAATTAACACAAATAGACTTGTCACGACCCAATTTCACTACAGGTCGTGATGGCGCCCAACACTGTTGTCAGGCAAGCCAACGCGGAAATATTAGTGAGTTCTTGTTTTATTTTACTAAAACAGTTATAGCAATTTCTTGATTCGAATTTAGAACAAATAATAATTAGCAACGTACAATAAAAGTTATACAACCTAAAAGAATAGTCTACCAATGTGTGTGCCAAGACCTGGTGTCACGAGTATATGGGCATCGAGTAGAATATACTCCCTTCGGTTCACAGTAAGTGACCAATTTGCTTTTAACACGCCCATTAAAGAAATACTAAATTCTATACAAAAATACCTACTATGACTAAATTACCCCTAATTAAACATTTAATGTGAGGAGTAAGAAAACTTTTTAGGGATATGTAAATAGGGGTTATTTTGTAAAAATAAATTGAATTCTTTCTTGATGACATAACTAGACACTTATTTTAAACCAAAATAAAAAAGCAAATTGGTCACTTATTGTGAATCGGAGGGAGTACAAAAGAATAAATCTATCCTACTATCTGAAATAGAATAGACAGTCAAAAGCAAGGAGAGACTCCATCACGCTGTTGAAGGGCATGTGAAGGGAGCAGCTCACCGTGGAATCCCGGTCTACGATCAAGAATGCGCACCAGACTGTTAGCCAGATGTACCTGCCTCAGATCCTGTACAATTAAGTACAGAAGCGTAGTATGAGTACATAAACAACATGTACCCAGCAAGTGTCGCACCCCCTTTTCCCCCCTCCTCGCGGGGGAGAAGTCCGGGTTTCGACATTCACGGGGTGTAATGACTCATTTCCTTTTGGGAATTGGGTATTTGAAGAGTCGCCACCTAACGGATTATGGTACGTTAGGGCACCTAGAGCGATTAAATCTTGGGTTGGTTTGCATTACCAGAGATTAGGGTAAGGGCTCGAAGTAACCTCGAGGGGAAGGTGTTAGGCACCCCTCTTGGTCCACAACTGTGGGTCCCGGCCGAACTTATATTCACAAATTAGTCCATAAATAAACAATTGAAGTAAGTAATTGCAAGTAGAGCATGTTGGGCATTGTATAAAATAGGAATTTAGAAAAGTTGTGAAAAAAAGGAAAAAATGAAGTTTCAAGCAAAAGGCTTTGGGGGAGAGGGAGGTCCTAGGTTGGTTAGCCTATAGGATCATCAGTACAATGCCCGGTAATCACTCCTTGAAAAGGGGTTACGCGTGGCATTAGCGCACCGGTCAGCATATCCACGTCTACTGTAACGACCCGACCGATCGTTTTGAGCCCTAGCGCGTCGTTCAGCAGTCCGAGGCCATGAGCAGCTTCAATTTAGGTATTGCAACTTGTACGCGCGGTCGGAATTGAGTTTCGGGAAATCCGGAGTTGATTTGGGAAGAAAATTCTTATTTCAGGAGCTTAAAGTTGAAAGAATGAACTAGGATGGGAATTTTGAGCAAACAACCTCAGAATCAGGATATGAAGGTTCCAGCAAGTTCGTATGATGATTTCGGACTTGGGCGTATGCCCGGTTCGGGTTTTGGATAACCCGGGAGCATTTTGGCGCCTATTGTGGGAGTTAGCATTTTAGAAGAAATTTCATAAGTTTGGCTTGAAGTGCATTTCAGTGTTATCGATGTCCGTTTGGGATTCCGAGACTGTGAATAGCTCCGTATGGTGATTCTGGAGTTGGGAGTGCGATCGGGAGTGAATTCGGATGTCCGTAGATCATTTTGGAGCCATTTGGCTAAAGATTGAAATTTGAAGGTTTTTGAGAAGTTTAACCGGGGGTGGACTTTTTGATATCGGGGTCGGAATCCGATTCCGAAAGTTGGAGTAGGTCCGTAATGTTGAATATGACTTGTGCGCAAAATTGAGGTCAATCGGACGTGATTTGATAGGTTTAAACACCCGAAAATAGAAGTTTGAAATTTTAAAGTTCATTAAGTTTGGATTGGAGGTCGATTCATGATTTTAGGCCGTTTGATGTGATTTGAAGCCTCGAGCAAGTCCGTAATGTGTTTTGGGATTGGTTGGTATGATTGGTTGGGGTCCCGGGGGGCCTCGGGTGGATTCCGGGAGGTTAATGGATCAAAAAAAGGATTTTTGGAAGTGCTGAAGCATCTGCTTCTGTCATAACCGCACTTGCGGTTGGTTGACCGCAGGTGCGAGACCGCAGAAGCGGCCAAGACCGCAGATGCGGCCCTAAATCCACAGAAGCGGAACCGTAGGAGCGGTGGGCCTGTCCGCAGAAGCGGCCCAAGGCCAGGCAGTCAAGGCCGCAGATGCGGCCCAATATCCGCAGAAGCGGAACCGCAAAAGCGGTGGGCCTGTCTGCAGAAGCGCCCCTGACCGCAAAAGCGGTCTTGTTTCCGCAGAAGCGGTGGTCGCAGGTGTGGCCCAACACCGCATATGCGAAAATCACAGAAGGCAGTGGCCTTCATTTATTCGGGCTCAAGTCCATTTTTGCTCATTTTTCACTCGTTTCTTGGGCGATTTTGGGAGCTTTTGAGAGAAGACTCCACCTAGCATCTTGAGGTAAGCTATCCCACCTATTCTTAGTTTAATACTTGAGTTTTGGGAAGATTAACACATGTAAAATTAGTTGAAAACCATGGGAAAAGAGTAAAACCTAGGGTTTTGTTAAAAACAAGATTTAACCACGAAATTGGTATGGAATGGAGTAGAAATCATATATTTTTATCCTTAGGTTATGGTAGAACGTAACTACTCTTTCGAAAAAACTTTTCG
>NC_031989.1:16405434-16491075 GCF_001879085.1 Nicotiana attenuata
GTCGCCTCGGCATGATGTGCGCATGCTTGTATTGCTGCCTTGAGCTTAATTACGTTATTATTGCCTCTTCATGGCTTGAAGTTATTTGGATAATTACGAAAAGAAATCTTGGAAATTTTCTATAAAAGAATTAATTGTTTACTTGTTTCCTTCTATTTGGACCAAAATCATGTTTGTAGAAATCCATAACTTAATGTATTACTGACCTCACATTATTGGACCCTTAGTATGTGTCGAAGTCGACCATCTCGTCTCTACTTCTTCGAGATTAGGCGGGATACTCATTGAGTACACGTTGTTTTCGTACTCATACTACACTTCTGTGCATTTTTGTTGCACAGGTATATGTGACTCTTGTGGCCTACTGGGCATAGCAGCACGGATGATTTGGGGGCTAGGTGAGTTGCATTATTCGAGGCGGCCCGCAGCTAGTATAGCCTCTTTTCAGTACATTGCATTTATTTCCTGTCCACTGTATTCCGGACGGATGTTGTATTTTATTTCCTTATCAGTAAATGCTCATGCACTTGTGACACCGGGTTCTGGGATGGTTGTAGGATTGTTAAATATCTACTTGGTTAAAGACATTATTCTTATTTCAATGAATTCCATTACTTGTTGTCTAAATGTATAAAAGGAACGATTCCCTTAAGTTTAAAACAAGAAGTTTCTAGTTATTGGTTGTTGGCTTGCCTGACAATGGTGTCCGGCGCCATCACGACCCTTAGTGGATTTTGGGTCGTGACAACATGGTATCAGAGCACTAGGTTCCTAGGGTCTCACGAGTCATGAGCAAGTCTAGTAGAGTCTCGCGGATCGGTACGGAGAGGTCTGTACTTATCCTCGGGAGGCTGCAGGGCTGTTAGGAGTACTTCCCTTCTTGATTCCTTATCGTGCGGTTTGATCCCTGGAGGCGTATGCCTTTAGTTCATTCCTACTCAATCTTATGCAATGCGAAGCGCTTGTTATAAGTCGAGAATTGAAGAGTCATGATGGTACTGCGGATGTGGTGTGGGATGTTTCTCCCGGTATAGTTGATTGGATTATTATCGTCGCCTTATGGAAGGATATTTTAATGTTTCAGCTCAGTAACCGTACTTCTGAGGGCTTTGGGGCTAGGCACAAGTTGCCATGATGCCTATGAATGACTGTTCCGCAGTAGCGATATGACGGTAGGATGTTGCCCACGTATCGGGGCAGTGAATGACTTGAAGGGAGGTTTACTCAGTGCTTTATTTAGAGATTCAGTATTTTATTCCCGGCGGGGAAAAGACAATCAGGCTGAGAGTGTTCAAGTTTGGGTTGATGGGGTAACAGGACTTGGTATTTGTGAGCGTGGTGGAGTTTTTCTTCTATGATGAGGTGTCATTGTCCTTATTGAACGTACTAAGCTCGCCGGTGTTATGACCTGCTACCATTCGCCTTTGGGGCAAGAGATTGTGAAATAGTATCGGAGATGCAACTGTCAGATATTGCAGGGTGCGGTGGTTCAGGATTGGATCAGTAGTTCTAATGTTGATGGTTCGATAAAGATGACCTTCGGAAAGGTTTAGAGTTAGCAACAATTGTGGGTTCAAGTGCCACAAAGATAGATTTTTATTTAAGACAGCCACTGAATATTAAAGGACGAGAAAGGACATGTGGGAAGCGTCAGGCAGTGTTCAAATATTCTAAAAGGCCAGGTAGATGATTAAAGAATTGAGTTTGCCCAAAGTGGGAGAGCGGCGGATGCTGCATATGGGCTTGGTGGTAGGATGGTTACACATCTTAAGGAAAGTCTGGAGTGATCTGGGGATTATAGTGGCTGGCGATTGAAGCCTACGGATCTAATTTGAAGTAGGGGTTCTTGTGCGGCAGGAGATTTAATATAACGAAAAGGAGTCGCTTAAATGAAGAAGGATGCAACATAACTTTGAATTGGAAGGACGTTGCCGCACATTTAAATGATGCACACGAGGGGCAAATGGACCTGTGCAGCTGGAAAGTGAGCTCAGACTCAGGGTGGGGTATTGATGTCGTAATGATTGTACCCCGTGTAGCAGCGCTGGAAGATGTCGGGAGTGATTCCTACGGGTAGTCCATCCCTGTGAGCAGGTTAGCGATCGCGTTGTTGGCGAGCTTCTGTAAAGCATTCTATTGGTTATACAACGAAGGGATCGGTCGTGCAAAATGTTGTTGATGGTTCTGAGTATGAAAGGGGGGTTTCTACAGTGAGATGTCGATAATGTTGGCAGTGGATTGTGCAAGGATTATGTCGATAGGAGATTAAGAATCCTGGTAAATTCCAGAGTTGTGTAATTGTGGCTTCAAGCTAAGTGGGAGAGTCCCACCGCCTATGATGGGGTTGCATGGTTAATTACTTGCGAGGTTTCTGGTGATTAGCATATTGATGGGTTGTTTCAGCTACGGGAAAGGAACATAAGTGGTAATTCGAGCTAATGAATTGTCGAAATGCATGCTATGGTTGGCCTTATTGGCTCATGTTCAGACTTGGGGAAAGATTCAGGATTTATGCCTTGTATAAATGCAGGTTTCAAAGGAAGTAATTCCGCCGGGTGCCTCGTCGAGAGGGTACTCATGTGTTATAAGATTTATGGAGTTGATTATATTCGGGACCAAGTCGGAGTGGGTGGCTCTCAGTAACGGTCCTAATGGATTCAAAAGAGGTAAGGTATGGTGCCTAATGACTTCGAGCCTATAAGTACAATTAAGAATCAAGCTTTGCAGCAGCCTATGAGAAGAGGCACCGAGTGTTCTATGATGTTTTGACTTGCAGTGTAGAACTTGAGAGGAAAATGAGAAGGGATTTCGGATTCATAATAGGATTAGCAGAATGGGCATATCAGTTGAGGGGGCGAATATGCACGCAAGGAAGGTATGGATTGATTCTTGGGATTTGAGACAGCATGGTCTCGTGATTCAGGGTCACTCGGGATGAGTGCGGATGGAGTATGTTATATGTTGGATGGAGTTAGTATTATCTCTAAGGCAATCAAGGATAAATTGGAAGAAGGTAGATTGATTAGCCATAGTTGAATTTGGCATTTTAGTGTTAGTGATCAGTTCCTTCAGCGTGATCGAGTTATGCGAGTGAGTTGTGATGGTACGTATCAGGCTTGTCAGCCGCCGCAATTGATGTTATTCAGAAGCTTTCTACTGTTATGGCTTGTTATGTGGAAGCAAAATTTCCGGGAGGGTAATGGTGGCTTAGGCCACTACTTAGAGATTTGCATATTCTACGATTATGGGAATTTGCCTGTGTGATACTATGGATCTCTTGAAGTGAGTTCAGTGAAAATCTTTTATGTGACGAAGTGTTAACCTATTAGTGGTTCCGAAGCTATGATGAAAAACGAGTTCTATCGTACACTGGCATGTTAAGTGCAGTGAGTGGTATGGAATTTGCAGTGAAGATCAAGGTAGCAGCTCGGCGTGGACAAGGATGTCACGAGCTCAGATGAGAAGGAAAGGAGTTTCGATGTTTAAGGTAAGTTGGTATTGTCTTCAGCGTCACCTGAGATTGGTGTTTTGTAAAAAGGGGCCTGTGGCATGGTTGATGATTCTTGATCGCTTTTCAGCGTTAGTGCGGCCGGTGGTTTGGATGTGTGGACCTGTTATGTGTTTCGGAAGGTTGTGGGAGCGAGTCCCACAGGAAGATCGTATAAGTGTGGCATGTAGTCACTTGATTGATTGAAGCAAGTAAACCAAGTATGAAGATTTGTGATGATATCGATAAGTTGAGGATATATGCCTGGAGGGCACTCCGTTACTGAGTTGTGGACTGTGGATGAGTACTCCGGTTATGGTGGTTGTCCTTATGTGTTATGAGAAGAGGGAAATTAGTATGGACCTTTGAAAGGTTATTGGCTTAGTTTAATATGATCAGGATCGACTTGAGGTCGGTGGATGGGTTTAAATATGAATTTGGGCTCTATGTCAGGTCAGTGGTGTTCATTTCAGTAATGTGCTCCTTATGGAGTAGTCAGGGTGTTATTTCGTTGCCAAATATTTCATGTAATGATGCGTTGCGCCGTGTGAGTTGGGAGACGGCTTGAGAAATTGCTTATGTGTTGAGGATCCGCGTAGAGATTATGTTATATGAGCGGGATGCTTGTGAGACTTCAAACGTATATCGCACCTCAGTCGTGCTTGAGTTCTGTGGCTTCTGGCGATATATGTCTCCCCAGGGATGGAATTATGCACTTAGTGTGCTTGTGACCGATATTCGGTATATTATTGAAATGATCAATCTAGCTCGGTGCATATCTCCTTATGCGAGTTTTATGGATGGCTCGGGTGGCACGCCGCCATGGTTATGTTGTTCGGATCGGGTTGCGCACCGCAATAGTGTGAAGCTGAGTACAGTTCCCCGTATTTGTTTATATGTGTTTTGTTTCCTATTTTATGAGGAAAGCTTATATTAGCTGTGTGCCCGCGTCGCATGTATGATTCACGAGCGGGGTGTTTGTTAATTAAGTCCACCGCGTCGCATGTATGATTCACGAGCGGTGTAGTTGAGTTTCCTTCTCAAAGTTTGCTTTCCTTTATATCGCGTTCGTTATGGTAGCCTATTGGCACATTGTAGCCTCATATGGGACTTTTGGTCATGTCGGGGTGGCTTATTGCCTGAGCAGTTCGTACTGGGTGAGACGAGGTCATTGGATTTAGGATCAGTGCAATCTGACTATATGAAGTACATTAAGGAGTTAAGACCATTATTGAGTTCCGAATGAGGTGAAGGTTTTTGTCAGGAATATAGACCTAATGATTTGTTGACTCGGCAGTTGATTATGAATTTCCGCACATCTATTCCGTCGTGGCGGTATTGTAAGAGTTAGAGCAAGACCTATGTAGGTCATGAGGTGCAATTTGAGCATCAGATTAGTAGGATTTAGACTAAGTTGATCAGAAAAGAAAAAACAGCAAAGTTATGCAGCTATGTTTGAGCAGCGTGTGGTGATTAATATGGTGACCTTATGGTGGAAACAAGTCGGGCAGGAAGTTCCGGATGTTGGAATTGGGCTTTAACGCGTATCTGCTTGAATAAAACAGAATATCTTCAGAATGGATCGAGCTAATGTGCTCAATTGAGCTGTGGTAGCACGGGAAGGTGCGTGAGAAGTTAAACAGCGATTTCAGACCACCCGAGTGCAGTTCTCAGCACGTTCGAGGACGAACGTATGTTTAAGTGGGAGAGAATGTAACGACCCGACCGGTCGTTTTGAGCCCTAGCGCATCGTTCAGCAGTCTGAGGCTATGAGCAGCTTCAATTTAGGTATTGCGACCTGTACGCGCGGTCGGAATTGAGTTTCGGGTAATCCGGAGTTGATTTGGGAAGAGAATTCTTATTTCAGGAGCTTAAAGTTGAAAGAATGAACTAGGATGGGAATTTTGAGCAAAAGACCTCGGAATCAGGATCTGAAGGTTCCAGCAGGTTCTATGATGATTTCGGACTTGGGCGTATGCCCGGTTCGGGCTTTGGATAACCAGGGAGCGTTTTGGCGCCTATTGTGGGAGTTAACGTTTTAGAAGAAATTTCATAAGTTTGGCTTGAAGTGCATTTCAGTGTTATCGATGTCCGTTTGGGATTCCGAGACTGTGAATAGCTCCGTATGGTGATTCTGGAGTTGGAAGCGCGATCGGAGTGAATTCGGATGTCCGTAGGTCATTTTGGAGCCATTTGGCTAAAGATAGAAATTTGAAGGTTTTTGAGAAGTTTGACCGGGGGTGGACTTTTTGATATCGGGGTCGGAATCCGATTCCGAAAGTTGGAGTAGGTCCGTAATGTCGAATATGACTTGTGCGCAAAATTTGAGGTCAATCGGACGTGATTTGATAGGTTTAAACATCGAAAATAGAAGTTTGAAATTTTAAAGTTCATTAAGTTTGGACTGGATTAGCGTCGTTTTATGTGACTTGAAGCCTCGAGCAAGTGCGTAATGTGTTTTGCGACTGGTTGGTATGATTGGTTGGGGTCCCGGGGGCCTCGGGTGGATTCCGGGAGGTTAACGGATCAAAAAAAGGATTTTTGGAAGTGCTGAAGCATCTGCTTCTGTCATAACCGCACCTGCGGTTGGTTAACCGTAGGTGCGAGACCGCAGAAGCGGTCGTTTAATCGCGGAAGCGGCCAAGACCGCAGATGCGGCCCTAAATCCGCAGAAGCGGAACCGCAGGAGTGGTGGGCCTGTCCGCAGAAGTGGCCCAAGGCCAGGCAGTCAAGGCCACAGATGCGGCCCAATATCCGTAGAAGCGGTGGGCCTGTCCGCAGAAGCGCCCCTGACCGCAAAAGCGGTCTTGTTTCCGCAGAAGCGGTGGTCGCAGGTGCGGCCGAAGACCGCATATGCGGAAATCACAGAAGGCAGTGGCCTTCATTTTATTCGGGCTCAAGTCCATTTTTGCTCATTTTTCACTCGTTTCTTGGGCGATTTTGGGAGCTTTTGAAAGAAGACTCCCACCTAGCATCTTGAGGTAAGCTATCCCACCTATTCTTAGTTTAATACTTGAGTTTTGGGTAGAGTAACACATGTAAAATTAGTGAAAACCATGGGAAAAGAGTAAAACCTAGGGTTTTGTTAAAAACAAGATTTAACCACGAAATTGGTTATGGAATGGAGTAGANGTGAAGTTGTGAATTGGGGTTCGTAGAGACTAGAATTTATCTTGGAATTTACATGTATTTGAGTATGGATTATAATTAGTGAGTTCCTAAGGTCATGGGTAATCTTATCTTACGAAAATTTCGGATACCGGGCACGTGGGCTCGAGGACGTTTTGGTCAACCTTCTGATCGAAGTTAGAAATTGCTATAAATTGATTGTAATGAATATTTGAGCATATATTAATGGATTTGCGTAACCGTTGGCTAGTTTTGGAGCGTGGTGCATCAATTGGAGTCTTCGGAAGGGCGTGGAATGCCGGTTATGGATCTTCGGAGCGAGGTGAGTCTCCTTTCTAACCTTGTAAGAGGGAATTGTCCCCATAGGTGAAATAATTGATTATGTGCTCCTAATTGCGGGGCTACGTACGCACGAGGTGACGAGAGTCCGTGCGTAGCTACTATTATGCTATTGTCCGGGTAGTCTAGGACCCAACAACATGCTATACTTTGAATATTTGTAATCTTATGGATAGTTGAATTGCTTAAACCACATCAAAATAGTAAATGAATTCCTAACAAGATCTAAACCTCATTTTCTTAAATTGTTGAAAGAGAATTAGTTTTTCTTTGAATAATTGCCCCATGTTGTCTTCTTGATTGAATATCTCTACGTGTTTATTTTGGAACGGGCCGAACGCCTCGGCAGATTAAATAGATGCATCTATAGGTGCGCCGTCGACCCTCGGCAAGTGCACAGTTTAATTCTGTTGGATCGGGCCGTCGCCTCGGCATTATATGCGCATGCTTGTATTGCTGCCTTGAACTTGATTAAGTTATTATTGACTCTTCATGGCTTGAAAACACTTAGATAATTACGAAAAGGAATTTTGGAAGTTGCCTATAAAAGAATTAATTGTATACTTGTTTCCTTCTATTGGATTAAAAATCATGTTTATAGAAAACCGCGATTTAATGTTTTATTGATGTCACATTATTGGACCCTTAGTATGTGTCGAAGTCGACCATCTCGTCCCTACTTCTTCGAGATTAGGCGGGATACTCATTGAGTACACGTTGTTTTCGTACTCATACTACACTTCTGTGCATTTTTGTTGCACAGGTATATATGACTCTTGTGGCCTACTGGGCGTAGCAGCACGGACGATTTGGGGGCTAGGTGAGTTGCATTATTCGAGGCGGCCCGCAGCTAGTATGGCCCTTTTTCTTCCAGTACATTGCATTTATTTCCTGTCCACTGTATTCCGGACGGATGTTGTATTTTATTTCCTTATCAGTAGATGCTCATGCACTTGTGACACCGGGTTCTGGGATGGTTGTAGGATTGTTAAATATCTACTTGGTTAAAGACATTATTCTTATTTCAATGAATTCCATTACTTGTTGTCTAAATGTATAAAAGGAACGATTCCCTTAAGTTTAAAACAAGAAGTTTCTAGTTATTGGTTGTTGGCTTGCCTGACAATGGTGTCCGGCGCCATCACGATCCTTAGTGGATTTTGGGTCGTGCCAATAATGGTACAAACAAAGGTTTGAATAAAACATAAAGCTGTCTGAAAGAAAATACACAGCTAAATAAAAGAAAAAGGGGACTCTAGGAGTTGTGGACGCTGAGCAGCTATACCTCAAGTCTCCAGCTGGCCAACCCGAGTATGCTAATAACCGCCGCTGGGACCAACTCCAAAATCTACACAAGAAGTGCAGAGTGTAGTATGAGTACAACCGACCCCATGTACTCTGTATGTGCCGAGCCTAACCTCGACGAAGTAATGACGAGGCTAAGGCAGGTCACTTACACTATAACCTGTACGCAGGATATAATAAAGACGTGAAAAGAAAATACGAAACAAAATAAGAAAGTTAACTGAAGCAAATAGCTAAAACTTCGAAGAAAAATCAGTGACGATCACAAATACCAATCCTTAGAGTTCCGTATGAAAATACCGAAAACCAATACAGCGCAAGGAAATACATACACATAGATTGTTGCGGTGCGCAACCGGATCCCACCGTACAACAGAATCCACCCTTATTCCACCGTAACAATTCAACTATCAAAAATAAATATATGGTACGGCGCGCAACCTGATCCCACCATATAACAAATCAGAATCACATTTCACCCTTATTTCACTGTATCAATCTACCCTTATTTCACCTATTGCGGCGTGCAACCCGATTCCATCATATCAGTATAAATTCACCCTTATTCCACCATATCAATCCATCCTTATTCCACCTGTTGCGGCGTGTAACCCGATCCCACCATATCAGTATCAAATATTTAACGAGTGCAATCAAATCAATAACTCAAATCACAAGAATCTCTACGATTGACGAATATGTAGCTGAATTGGCAAGGAAGACTCGTACCAAATTGAGAATTTCACATATGTAATGTTAAACGGCAAGACAAGTCCGGTAAATGACAATTAAGAGGTGCAAGTAAGTCAATTAAGGCAATAACAACGAGTCGTGAAAGTATGAAATGGTCTAATATGTTTAACAAGAGAGACATGATTAACAAGTAGCAAATAAAGCATGGAAGGTATTTTGAGCATGTACATTTAAGGCATGGAAGGAAATAATTAAGGAAAAGCAGAAAATCAGGGAAACAAGTAATTTGCAGCGTGTAAGCACTCTTCACCTCGCATATATGCCGCAACAGACGAAATTCACATAGTACATAGTCCGAGGGTTCCTAATACCCTCAAATCAAGGTTAAACACAACACTTACCTCACTCCATAGTCAACTTAGAGCTCTACCGAGGCTGCTCCCCTAGAATCCTCTTCTAAACCACTCGTATCTAACAACAATTGACTCAATAATGTCAAATAACTAAAGGAATAAATTACAATGCATAAATTTAGGATTTCCACACTTTTCCCCAAAAAGTCAAAAATCGACCCCGGGCCGCTTGTTCAAAATCCGAGGTTCCGACCAAAATTCATTTATCCATTCACCTGCGAGCCCGATTATGTAATTAATTTCGAAATCCGACCTCAACTTCGTAGTTTTCTACCATGGAAGAACAAATATTAGGGCGAGAAATTAATGGGTAATGTTAGAAATGGAAGAAAATGAGTTAAAGCATACTAACCTATGAATTTGTCTTGAAATTTCTCCTCCAAATCGCCTTTAGGCCGAGCTCTAATGGAAAGGTTATGAAAAATGAGATAAAACCCAGTTATGGATTGTTTAAATGACTAGGCGTCAGGCCTTCTTTGTGTTTGCGAAGGGCCTGCCACATTCACGAAAGGCAGCGGCCCAAGTGGCCTATGCATTTGCGAGTGAACCCACGCGTTTGCGAATGCTGCTCCCCCAGGCCTCTGCGTTCGCGATGGGCATTCCCCCCTCCACTTCGCGTTCGCATAGGGTAAAATCCTCCCCTGCCCAGTTCCCCCTTCGCGATCGCAATAGTGGCTTCGCGATCGCGAAGTACATTACACCACAAACCAGCATAAGTGAAAAACCAGCAAATTTTCTAAGTTCAAATCATCCGGAGCCTATCCTAAACTCACCTGAGCCCTCAGGGCTCCAAACCAAATACGCACACAAGTCTAAAAACCTCATACGAACTCGTTCACGCGATCAGACCAAAAAAATAACGCCTAGAACTACGAATCGCACACCAAATCAAATGGAATTCTCAATGAAGCTTTAGAATTCTATTTAACAACCGTACGTCCGAATCACGTTAAACCAACTCCATTTCTCATCAAATTTAGCAGATAAGTCAGAAATATAGTAATGGACCTATGCCGAGTTCCTTAACAAAAATACAGACCCGACATTAACAAAGTCAAACATTGGTCCAATCTTTAAATTCATTAAACCTTTAAACTTCATATTTTCGACAAAAAATGATAACTCGAGCTAGGGACCTACAATACGGACCCAACGGGGCCGTCAAAATATGGATCCCAGTCCGTTCTCAAAATGCTGACTGAAGTCAACTCAGTTGTATTTTATGGAAAAATTCCATATTTTATCAATTTTTAACATAAAAGCCTTCTGCAAAAATACTCAAACTGCATGTAAATCGAGGAAGGTTTAAAGAAGCTATTGAATGCTTCGAAACACATATTTAAGGTTTATAAACTCTAGATGACCTATCGAGTCATCACATTCTCCACGTCTAAAAAAATTGTTCGTCCTCAAACAGACATAGAAAGTACCTGGACTGGTGAAAAGGTGTGGATATCTACTCCGCATGCTCGACTTGGACTCCCAAGTAGCTAGACGGGCTGACATCTCCACTGCACTCGAACAGAAAGATTACTCTTAGACCTCAACTGCCGAACCTGCCGGGCTAGAATAGCCACCGGCTCCTCCTTATAGTCATGTCCTTGTCCAACTAGACTGAGCTAAAATTCAACATGTGGGACGGATCATCGCGATACTTCCGGAGCATGGATACATGTAACACCGGATGGATTGTTGATAAACTAGTTGACAAAGTGAGCTTGTAAGCCACCTCACCCACTCTTTGAAGAATCTCAAAAGGTCTGATGTACCTAGTGTTCAACTTGCCCTTCTTCGTGAACCTCATCACACCTTTCATGGGTGAAACCCGGAGTAATACCCTCTCTCCGACCATGAAGGAAACATCACGAACTCGTGCGAAGTTGGTCCCGAATAATTTTGACCTTATCCAAGGCATCCTATATAAAATCTGTACCCAACAATCGAGCTTTCCCCGGCTCGAACCATCCAACTGGAATTCAACGCCTCCTCCCGTATAATGCCTCATATGAGCCATCTGAATGCTCGACGGGTACATGTTGTTGTAGGCAAACTCACAAGTGGCAAGAACTGATCCCAAGAACCCCCAATATCTATATGACAAGCGTAGAGCATATCCTCTAATATCTGAATGGTGCGCTCGGACTATACACCCATCTGAGGATGGAATGCTGTGCTCAACTTAACCTGCGTGCCCATCTCACGCTGTACTGTGATGACCCAAAAGGTCATCACTCATTTTGAAATTTAATCCTGTGTTTCGAGGCCTTAAAAACCTCTTTTATTCCCACCTCGATTTGCATGCGCAGTCCGGGCGCATTTTCGAAAAGTTTTTATGTGAAAGCTAAGAAAAATATGGAAATTGGCTTTTAAAATTTAATAAAGTTGACTTTGGTCAACATTTTTGGTAAACGGACCCGGACCCGTGATCCGACGCTCTCGTAAGGTCCGTACAAAAATATGGGACTTGGGCGTATTTCCGGAATCAAATTCCGAGGTCCAAAGCCCGAGAAATAAATTTTTAAAGAAAATTGTTTCTTGGAAAATATAGAGGTTTTTAGAATGAATTGATGCATATTGTTGATGGTATCGGGCCCGTATCTTAGTTTCGGAGCCCGGTACAAGTTTGAAATAATAAGTAAGTTGAATCTGTGAAGTTTGGTAAGAATCGGAGTTCGTTTGGTATGAGTTGGACCTATAGTTAAGAAAATAGTAATTTTGATGTTCTTGAGTGATTTCATGAATTTTAGGTTTAATTCATAGATGTTGATGTTATTTTGATAATTTGATCGCATGAGCAAGTCTGTATGATGTTTTTGGACTTGCGTGCATGTTTGGTTTGGAGCCCCAAGGGCTCGGGTGAGTTTTGGATAGGCCTCAGAGTGAAATTGGACTTAGGAATTTTGCTGGTGTGTTGCAGGTGTGTAGCAGGCCTCTGATCTCGCATTTGCGAGATCAGGCATCGCAATTGCGATGCAAGCAGGGTTTGCAAATGCGAGGATTCCGTCGCAAATGCGAAGAACCCTGGGCCAGCCTTATCTCGCATTTGCGAGATACACTTCGCAAATGCGAAGTCTTCAGTTAATGGCAGAAGTCGCAAATGCGACCCATATATCGGAAATGCGATGTCACAAATGTGACAGGTCCCTCGCAAATGCGAAAAGTTGGTATCAGAGCTCTAGGTTGCTTAGGTCTCACAATTTACGGACAAGCTTAGTAGAGTCCGAGGGATCGGTACGGAGACGTCTGTATTTATCCCCCTAGAGGCTACAGAGTTAAACTTCACATATATTCTTTCCTGGCGTGCCATTTGGTTTCTCAATACTAATTGAACTTCTACTCTGTTCTTTTGCAGATGGCGAGAACACATGCTTCTGCATCCGCTGATCAGCAGCCCGATCCCCCAACAGTAGCATCTACAAGGGGCGGAGGGCGAGACCAAGGCCGTGCTAGGGGACAAGGTAGGGGCAGAGCTTAGCCCAGAGCAGCAGCACTAGTGGCGGAGCCTCAGGTTGAGTTTCACAAGGAGGTTCCAGCCCAAACAGTTCCAGCAAGACCAACTCAGGTACCTGAGGGGTTCATTGATACCCTAGTACTCCAGGATGCTCTGGTCCGTCTAGTGGGCCTTATGGAGAGTGTCACTCGGGCAGGCTTACTTCCGGTAGCACCAGCTGTCTCTCAGGCTGGGGGAGGAGCACAAACTCCCGCTACCCGCACTCCGGAGCAGATGGCTCCCCAGTTTCAGACTCCAGCAGCTTAGCCAGTTGGAGCAGTTCAACCGGGTGTGGTAGCTCAGACCGGTGAGGGAGCAGCTATGTCTATCGATGCTTTATGGAGGTTGGATAGGTTCACCAAGCTGTTCACTACTACTTTTGGTGGTACATCTTCTTAGGATCCCCAGGATTATTTGGACAGTTGTCATGAGGTTCTTTGGAACATGGGGATAGTGGAGACCAATGGGGTCTACATTGCTACTTTTCGACTGTCTGGATCCGCCAAGACTTGGTAGAGAGATTATTGTTTGACTAGACTAGCTGGGTCACCAGCTTTGACTTGGGATCAGTTCTCTTAGCTATTTCTAGAGAAGTTTCTTCCTATCACTCAGAGGGAGAACTATCGGAGGCAGTTTGAGCGTCTCCAGCATGGTTCTATGACTGTCACTCAGTACGAGATCAGATTCATTGACTTGGCCCGTCATGCTCTTCTTATACTTCCCTTCATTGAGGGACTCGTTCAACCTATTCGATTGCAGATGGCTAAGGAGACGGGGAGCGAGATTTCTTTTCAGGATGCAGCCAATGTGGCTAGAAGAGTGGAGATGGTTCAATCATAGGGGAGTGGTCAGGGGTCTGACAAGAGGCCTCGTCATTCGGGCAGCTTCAGTGGTGCCTCATCTAGAGGCAGAGATTCTTTTGGTGGGGGTCATCCTTCCAGGCCATTCCATTCAGAATTTCTGGCTTCTCACGATACTCTATGTGGCTGTGGTTCTCATACGCAGTATTATGATCAGCAGTCCTACAGTGCACCACCAGACCCTATTAGTGCACCGCCGCTCCAGAGTTTTCAAGGTGGTCATTTAGGCCGTCAGGGTCAGCAGTCTCAGCAGCCGAGGGCTTGTTATACTTGTGGCGATACAAGGCATATTGCTATATTTTTCCCTCGAGCACCGAGCAGCTCTCAGCATCAGGGTTCCCGTGCCACGGTTTAGGCACCGAGTGTTCCACCGCTCGCTCAGCCAGCTAGAAGGGGAGGTAGAGGTGCTAGAGGTGGAGGTAGAAGTATTAGAGGTGGAGGTCAGACCGCTAGAGGTTGAGGCCATCCAACATGAGGCTGTCCCAAAGATGTAGTCCAAAGTGGTGGGGCCCAGCCCCGATGTTATGCTCTTCCAGCCAGGCCTGAGGTTGAGGACTCCGATTCAGTTATCACAGGTACTGTTCTGGTTTGTAGTATAGATGCTTCAGTTCTATTTGATCCAGGATCTACATACTCCTATGTGTCATCTTATTTTCCATCGTGTCTGGTCATGCCTAGTGATTCTTTGAGTGCTCCTGTATATTTGTCTACACCGGTGGGTGATTCTATTATGGTAGATCATGTCCATCGTTCCTGTATAGTTATGATTGGGGGTCTTGAGACTCGAGTAGATTTGTTACTTTTGGATATGGTTGATTTTGATGTCATGTTGGGGATGGACTGGTTATCACCTTACCACGCTATCTTGGACTGTCATGCCAAGACTGTGATCTTAGCTTTACCGGGTTTACCTCGTCTAGAGTGGAGAGGAACTCCTGGTCATTCTACCCGTAGGGTTATCTCATATATGAAGGCTCGACGTATGGTTGATAAGGGATGTTTGGCCTATTTGGCGTATGTTTGTGATTCTAGTGCTGAGGTCCCTTCTATGGATTTTGTACCTGTTGTTCGTGAGTTTCCCGAGGTATTTCCTTCAGAATTGTCGAGCATGCCACCCGATAGGGATATTGACTTCTGCATTGATTTGGCTCCGGGCACTCAGACCATTTCTATTCCGCCGTATCGTATGGCCCCACCTGAGTTGAAAGAATTTAAGGAGCAGTTGCAAGACTTGCTTGATAAGGGCTTTATTAGGCCTAGTGTCTCGCCTTGGGGTGCGCCGGTGTTGTTTGTTAAGAAAAAGGATGGATCAATGAGGATGTGTATAAAACACCGGCAATTGAACAAGGTCACAATCAATAATAAGTACCCATTGCCGAGGATTGATGATTTGTTTGACCAGCTTCAGGGTGCCCAAGTGTTTTCTAAGTCAATTTGAGATCGGTCTACCATCAGTTGAGGATTAGGGCATCCGATGTCCCTAAGACAGCTTTCCGCACTCGGTACGGGCATTATGAGTTCTTGGTGATTTCATTCGGGTTGACAAATGCCCCAACAGCTTTCATGGATTTGATGAACCGAGTGTTCAGGCCTTATTTGGATTCTTTCGTGATTGTCTTCATTGACGATATTTTGATCTATTCCCGCAACTGGTAGGAGCACGAGCAGCATCTTCGAGTTGTTCTTCAAACTCTGAGGGATAGTTAGTTGTATGCTAAGTTTTTGAAGTATGAGTTCTGGTTATGTTCAGTTCCATTCTTGTGTCACGTTGTTTCAGCAAAAGGTATTCAGGAGGATCCGAAGAAGATAGAGGCAGTCAAGAACTGGCCTCGACCCATATCAGCTACAGAGATCCGTAGTTTCTTGGGTTTGGCAAGCTATTACCGTCGGTTTGTTTTGGGGTTTTCATCTATTGCAGCCCCGATGACCAGGTTGACCCAGAAGGGTGCCCAGTTCAGGTGGTCGGATGAGTGTGAGGCGAGCTTTCCGAAGCTCAAGACGGCCTTGACTACGGTGCCTGTGTTGGTTTTGCCCACAGGTTCAGGGCCATATACAGTTTATTGTGATGCATCTCGTATTGGACTTGGTGCAGTGTTGATGCAGGATGGCAAGGTCATTGCGTATGCTTCGCGGCAGTTGAAGATTCATTAAAAGAACTGTCCAGTCCATGATTTGGAGTTAGCAGCCATTGTTCACGTGTTGAAGATTTGGAGGCATTGTCTGTATGGCGTGTCATGTGAGATATTCACGGATCACAAGAATCTGCAGTATTTGTTCAAGTAGAAGGAAATGAATTTGAGGCAGAGAAGGTGGTTGGAGCTGTTGAAAGACTATGATATCACCATCTTATATCATCCGGGGAAGGCCAATGTGGTGTCCGATGCCTTGAGTAGAAAGTCAGCCAGTGTGGACAGTCTTGCGTATATTTCGGTCGGTGAGAGGCCGCTTGCTTTGGATGTTCAGGCTTTGGCCAATCAGTTCGTGAGGCTGGATATCTCTGAGCCCAGCTGTGTGTTAGCTTGCACAGTCGCTCGTTCTTCATTATTTGAGCGTATCCGGGATCGGCAATATGATGATCCTCATTTCTGTGTTCATAGGGACACAGTGCGGCACGGAGGTGCCAAGCAGGTTACAGTTGGAGATGTTGGAGTTTTGACGATGCAGGGTCGTATATGTGTGCCTAATGTGGATGGTCTTTGTGAGATGATTCTAGAGGAGGCCCATAGTTCCCGGTACTCTATTCATCCGGGCGACGCTAAGATGTATTAGGATTTGCGGAAGCATTATTGGTGGAGGAGGATGAAGAAGGACATTGTTGCCTATGTAGCTCTGTGTTTGAATTGTCAGCAGGTAAAGTACGAGCATCAGAGACCTGGTGGTTTGGTCCAGAAGATTGAGATTCCTGAGTAGAAGTGGGAGCTTATCACTATGGACTTTGTTGTTGGACTCCCACGGACTCAGAGGAAGTTCGACGTAGTATGGGTTATTGTTGATAGGCTGAACAAGTCAGCGCGTTTCATTCCTGTGGCGGTTTCTTATTCCGAGAGGTTAGCTGAGATATATATCCGGGAGATTGTTCGTCTTCATGGTGTGCCCGTGCCTATCACTTCTGACCGAGGTACACAGTTTACCTTACATTTCTGGAGGGCAACTCAGCGAGAGCTGGGCCAACGGGTTGAGTTGAGCACAACATTTCATCCTCAGACGGACGGGCAGTCCGAGCGTACTATTCAGATTTTGGAGGATATGCTCCGAGCTTGTGTTATTGACTTTGAAGGCTCGTGGGATCAATTCTTGCCTTTAGCATAGATGCCTACAACAATAGCTACCAGTCGAGCATTCAGATGGCTCCCTATGAGGCTTTATATGGTAGGCGGTGTCGGTCGCCGGTTGGTTGGTTTGAGCCAGGAGAGGCTCGGTTGTTGGGTACGGATCTAGTACAGGATGCCTTGGACAAGGTCAGGATTATTCAGGATAGGCTTCGTACAGCTCAGTCCAGGCAAAAGAGTTATGCTGACCGTATGGTTCGTGATGTGGCATTTATGGTCGGCGAACGGGTGTTGCTTCGGGTGTCGCCTATGAAGGGCATGATGATATTTGGGAAGAGGGGCAAGCTTAGCCCTAGATTCATTGGCCCATTTGAGATCCTTGATCGAGTGGGAGAAGTGGCTTACAGACTTGCATCGCCGCGGAGTATATCAGCCGTACATCCAGTGTTTCATGTGTCCTTGCTTCTGAAGTATCACGGCGATCCATCCCACGTGTTAGACTTCAGAACTGTCCAATTAGATAAGGACTTGTCCTATAAGGAGGAGCCGGTAGATATACTAGACCGGCAAGTTCGTCAGTTGAGATCGAAGAAGTTCCCTTCAGTTCGTTGTGTACGGTGAAATTGGAGGGTTCAATTTCTCGACATTAAGGCACTCAGAAGATCATCTCGAAGGCTCAAGGCCGCGGGGTCGACTCGAAGGCTCAAGGCTGCGGTCGAAAACCTTTCCTCGAGGGTCGACAACACTCAACCCCTAGGTAGCAATGATCACGAAATAGTGGAAATGGGGAGTTCCCAAGGCACGCAGGCTAGGTCTGATACAGTCTAGCTGGCTACTCTGAACCTAAATCAGGGCATCATTCAGCCGTCCCATCCCCATATCTATGTAATTAATGTATTTTGTACTATGTGGGGATTTCCTTCCTATATAAAGGGAGTCCTTGTCATTTTGTAAGCATCTGTTGCTTCAGCTGCTCCACAAGAAATATAAGACAACATTCTCTCTGTTCTCTTACATACTCTCTTGATATTATTGCTCTCATTTATTATCTCCATTATTGTTCATCGTTGTTTGCTTATAATTGGCCATAAAGAGCCTTCTTTGATTTTATTATAACTGTTAGTCATGCTTTGATTACCTTCGATAGCTCACGGTCGAGCCCCGAAATCGACCTCGGGGCCAGTGAATCGGCCAGCTCGAAGCCCGATTGCTAACCTATCGGTTCGACCATCACCTTATCCTTAGGCTTTATTTCCTTTCTAAGTCTCATATACATAGCATTAACTGCTTAACAACCGGCATTGAAATAGATCACGTATTTTTAGAGTCCCATAATCAAATTTAATTGTTGTTACCATTTTCACGGTAAACAGTTTGGCGCCCACCGTGGGGCTAAAAATAATAGTGATTATTTTCTTGCTGGTTCCATTACACAATGCAAGTTATCTTTCACGCTTTTTCTTGTCCAAAGGTCTTTGATTTCAGGTCGGAATGTCTGATTCAGTAAACAATAACCTTGAGAAACACGGAGAGAAGGGCGTGGCCGTTCCAGGTGTTGGTGAGCCACCACGAAACCTTGAGAACGCACCAGGACTAATTCCGGTGGACCAAGACTCGCGCGACGCTCAACACGTCGAAATAAGCTCCCGCACTAACAGGAGCATACACCAAGGCGACGAACAAGAAGCCCAGAAAACCCCGGCCCGGGAAGAACGAGAGGTTATCCTTCATGTTATTTTTGAAATGTTGCAGACACAACAACTGGCTATTGCTCAGCTGCAAAGCCACCAGAAAACTCCAAGCACGGTAGCACCAGGGATAGCTCCCCCGGCCGAACAGGCACCGGAGAGATCAAGCAATAACGAGTCGATGTCCAATCCCATCATCGTAAAGATTCTTGAGGACCTCACCAGAAGGATCGAATCAGGAGAGAAAATGATAGAAGCCAATGATAAGAAGGTCGAGACTTACAATTCCAGGGTCGACCAAATTCAAGGAGCGCCCCCGATCTTGAAAGGTGTGGACTCAAAGAAGTTCATACAGAAGCCGTTCCCACAGGAAGCGGCCCCGAAACCCATTCCAAAGAAGTTCAGAATGCCCGACCTCCCAAAGTGTAACAGAACGTCAAACCCCAACAAGCATGTCACCGCCTACACTTGTGCAGTAAAGGGTAACGACCTAAGGGACGACGAGATCAAGTCCGTCCTGTTGAAAAAGTTCGGGGAAACACTCTCTAAAGGGGCAATGATATGGTATCACAACCTGGCCCCAAACTCGATAGATTCATTTGCCATGTTGGCGGATTCTTTCATCAAGGCACATGCTGGCGCCATCAAAGTAGCAACAAGGAAATCCGACGTCTTCAAGATTAAACAGAGAGACAATGAGATGCTGCGAGAGTTCGTATCTCGCTTCTAAATGGAACGAATGGAACTACCACCGGTCTCTGACGACCGGGCGGTGCAGGCCTTCACTCAAGGTTTGAACGAACGAAGCTTGGTGGCCTCAAAATAGCTGAAGCAGAACCTAGTCGAGTACCCGGCCGTGACTTGGTCGGATGTTCATAACCGATACCAGTCGAAAAATAGGGTCGAGGACGACTAGTGGGGGGGTCCCCTCGGGCTCAGTATATCCAAGCAGGCTTTTGGCGAAAGAGCCAAAACAAAACAAAGAGAGGTACTAGCCATACATCGAAGATAGGAGGAACGCCCCGAGGCGCAACGTACCCCACAACGATCGAAGGATGGATCGAGGACAGAATCCTCGGGGAATCATCAACAGAGCCGGGTTTGATGGGCACACAAGGCCAATAGAGGCACCTCGCCGGTCAGAATACAACTTCAATGTCGACATATCGGACATCGTGTTCGCCATCAGCAAAATCAGAGATGCCAAGTGGCCAAGGCCTGTGCAATCGGATCCTTCGCAAAGAAATCATAACTTAATGTGTGAGTTTCATAATACACATGGACACAGGACCGGGGATTGCCACCATCTCCGAGAAGAAGTAGCCAGACTACTCAATAAAGGTCACCTCCTAGAATTCTTACGTGATCGGGCCAAAAACCAGTTCCGGGAAAGAGAGGCGGCCAAGAATAGCGAAACAAATGAGCCGCAACATTATATCCACATGATCGTGGGAGGCATCGATGCTCCACAGAAACCCGTGTTGAGAAAGATGAAAATATCCATCACAAGAGAAAAGCGAACCCGGGGGTACATACCCGAGGACGCCCTCACATTTAGCGAAGAGGACACTGAGGCCTTGTCACAACCTCACAATGACGCACTGGTAATCTCTTTCCTCGTAAATAAATTTCAAATAAAACGTGTACTCGTGGATCTAGGTAGCTCGGCCAACATTATTAGGTCAAGGGTAATAGAGTAGCTTGGACTACTTGACCAAATCGTGCCCGTCACTCGAGTCCTCAATGGATTCAACATGGCGAGTGAAACAACGAAAGGAGAAATCACCCTCCCAGTCAACGCGGCCGGCGTAACCCAAAATGTCAAATTCCATGTCATTGAAGGAGACATGAGGAACAACGCCTTGTTCGGAAGGCCGTAGATACACTGCATGAGAGCAGTACCGTCCACCCTCCACCAGATGATTAAATTCCCGACAAAGGATGGGATTAAAACTGTCTATGGGGAACAACATGCGGCGAGGGAAATGTTCGCGGTGAATGATGTAGCACCAACACCAATGCATCCACCCTCGAAGGAGCCAAAGGATAATCAAACAGTAAAATAGCGGTCGCAAGCTACGCCCTTGGCAAAGTCCAAACTAAACAAGGGAAGGACCATATTGCGTCCTCAGGACAAACGGTCGAAACATCGCCGGCGTGCTCCACACTGAGGTATGACTTTCTTTTCTCTTTCAATTACATTCTACGCTGACCTAAGTGCAGGTAATCAATCAAAACGGCAAAAACACTCCAACTCGAAGGCCTTAGGTTTCAAAAGCATGCGTTGCACTCTTTTCCTTCGACCGGGTTTTCATCCTAAAAAAGGGTTTTACCAGCAAGGTTTTTAACGAGGCAACACCTATATGCTACCTAAAGAAAACTCAACAAGTATTCAAGTCTTCTTTTGCAATCAACCCCGAATACTGGGGGGCATCCCCCCTGAAGGTCACATTCTCAGAGAAGCTAAGACATGCCGAACAGGGTTCCGATAGGAAAATAATGTACCGGACCAAACGGTCAAACAAATCATGTCTGCATAGAATAACCAGGCTCCTAACAACAAAGGCATGTATACTTGTACCAAGTGTTGAAGAATACTTTTCATCAAAGCATATCACGCCTTAAGAGAAACTCGGTATTTTTTGCAAAAATGGCTCCTCTGTCCAAAAACGTCCCGAACACTCAGGGACTGGCATCGACGACTCAACGCCTGAACGACCTTCGGGTCGAGACTCCAAACTCATAAGCCCTCAAAGAGGCAACATGAAAATCACTAAACATCTCCAAGGTCGAAAATGCCCCTAACACTCGGGAACTGGCGTCAAAATCTCAAAAATCGTATGACCCCGGGGTCGGAGTCGCCAAAATCATAAGCCCCCAATGAGGCAACACCAAATTTGCAAGTAATGGCTCCCAAGCCGAGAAATCCTTGATAAGCTCAGGGACTGCCGTCAAATCGTCATCTCCATCGCAATGGCTCCCGAGGCGAAAGATCCTCGATAACTCGGGGACTGTCGCCAATCACCATTCATTAAAAAACCCGAGGCCGTAAGACCCCGAGCGGGCAGACTCGGTCTCGTAAGACCTACATAAGGCAGTAACAATAATATCTGTAAGACCTCAAGCAAGGCATGAACCGCACTTATACCAAGTGACAATATCTGTAAGACCTCGAGCAGGGTATGAACCATACTTATACCAAGTATCTAAAAACTGTAAGACCTCAAAAAGCATAATATTTTTGTAAGACCTTGCTAAAGGCATAAACTCGATCTTAAAGTTAAGGCTATATATCGAACTTGTAAGACCCCTAAAAGGCATACCCTCGATATAGACGCCGAAACTACTTCACTCAGGATCATAAATGGCTCTGGCCAAAGCACAAATGACTACGGTCATAAGGCTGTACCAGCGAAACTAATGCGACTTGGGGACACCCGACCGTCGCTTCAGAATCACAGGCCTTCAATTACTTCGAATCTACTTCGAAAAGAACCGGTTAAACATGCTACCCTTGACATAGGCAAAAGAGCTGCGACCATGTCAGCTCCTAAATACTGGCTTCGAGATACTCAGCCTTCGAGCCAAACCTCCCGAGGTGCTCGATCATTGCCCACATAACGATTCACAATCAAAGTTTTTATTAAACTATCGAAGAGTCAGGCAAACAATTTCAGAAAAATCCTTATCGAAGGAAAAATAAAGCCTACACAAGAGGTCGCATCGACCCAAGGCGTAAGAGCCATTATCGCCAGCCCACATAAAAGGTCGCACCGACCCAAATCGTAAGAGCCACTATCGCCAACTTAAAACACAAAAACTTGAGGGTCGAATAAGCTCGAGTCGAAACCCGACTCGGAGACTGAACCCAAAACAGTTAAGTAAGAATGCCCAAGAACAAAAGCGTAAGAGCTCAAACGCCAGCTTACATTAAAAGGTCGCGTCGACCCAAGACGTAAGAGCCATTATCGCCAGCCCGTATAGATAAAAAAATTGAGGGTCGAATGAGCTCGAGTTGAAACCTGACTCGGAGACTAAACCCAAAAGAGTTGATAAAAACATGTCTAAAAACAAAAGCATAAGAGCTCAAACGCCAGCTTATACGGAAGGCTCCCATCGGCCGAGTACATGAAAACCTATGGGCCAGCCCGATGAGCCTAAGGGCCATATCACGAATCCAAGGATTCCTATAGACTGAAAGGACCAGTTCACTCGACCAAATTTGAGACAGAGGGGAATGCATAAGAAGTAAAAGCCACAAGGTTTTCTTTATACACACATATAAGAAAAAACGCAATCTCCATTTATAAAACATGTTTTAAAAACTCTACATACGGATGGAAGAATCTACTCCCCCCTTTCTGAGGGCTATGGTCCATTGGCCTCGTCTTCACTATCGACGGCACCAGATAGAAGTAACCAACATCACGCTCGTCCGCCCTCGCTCGCGCCAGCTCTTCCGAGAGGACAAAACCCCTATCACGGATCTCCTCGAGAGTCTTTCTTCGAGACTTGCAACGAGCACACTCCTTGATCCTGCCTTCACGATCGAGGGCCTGTCGTAGCTCAGCTTGAGCGTCGGCGGCATCCTTCAAATAGATCGCCATCTCCTCGTCAGCCTTAGTTCGGCTTATCACGGCTTCAGCACGGGCATCAACGATCTTAGCCCTAACCTTCGAAAGCTCGGACTCAAGCTTCATGATCACATCCGTTTGAACTAAGGCATTGTCACAAGCTAAGCGAAGTTGAGCCTCAAAGGCAGAGACTTTGCCAGAGCACCCTCCTCCGCTAAAGTCAGAGTGCCCGCCTAAGCTTTCAACTCATCATGCTCGCGCTTGGTTCGGTCAACTTCGTTCAAAAGGCGCTCCAGATCCTCCGCCTTTTTCTGCAACTGAAATAAACAAAACACTAGCCTCAGGAGCTAGAAGAAAGAACACAAACTCAGTCAGAACGAAAACTACCTGCTCCTTCAAATAGCTCTCATAATTCAAGCTTCGACTCGCCTTATACTGCAGACTTGCCAGCTTGTTTTCCTTTTCTTCGCAAAGGCACCTAAGCGATTTCTCCTCGTCCAAAGCTTTCCGAAGCCTGGCCTCCCGGCGAAGCAGCTCGGACTTAAGCTTATCAAAAGACTTCAAAAAGAAAGCACGATAAGAAAGGGAGGGCATGAAACTCGAAAAACTTGTGCCAAAAATCACCGCATGGTGAAGCCGCTAGACTTCCTTGAAGGTCCAGCACACATCTGCTAGCCAGGCTTCCCCAACTCCAAATGAGTCGACCCCAATTGAGGCACAGACGCTCGGTGCATATGACCCCGGGTTTTGAGTATCCCTCGAAGTATCTCCGGTGGGAAAGGAGGACAGCAGCGGCGGAGAAACCGCCTCTCCAAAACCAGAAACCACGAGCGCAGTCGGCACAATCGACACATCTACTCCGGGCCCCCAGTCTAGGTTCGCCTCACATTGAACACCGTCGCCATGCAAAGTCATCTCCCTCTAATTGTTATTGCTCTTAAGCCCGGAAGCTAGAAGCCCTTCCCCCTCTCCGAAGGAGCGCGACCTCGCTTCGGAAGGCTCTCCGGTGCCTACAACAGCAAGATTAATACGCGAAAAGGAAAAATGCCTCTCCAAATGAAGGAAGGGAAAGGAAAAAATAGCAAAACATGCACCGTGATGTTTTGCTTCCCATATGCTTCGGGATAAAGCTCGCCACTTGCGCTCATCAAGAGTCGAGTGGGTCACCAACTTCCGAACCCAACCCGGCAGATCTGGAACGTCGCCCGGCGTCCATGAAACCGCTGCAGAAAAAGAAAAGAAGGCACAATTACTAAACCAGCTTTTGCTATAAACAAAGCTAAGAAGGCACGGAATGTATCACTTACGTGCATAATTCCATTCCTCAGGGAATGGCATAAACTCCACGGGAATAACGTCAGCGATCCGAACTCGGACAAATCGACTCATCCATTCCCGATCTCCTTCTTCCTCATCGTCTATGATAAAGGGCATAGTCGACCGGCATCGCAAGGTTAGCAGACCTCGATGGTGAAAGGGCCGATACAGCCTAATAAGATAATTGAGCGTGAAATCAAGACCCGCCTTCTCCGCAAAAAATCTCATCATCAACACTATTCTCCAAAGTGACGGGTGAATCTGCGCCAAGGTAACTCGGTACTTTAGATAGAAGTCAAGCACAATCCTATCAAGGGGGCCCAGTGTGAAAGGATACGTGTACACATTCAAGAATCCATCGGCACGATTCGTGATGCCCTCATCCAGGGAAAGTATCTGTAACACTACTTCCTTCCCCCAGCCGCAGTCTTTTCTCACTAACCCAAGATGCTCTTCTTCTATCAAAGAAGTAATCTTCAAAGTATGCTCTTGTTGGTCCCGAATACCGGAGGCGGAGCTCACCCCTCTCTGCCCGACAGACCCCGATGTAACAGTCATGGCGACGGCAAAATCTGAGAACTAAAGCAAGGAGTCGGTGCGAGTACGTTGACACTGAAACGATGAAAGGCTTAAACGCAAGAAAAGAAGGGCAACTACTTAGACGGGTGGGATCACCAAAAGAGCGAAAAAAACCTTATATATATATATATATATGCGGGAAAAAATGGAAACAGTCCGCCTACCCCAAGAGGCTGACATAATCATCGCCAGTCCCGAGTTGGTACCCGACCTCGAGGACCTCCATCAAAGGAAAGTTAGGCTCCAAGAGGCCGACATAATCATCGCTAGTCCCCAGGTGGTACCCGACCTCAAGGACTTCCATCAAAGGGAAGTTAGGCTCCAGGAAGCCAACAACATCCTCACCAGTCCCAAGGTGGTACCCGACCTTGAGGACCTCCACAAAAAAAGAAGGTAGGCCTTAAGGAGCCAACGGCATCATTGCAAGTCCCGAGGTGGTACCCGACCTCGAGGATCTCCATCAGAAGGAAGTTAGGCTTTAAGGAGCCAACGACATCATCACAAGTCCCGAGGTGGTACCCGACCTCAATGATCTCCATCAAAAGGAAGTTAGGCTCCAAGGAAATAAGGATTTAAGTTCCGCCCATATGGGCTTGATCACAGGGTACCACCTAAATTCGGATAAAACCTCATTCTAGATCTACCTGCAACGCCTTAAGGCTATTTACGATAAGATCAAAACGAACTTCCAAATGGCCCGAGTCTGAGCAAACCCCACTCGGGGACTATTCTTGAATTCTCGGGCGAATTCCCCCTCAAAGATTATTGCAAGGCCTAAAAACTGCTCTCAAAAGTTTAAATGTTCGAAGAGTTATTTCCATTCAACGGGAAGTAAGGGTCCTGACGACTCGAGTTTATCGGTCCAATCCAGGCTTAGTTCGAGGAAAGTCAAAAGGTTCCACGGGGAGCCGTATTAGTCAATCAAAGGCCAGAGAAATATACTTCCACCTGAGCTCGATGTCAACACCGGCCGGTGGAGTCATGCATTCGGAGTCTCCATAAGCGCAAATAAAAGGAAACATATCAAACACCAGAGACAAAATTGGGGAAACATCTTTGTATTCATGAACACTTGATTACAAAAGCCCACGAAGGGGTCCTTACATATGATTATAAAAGCCCACAAAGGATCCTTACACAGGAACAAAAAAGCAAAAGGGTACACGTATAGTAAAAGCCTAGAGCCTAGCCTACTCTCAAAGGTGCTTCCTCGGCAGCCGCATCTTCGAGCATCATCTCCTCGGGCATGCATCCTCAACAGGAATCTCTTCGACCGACGCCTCCTCTGGGACCTCATCTCGGTCTTTCAGAGTAATATCTCCGAGGGAGAAGATGAAAAGGAGGAAAATTAGGAGAGGAAAAAGATGAAAATGAGGCGGAAGAAGAAGAAAAAAGAGACATAGCCCGCCGAAGCTAAAGGTTGAAGATTAGGCAGGCACCTACCCTACTTGCACGGCCGCTCCAAATACCCCTTATGGGACATAATGCAAGTTTAACGGTCGGGCGTGCCACTTTATCCTTTTGAAAACCCAGGGGATGAAGTGCCACACCAGGCTAGGGTAGGAGAGTGAACAGCGGTATATAGTCCGAACTCTCTCCCGAGCCGCGGTGTAAGGGTCCAAACGTCCCCCTAAGTCTGAAAAATTTGGCCCCCCTACATCATCATCTCGAGCCAACGACAACAAAAACAACAACAACAATAACAACGAAACGGTGTAATCTAGCTCGGCAGAAGAAAATCCAGGAGATAGGCCGATGCATGGCGGATAGAAACGCCTCCATATAATCTTGAGGCCTTGAGCCTCAAACATGGTAAACAACAATGGGTAAGGATGGCGAGAAGAGAAGGATGGAAAGATGTCGGAAGGCACTTGGATAAAAAGATATTACCGGAAGGCCCCCATTAATAGGGGGTGATAGTATGGTAAACAACACCATCAGCGCCTTTGAAAGACGGATCGGCAGGCTCAATCAATGCGTTATTGTAAAATGGATCGACGGCGACACTGTCGCTTTGAAGAATAGGAATCAACAGCGCATTGAATGACGCTGAAAAGACAAGTCCATAAGATGTCCCTGTTATCAAGAAGGCTTACATCACAAGTATGATATCACCAACGTGACGACACCATGGGAAGTCCCAAGAGTTGGATGTCAAAATCGTTTCATATCACTCTTCTCTAAGAACGTGGGGATTATCTAGGTACGGTGCAATCGGAGGGTTCAAATTCTCGACATTAAGGCACTCGGAAGATCATCTCGAAGGCTCGAGGCCGCGAGGTCGACTCGAAGGCTCGAGGCCGCAGTCGAAAACATTTCCTCGAGGGTCGACAACACTCAACCCCTAGGTAGCAATGATCACGGTAATAGTGGAAATGGGGAGTTCCCAAGGCACGCAGGCTAGGTCTCATACAGTCTAGCAGGCTACTATGAACCCAAAATTCGGGCGTCATTCAGCCGTCCCATCCCCATATCTATGTAATTAATGTATTTTGTACTATGTGGGTATTTCCCTCCTATATAAAGGGAGTCCTTGTCATTTTGTAAGCATCTGTTGCTTCAGCTACTCCACAAGAAATATAAGACAACATTCTCTGTAATCTCTTACATACTCTCTTGATATTATTGCTCTCATTTATTATCTTCATTATTGTTCATCATTTATTGCTTTATCATTATCCATAAAGAGCCTTCTTTGATTTTGTTATAACTGTTAGTCATACTTTGATTACCTTCGATAGCTCACGGTCGAGCCTCGGAATCGACCTCGGGGCTCCCGAATCGCCTAGATCGAAGCCCAATTGCTAACCTATCGGTTCGACCATCACCTTATCCTTAGCGTTTATGTCATTTCTAAGTCTTATATACATAGCATCAACTACATAACAACCGGCATTTAAATAGGTCACGTATTTTTAGAGTCCTATAATCAAATTTAATTGTTGTTACCATTTTCACGGTAAACATTCATGTTCAGTGGAGAGGTCAGCCTGCCGAGGCAACGACCTAGGAGTCCGAGTCCGATATGCGGAGCCGATATCCCCATCTTTTCTCCGACTCAGGTACTTATTTTCTATGTCCGTTCGAGGACGAACGGTTGTTTTAGAGGTGGAGGACGTGATGACCCAAAAGGTCATCACTCATTTTGAAATTTAATCACTCGTTTTCTTATGTGAAAACTAAGAAAAATATGGAAATTGGCTTTTAAAATTTAATAAAGTTGACTTTGGTCAACATTCTTGGTAAACGGACCCGGACCCATGATTCGACGGTCTCGTAGGGTCCGTAGAAAAATATGGGACTTGGGCGTATGCCCGAAATCAAATTCTGAGGTCCCAAGCTTGAGAAATGAATTTTTAAAGAAAATTGTTCTCTAGAAAATATAGAGGTTTTTAGAATGAATTGATGCATTTTATTGATGGTATCGAGCCCGTATCTTTGTTGCGGAGCCCGGTACAAGTTTGAAATAATAAGTAAGTTGAATCGATGAAGTTTGGTAAGAATCAGAGTTCGTTTGGTATGAATCGGACCTATAGTTGAGAAAATAGTAATTTTGATGTTCTTGAGTGATTTCATGAATTTGAGGTTTAATTCATAGATGTTGATGTTATTTTGATGATTTGATCGCACGAGCAAGTCCGTATGATGTTTTTGGACTTGCGTGCATGGTTGGTTTGGAGCCGCGAGGGCTCGGGTGAGTTTTGGATAGGCCACGAAGTGAAATTGGACTTAGGAAAATTGCTGGTGTGTTGCAGGTGTGTAGAAGGCCTCTGGTCTCGCATTTGCGAGATCAGGCATCGCAATTGCGATGCAAGCAGGGTTCGCAAATGTCAGGATTCCATCGCAAATGCGAAGAACCCCGAGCCAGCCTTATCTCGCATTTGCGAGTTACACTTCGCAAATGCGAAGTCTTCAGTTAATGCCAGAAGTCGCAAATGCGACCCGTGGATCGCAAATGCGATGTCGCAGATGCAACAGGTCCCTCGCAAATGTGAAGGTGACTGGAATTGCCCATGGTCGCAAATGCGACATATGCTTCGCATTTGCGATGTCAGTAGGTTCCTTAAGGGTTCGCAATTGCGAACCCTGGTCACAATTGCGACATCTGCAACCTGCTAAATCATAACTTAGCCGAAAATTTCTCATTTTTCAAACTCTCTCAAACCTAAAACATCTTTGGGCGATTTGTCAAAGGCAACTACACTTCCAAATCATTAGTAAGTCATTTTTAACTCATTTTCTTTAATCTATAACATCTTTTTACATGATTTCAACTCAAAATCAAGGGTTTTCATGGGGAAAATTGGGTGTTTTGGGTAGAACATAGGATTTTCAAATTTTGGGGATTTGGACCTCTATTTGAAGTCCGATTTCAAAACAAATTTTTATATTTTAGTTCGTGGATGAATGGGTAATCGGGGTTTGGTTCGAACCGTGGGTTTTGACCATGTGGGCCCGGGGTCGATTTTTGACTTTTTGGGAAAACCATTGGAAAACTTATTTTCATGCACTGGAATTGATTCATTTAGCATTTATTGATATAGTTAAGTAACTTGTGGCTAGATACAAGTGAATTGGTGGTGGAAACAAGAGGTAAAACGGTAGTTGAGGCTTGAATTGTGTTCGTGGCATTGAGGTAAGTGTTTGGTCTAACCTTAGCTTGAGGGATTAGGAGTTCTGTCTTATTTGCTATGTGTTAATTGTTGAGTACGACGTATAGGCATGGTGACGAGTATATATACGTCGGTGTCAACCATGCTCGTGAGTCTTTATACTATGATAAATGTGACTCCGTTTCGTATTGTTCATGCTTTATATGATGATTTCTATTGTTGAACAAGGCTTGTGAAAGTATTATTGGTAATTGAACATTGTAGAGCGTTGGCTCAAGTTGTGAATTGAGTTGTGGAAGTATTATTTATAATTGAACATTGTAGAGCGTTGGCTCAAGTGGTGAATTGAGTCGTGGAAGTACTACTGGTAATTGAATATTATAGAGCATTTGCTCAAGCTTTGAATTGAGTTGTGAAGTAATTGTGGAAAAGAGAAGGGGTTTATGAAATTATCTCCCTTGCTGGGATGTTATTGCTTTTGATATTATCTCCCTTGCCGGGATGTTATTGCTTTTGATATTGTTTCCCTTGCCGGGATATTGTTCTTATGCTATTGTTCCCTTGCCGGGATTTCATTGTGAATTGTATTGATTCCCTTGCCCTTATTGCTTTGTGATTGTTGTTTGGGTAAGGAAGAGTGTAAAGACACGAAGGGTGATGGCGTGCATGATATTTGTGAGAGAGTGTTAATGCACGAATGGTGATGTCGTGCCGATATTTGTGAGGTTAAAGCACGAAGGGTGACGCTGTGCCGCACGATGTACAATTCCGTGCCATTATATGAGTGATAATGCACGAAGGATAATTCCGTGCCATGATTATGTGAGGTAAAAGCACGAAGGGTGATGCCGTGCCGATTATATTGATTCTTATGGTGAGGACGAGAGTAAAAGCACGAAGGGTGATGCCGTGCACTTGTATTTGATTTCCTGATTCTTGTTGATAATTGAGTTATGGTGTTCTTTACGGTTATATTGGTTTTCTATTGCTACTTGATTTCCCCGCAGCATGTTTTCCCCCTCCTATCTTTACCTGTATAAATCTGCCTTTATTTTCCGCTGTATATGATTTAACTGCACATGTTTATTTGGTAGTCTGGTCCTAGCCTCGTCACTACTTCGCCGAGGTTAGGCTAGGCACTTACCAGCACATGGGGTCGGTTGTGCTGATACTACACTCTGCAGTGTGTGCAGATCCCGGTGTCGCAGCTTTTAGACCACAGTGAGGTTGCTGCTTCCAGACCGTCAGGCGACCCGAGGTAGTCCTGCAGGCGTCCGCAGGCCTTGGTGTCTCCTTCTATCATTTTCTTTCTATTTTTACTTATTCCGAGACAGATTCGTGTAATTCTATTCATACCTTATTTGTAGTATTCTTAGACAGTCTGTGAGATTGTGACACCAATTTTGGGTAGAGTTGTACTTAGACTTCCGCAGTTTGTATTAATCTAAATTATCAAGTTTTGCCTTCCGCACTGTTCGTTTGTTATTATTATTTCCGCTACTTTTATTATGTTATTTTGGAATTGGTAAGGGATTTAAAAATGAAAATGGATAAATAACTGGAATAAGTGGCTTGCCTAACTTTCACTAGTAGGCGCCATCACGACTCCCGAGGGTGGGAAATCTGGGTCATGACATGTACTGCCCTCCAAAAGTGCGAGGTGAACTGTGTGCCTCGATCAGAAATGATAGACATGGGAACACCGTTGATGATAGGCTATAATTACATATTTTAGTCGCTTATTACACTCTAATTTACTGCACTTTAGTTGAGTTTGCGCTTTAATCGCTAGTGTTTTGCACTAACGGTGTATTTTATGCCTTGTAGGAGTGATTCCGAGCTATATAGATGTTATGGAATGAATTCAAGTGATTTGGAGCTTTGAAGTCTGAGTAAAATCCCAAAGGATTAAGCCGGGATTGTGTCAGGGGTCAACTTTGATAGTTAAGAACAAACGAAGAATCGAGTAGGCATATTGTGCACTATATAGTAAAATGGATTTAACTTTTTGCTCAGAACTCCATTTGGGCTCCACAATATATGGTTAGAAAGCTAACTCACAGGGCTACAACTTTCATGTTTTGCGTTTTCCCAAATTCTAAGGGGAACAGGGTGAAATATGCGCGTCAATAGCACGGTCGCGCTCAGGCCGCGCTCGTTAGGCAAAACACTGGGCCACTAGCGCGGTCACTAGCGCGGCCGCGCTACTCAAACCCGGGAAAAGTGTACTTTTTCGCATTGGAGAAGGTATAATTGTTTGGGCTCAACCCTACTTGGTATATATACATGGAAAACTTTATTTTGAGGAGGTGGGACACACTTTTGAGATAATTTAGACCTAAGGAGGCAGAAGAGAACGTTTTTGAGAGTAAAACACAAGCACAGAGCCGCCGTGGAGGCCGGATTTCATCTTTTCTTCCACAAACTCAGTAATTTGTATGTTTCTTTGTATGATTTGTTGTTTTGCTACCATGTCTATGTGGAGCTAAACTTCACATTCTAGGGTTGTGGTTCTTTCAAGACTATTGTTATTCGAATATTGATTTTGATTCCTTAGTTTATCATATTAGTTTATTTATTCAATCATGCACTTAATTATTTGGTTGCTTGATTACCAATCGAATACTATCTACGAATCTAGAGTTGAACTCGAAAGTGGGATTTCTAGATTGCATATAGGATTGAGTAGAGCAAGTTCTTGAACCTGGGCATTGGGTAACGGATTCGCGGTTAGGATAGACATATACCTAATTGCCTTGCTTGGTTGATTTATAGGAATTATAAATGTGTTCTTGTTGATTCTAACTCCATAGACATATAGGCGTTAGGTTAGTTTGAATAGGCGAGTAAGAACTCGACAGATTCTTATGAGCAATATTAACCCTGTCAACCAATAAACTAGATAAATTAGTTAGTCAATTCAATTGAAGAATACAATAGGAATATTAGATAGCCCATAACCCTAGATCGTTTTCATTACATTGATATCATAAAAATCTGCTCTTTCTCTGTTTAAAGTTCATTATTTATATTTCTTTATTTAATTAGATTAGAATCAAATATTTCTAGGTTTAATTCTTGTTTAGATAATTAGGATAGTCTAATTTAGTTAATAGTTAACTATTAGTCACTTTATTACTTGACGACCGCGTATACTTGCGTGTGCGTTTGACAGCAAGAAGTTTTTGGCGCCGTTGCGGGGACTTAGAAATTAACTATTTTTCTATATTAGACTTTTACTTTTATCTTTACAAGTTTTGATTTTTTTTCCTTCTCTTTTTGTGAATATTTCTATTTTTATAACAATTTTGATTGTTCTCTTAGTGTGTTTCTAGTTCTCTCAACATGACATCTGGGGATGAAATATTCGGAGGTAAGTTTATTGATGAAGAAGCATGGTTGACGGAAGACTTTTATGGCCCGTCTTTTTGGGCTTGTCATGACCTGATTTCTGGGAGGTCTAAATTTGAATATGGGAGTAAGGGTTGGTATTGGGAAGAATATTCACGATTAAGGGAATACGAGGAACGTTGTTGTCTTCTAACAAAATTGGTGAATGACTGGTCTAAGGAGAGAGATGAACTTGCACATAAAATTGATAATTTTGGATTGGTTGTACATAACTTAGATGTAGATTTGAGTGCAAAGGTTGATGCGTGTAACGCTCAACAATTTAATAATGAGTTGTGTGAAGCTGAAAAAAATCTTCTAGACCAAATTGAGGAGCTAAAACGAGAATACCAATCACTAGACCATGTTTTTCTTGAGGATGCCAATATTGAGAAGAGTGTTCTAAAGTCATGTGAGGGAGTAGATAACATTACTTTGGGAGACTTGAGTGTGTGTAAATATAGGGATGCAAATAGTAGTAAAATTCATAAGTTAGGGCGCATTAGACCTCATTCCAATCATTTTTCCACATTGTGTTTAGATACTAAGATAGTAATCGAGTCATCTGAGCCTATGAGGGAGTCAAAGACTGAGGATGAGAGTGCCTATATTCTTGAATTTGTTGTGCCAGAAAGCAAAAATATCATTCCTCATCTAAAGGCCAAGAAGTGCAGAGTGAAAAAATTATTACTTGGCCAAGTTATCATTGTAGCCCCACTATTGGAGCATAGCCGCAGACTGTATGCCATGTTAGGGGTGTTATACCCCATTTTAACACGGGTAAAACTAGAGTATAACATGTTGGTAATTCTGAAGGTTTAATTAATTAAAGAGAGTCGCCACCTAATTATGTTAACGGTGAATTAGGACACCAATTATAGCTAAGTAATGCTTAAAATTAACTCTGTTTTTATGGTCTGCTTAACCTTAAAAATTCTAGGCAAGGTTTCTAGTTAATCCTATAGGGAAGGTTGTAAAAGCACCCTATGCGATCCGTTAATTACTGTTAACCGACCAAACTTAGATTAATTAAGGCTAAGTATAATATAAGCACATCATTTGGGTGTTGGGTATCTAAAGAAAGTAGCCTGTAACTTATATATGCGCATGTTACTTAAAATAGTAATTTGCAAAAAATGACTTAACCATAAGTTAAAATTTAATTTATAAAAAAAAAAAACAAGTGAACTGGATCAGCCAAGGCCTATTTATAAGTGTTGTAAAAACTTATATTTGAGTGTCAATATTTAAATGATCAAAATGGGACAAGACCAGTAAGTAAGTTAGCAGAGTAACTGTCTATATTTGAAAAGTAACTTTTACAAATAATGATGTTCTTTTATTGTAAAAAGAAATATGTGTGGGATTGCGTGGCAAAATGTAGCTTCAAAGACGATAATAAGAATCTATTTTCAAAGATAGACTAAGAGAGTTGGTAAAAATTATTTTGCATATACACTTCTAACGGTACTTAGCTTATTCTTTTTAAACCTGTTTTGACTTCTTATAAAAAGTGTCTGAAGCATAATGTTAAGCTTCCTAGAAAATGAATACTCTAATGGCTAATAAGAAAAGAAAGTTATTAGATTATCGATCTTAGATTCCTCGTTCTCATTACCGTATCCTATGTGATATAAGTATAGCAAAGAACCTAGATAATTAAATCCAAACTTGAGATAAAACCCAAATACACAAGCAAATTAACAATCACAAAAGTTAGATAAAATGAATGGCAAAAGAACTAAAAGAAGAACGCCATAGGCGCCCCCAAGCGTTTCGCTTGTTTTCTTGCTATCCGATGCTCTAAGGAAGATGGTATGCAATGACTCCATGTAAGGGTGGTAGCGTTGAGTCTCTATGAGACTCCACTACTAGAGTCTCGAATTAAAACTCCATTTGCTCCAAAGTGTACATGCAAACAAATGAAAAAGAAGAAAGCAAGGATTAGAAAAATCAAAATCTGATTATGCACTAGAAAATTAGCAAAGTAAAACTCCGCTATTACACCATGGTTTATAAAATGCTTTGTATGATATACTTAGCCAAAGAAGTCAAGTGTACTATCATATCTAATGAACAGATTCTAAACTAAGTTGGTGGTATTCCAAATCCTCTGAACATGAGATCTTAGCGACAAAGCTGCTATAGTTTGATGGTATCTGATTCCAACAAAATACATTTCTTCTCTTTACCAAATGTTCGGATAAGTACAGTAGGCTAACCTTAGAGCTACTTTCTTATGGGTACTTCTATTAGGTTGGCTATCCCTATTAGTAACTTTTTTTTTAAAAACCTGATTCATACGTTATAAAGTGAAAAGTTTTCCAAGCAATATTTTTGTGTAAAAGCAAACACAAGTAAAGACAAGAATGTCCTACATTCATGTTTCTACTATTTAAACTCCAATTTTGTGATGGATGAACTCAACAGAAACTCCAGTTTTTTTTTTTTTATAAATCAAAAAATAGATTCTGGAACGTGCAACATTTAGGATCGACAGAGAGGTATAGTTCAACACCTATTTCTTGTGATATGCCAAACGTGAGAAGCAAACTAAAACTACCATTACGCCTAAACAGATTAAGTTGCAAACATACATTAAAACAATCAGAAACGAAAAGAAAAGAAAGATACTAACCTTTTGCGGTGCAGTGAACTAAGGCGGGGTCTTAGATGCACTATCGAACTCCGACTTCGAACCCGCTTCTACAAACAACTAATGAACGTTGAAGCGAGCAAATTAACGGATCTGCTATGGCTAAAAGAGAACCAAATTGAAGCCGGAAGGTTACAAAATGAGAACACTAGATTTTAGAGGAATTGTTTAGGGTAGTGAAAACAGTAAGCTTCTAAGAGATGGCGGCTGAAGCTTTAGGATTTTTAGGGGTAAAGCTGCCTCCAAAAAACCCTCCTCAAAACAGACCCCAATAAGATATATTTATAGAGACGATTTTAGGGCTAGGGAACCATTGAGCGGGAATCGAACTAACCGGTTGAATTTTGAACAAAAATCATTTGAACGTTGGATAAAATCCTTGATGCAGAGACCAAATCTGCATTCTTTGAAATGTAATCTTGGCTTTTTGTGTTGACCAAATCTCCATGGCAGATGTGATTCTGAGAGTAAGATATTAAAGCAAGGAATTTCACAAAAATGGAAGGGACAAAGTCTGCCCATGGAAAGAAATGAGATGGAACTTTATCAAAAGTAAAATAAGAGAGAAAGGAGCGTCATCTACTGATGAGATACTATAGGGTTTAGGTCTTTTGTTTTGGGTTGCAAAGGCTAGAACGGAATTGGACCGAAATATTGGTAATTGGGCCTTGTATCGAAATGGACAGCTAAGCTTCAATGGTCCAGGCCTTTAATTAGGTCGAACTGCTGGGCCTTTTCCTTCTTTCTTGTTAAAATATCATGGTATAGCCAGTTTTCACACTGGTCAATGAAAAATAGCCAGCGTTTATCAAGTCAATGAAAAATAGCCACTATTTTGCTACAACAGGGACCGGTCTAGTATAATATACGGGAGTTCTGGTGCATTTGTGTACGAACTCCAGCATATTATGCTGGACCGGTATACTTTGCTAACTCCTGTAAAATTTGCGGGAGACTGGAGCACCAGTGCTCCAAACTCCAGTATATTATACTGGACAATTATACTTGCTGGAACTCCCGTAAAATTTGCGGGAGTTCCAGCATAATTATGCTTGAACTCCCATAAAATTTGCGGGAGTTCCAGCATAGTTATCCTGGAACTCCCGTAAAATTTACGGGAGTTCAAGCATACTTATGCTGGAACTCTCGTAAAATTTGCAGGCGTATTTTTCCGGATTTTGAACAGTGTTTTCGCTCAGATTTAAAGTGGCTGAATTTCGATGACTTTTGAAACTTGGCTATTTTTCAACGACCAGTGGTAAATCTGGCTATTTTTGAATTTCTCCCTTCTTTCTTGCATCTTTTCCTTTAGGCTTCTAGTAAAAGATTAAGCTAATCCCATACCATATAATACTAATATTAAAATGCCTCGATAAAGTTATAACTGATAGTATTTAAAATAATTATGAGGTATTGCTAAACAACTATTATAGTAATTGTTAAATAAAATGATATCATATTTGTGAACTGTAGAGTCAAAAAAATATTACTATTTGATTAAATAAAGAAAAATGATATGCTTTTCACAAATAGCGATAAGAATGACAATAAAAGTAACAACAACAACAACAACAACAACAACAACAACAACAACAACAACAACAACAACAACAATAATAATAATAGTAATAATAATAATAATAATAATAATAATAATAATAATAATAATAATATCTAATAATAATAATAATAATAATAATAATAATGATATTAATTAGGTCTATTTTGGGATAACAACTGTAAAATAATTATTCTTAAATTATTAGTAATATTAGAAGCTTAAAGAAATAGTTTGGAAGAAAGGAGGGACAAAATTGGGTGTCAACAAGGGGTACAATTCATAAGTTCAAGGTGGACGCAAAAAGTGATTTACGTCGTGCCACGACGTTAAATGAGGCGCTTGTTGGGAGGCAACCCAGCTTTACTGCTTTCTTTTATTTTTGTTTGTTTAATTTATTTTTATTATTTTGTAGTATTATTTTTGTGCTTTATAGGAGTAGAAGCATAGAGTCAAAGTCAATAGGCATGTGCAAAAGCGTGCAGGTGGTTGAAACTAAGTGTGAGGTACCCGCACAAGGGATCATACCTGGGAGAAGTCTGAGTATCCCGTGAGCTGCCAATTCTTCGGCCTTTGGCCTACCAGGGAGTTTGTTTTAACCTCTTATTATTTTCAGTGCATTGAGGACATTGCACAATTTTAAGTGTGGGGTGAGGAGATTGTCTGGGTGATTTTCTATGATATCCTAGATTTTTTGTAGTACTTTTTCTTAGTGTAGTTATTTGTGTTAAAAAAATAAAAAATAAAACGAAAAAAAATAAAAAATTTTTAGAAAAAGTTCGGAATTTTCCCGATGATGGATCTTTTAGACAATTTTCTTGAGGGATAAAGTCTGATTAAAAACACCAAAAAGAATTTTTTTCTTTTTAGGATAGTTAAGTAGTATCCCTTGGTTTTTCTTTGGGCGCCGGTTCTTTTCCAAGGGTGTAGCTCGAACCGGGTACTTTATTTATTTATTTTTAGGAGTAGTTTAGGAAGAAACTGAGTCGCTCTGAGATACTCTTTGACAAGGTTGATGCTGGCACATTAGGCTATGACATACATTGTGTTTTCCCGTGTATTTGGTTTGAATTGTGAAGCCTAAGTAAAGTAAATAGCCTATTTTGTGACGCTCTCTCTCAGTTGTTTGACTCGTATGCCACATAGTGTAATATTACTTAAATTTCTCATTTAATTGTGCTTGCTTGACTTGAGAGTTGAATAGAACCGTCTTAATTGAGTCATGTGCAAAGTGTGTGTGAGGATTCGCGATTTTCTATGCTATCCTGTGTAGTCTAGAACTTGTCCCGTGTGTTAATTGAAGCGAAATTGTAAGTTGTGCTAATCTAGGAGATGACGTACGCATTTTCTTGCTTGATCATGGATGTGCTTGTCACATAAAAATGAAATTTTCCGTTGCTAGCCTCTTTGAGCCTATAGACCTTTCTTTTGGCACCCACATTACAAGCCATCCCCTATTTTGTTCTTAATTTGATATTCATTGAACCTTTACCTCCTAAGGCACTAAGTCACTAAAAGAAGTTAGGTTAGAGATTGGGGAGTATCTTTTGAGTGGAACCATAGAAGGGCCCTTTGGTGCACTAAAGTTGAAATCAATGGTCACTAGCCGATGAACTTTAATGTATGGAGTGTGTGAAGAAAAGAAAAAAAAGAAAGGAAAAGAAAGATTGAAAGAAAAGAAAAATGATAGTGAAAGTATGTAAAACAATAAATACCTCCAATTCTTATTGATTCGTGCTAGTGAAAATATAGAAGTACTTAATTGAAAAGACGGCTATGTTGTATATGCAAGTGAATTGGTTGAGAAGAATATGTGCCTGAATTGTAAATGTAGTGTATTAAAGTGCTTAGGAGGGTTAGTCACTATTCCTAAATATATCCTACCCGTCCCTTAGCCTACATTACAACCTTAAAGTCCTAATTGATCCTAGATTTGGCTAGCTTAAATTAGTAGAGATATATACTACGGGCAAGCTTATGGTACGACCACGGGATACATATGAATTCCTTGTGAGAGTGAGCGAATTTTGTTCAATTGTGTGATGTCCTTAATCTATATTCAAAAGCATATCTGAATGTGTGGACTAATCTATATTCACTCTTTTGTTTGTTGGTGAGGGCACATGATCTCATGAACGGTTGGTACCGTTGTAAACTTTCTTGTTGGGTGAGTACGTGGATTGAGGTTGCTTAGTGGTTGCAAGTCGGCTTTTGAGGTTGAGTGGTGACAAATAGGTTGTTGGAATTGATTGAATTGAAATATTATACTTGGGCATGCTTAAACGGGAAGAATGTGAAATTTTGTGTATTCATGCTTGTGTGCCGCTATTTATCACAGTCAAGGATATAGTGTGTGGTTAAACGTTAAGGTGCTCCTCTATAATTGAGACTTTGTACGTGGTGGAGGTAGCAGATTGTCCCATTGCTCGAGGACGAGCAAGAGTCTAAGTGTGGGGTGTTGATGATAGGCTATAATTATGTATTTTAGTCGCTTATTACACTCTAATTTACTGCACTTTAGTTGAGTTTGCGCTTTAATCGCTAGTGTTTTGCACTAACGGTGTGTTTTATGCCTTGTAGGAGTGATTCCGAGCTATATAGATGTTTTTCAAGTGATTTGGAGCTTTGAATTCTGAGTAAAATCTCAAGGGATTAAGCCGGGATCGTGTCAGGGGTGAACTTTGATAGTTAAGAACAAACGAAGAATCGAGTAGGCATATTGCGTACTGTCTAGTAAACTAGATATAACGTTTTTGCTCAGAACTCCATTTGGGCTGTACATTATATGGTTGGAAAGCTAACTCAAAGGGCTACAACTTTCATGCTTTACGTGTTTCCAAATTCTAAGCAGAACAGGGTGAAAAATGCGCGTCAATAGCGCGGTCGCGCTCAGGCCGCGCTCGTCAGGCAGAACACTGGGCCAGCACCGCGGTCAGTGGCGCGGCCGCGCTACTCAAACCCGGGAAAAGTGTCCTTTTTCACATTGGAGAAGGTATAATTGTTTGGGCCTAACCCTACTTGGTATATATACATGGAAAACGGTATTTTGAGGAGGTGGGACACACTTTTGAGATAATTTAGACCTAAGGAAGCAGGGGAGAACGTTTTTTGAGAGTAAAACACAAGCACAGAGCCGCCGTGGAGGCCGGGTTTCATCTTTTCTTCCACAAACTCAGTAATTTTTATATTTCTTTGTATGATTTGTTGTTTTGCTACAATGTCTATGTGGAGCTAAACTTCACGTTCTAGGGTTGTGGTTCTTTCATGACTATTGTTATTCGAATATTGATTTTGATTCCTTAGTTTATCATATTAGTTTATCTATTCAATCCTGCACTTAATTATTTGGTTGCTCGATCACCAATCGAATACTATCTACGAATCTAGAGTTGAACTTGAAAGTTGGAATTCTAGATAGCATATAGGATTGAGTAGAGCAAGTTCTTGAGCCTGGGCATCGGGTAACAGATTCAAGGTTAGGATAGACATATAGCTAATTGCCTTGCTTGGTTGATTTACAGGAATTATAAATGCGTTCTTGTTGATTCTAACTCCATAGACATATAGGCGTATGTTAGCTTGAATAGGCGAGTAAGAACTCGATAGATTCTTATGAGCAATATTAACCCTGTCAACCAATAAACTAGATTAATTAGTTAGTCAATTCAATTGAAGAATACAATAGGAATGTTAGATAGCCCATAACCCTAGATCGTTTTCATTACATTGATATCATAAAAATCTGCTCTTTCTCTGTTTAAAGTTCATTATTTATATTTCGTTATTTAATTAGTTTAGAATCAAATATTTCTAGGTTTAATTCTTGTTTAGATAATTAGGATAGTCTAATTTAGTTAATAGTTAATCACAAGTCCTCGTGGGATCGACATCCGACTTTTAGTCACTTTAATACTTGACGACCGCGTATACTTGCGTGTGCATTTGGCCGCAACAACGGTAAAGACGGACAATCTCGTGGATGCAGATCTCGGCCAACCGCTCTGAAGAATAGGTAACTCCCATAGGAATTAAATGCGCTGACTTGGTTAGCCTGTCCACAATGACCCATACAATATTAAACTTTCTCTGAGTCCGTGCGAGTCCAACAACAAAATACATAGTGATACGCTCCCACTTCCACTCAGGAATCTAACTTTTGAAGCAAACCACCAGGTCTCTGATGCTCATACCTTACTTGCTTACAATTTAGACACCGAGCTACATATGAAACTATATCCTCCACCAATAATGTTGCCGCAAGTCCTGATACATCTTTGTAGCACCCGGATGAATAGAATACCAGGAACTGTGAGCCTCCTCAAGAATCAGATCACGAAGTCCATCTACATTGGGCACACAAACACGACCCTACATCCTCAGAACTCCATCATCTCCAATAGTAACTTGCTTGCCACTATCGTGCCACACTGTGTCCCTAAGGACAACAAATGAGGGCCATCATACTGTCACTCTTTGATGCGCTCAAACAAGGAAGACCGAGCGACTGTGCAAGCTAGAAAACGGCTGGGCTCTGAAACATCCAATCTCACAAACTGATTGGCCAAGGCCTGAACATCCGTTGCAAGCGGTCTCTCACCGACTGGAATGTACGCAAGGCTGCCTATACTCACTGCCTTCCTACTCAAGGCATCGACCACCATATTGGCCTTCCCGGGATGATACAAGATGGTGATCTCATAGTCTTTCAATAGCTTCAACCACCTCCTCTGGCTCAAATTGAGATCCTTTTGTTTGAACAAATACTGCAAGCTCTGATGATCCGTGAATACCTCGCACGACATGCTGTAAAGATAGTGCCTCCAAATTTTTAGCACATGAATAATGGCTGCCAACTCTAGGTCATAAGCAGGGTAATTTTTCTCATGAACCTTCAACTTCCGCGAAGCATATCCTATCACCCTTCCATCCTTTATTATTACTACATCGAGCCCAATACGAGATGCATCACAATACACCGTGTAAGATCCTGAACAATCGGGCAACACCAACACTGGTGCCGCAGTCAAAGCGGTCTTGGGCTTCTAAAAGCTCACCTCATACTCGTCTGAACATCTGCATGGGTCACCCTTCCGGGTCAACCTGGTCAATGGGGATGCTATGGATGAAAACCCCTCCATTAACCGATGGTAATATCCCGCCAAACCCAAAAAAGTCCGGATCTCCGTAGCTGAAGTAGGTCTAGGCCAGTTCTGAACTGCCTCAATCTTTTTAGGATCCACCTTTATGCCCTCTGTCGATACTACGCGCCCCAAGAAAGTGACCGAGTCCAACCAAAACCCCCTCTTAGAAAACTTGGCATACAACTAGCTATCTCTCAGAGTCTGAAGTGCAATCCGAAGGTGCTGCTCGTGCTCCTCTCGACTACGGGAGTAGATCAAGATATCATCAATAAACACAATCACAAGGAATCCAAATAGGGCTTGAACACCAGATTCATTAAATCCATAAATGCTGTTGGGGCATTTGTCAGCCCGAATGACATCACTAGAAAATCATAATACGTGTACCGAGTCCGAAAGGATGTCTTAGGGACATCAGATTCCCTAATCCTCAACTAATGGTAGCTAGACCTCAAATCAATCTTTGAAAGCACCTTGGCAGCCTGAAGCTAATCAAATAAGTCATCAATCCTCGACAATGGATACTTGTTCTTGATGGTGACTTTGTTCCACTGCCGGTAATATATGCACATCCTCTTCTTTCCATCTTTATTCTTCACAAACAACACATGCACACCCCTGGGCGAGACACTAGGTCCAATGAAACCCTTATCAAGTAAACTTGCAACTGCTCCTTTAGTTCTTTCAACTCTAGCGTGGCCATACAGTATGGCGGAATAGAAATGGGCTGAGTGCCCGGAGCCAAATCAATACAGAATTCAATATCTCTATCGGGTGGCATCCCCGGTAGATCTAAAATAAACACCTCTGGAAACTCACAAAAAAATGGTACTGAATCCATGGAAGGAACCTCTGCACTAGAATCGCGGATATAAGCCAAATAAACTAGACACCCTTTGTCGACCATATGTCTAGCCTTCACATAAGAGATAACCCTGCTGGTAGAATGACAGGAGTCCCCCTCCACTCTAATCGAGGCAACCCCAACAAGGCTAAGTTCACCGTCTTGGCGTGACAATCCAATAAAGCATGATAAGGTGACAGCCAAAGCATACCCAAGATGACATCAAAATCTACCATATCGAGATGTAGGAGATCTATGCTAGTCTTAAGACAACCAACAGTAACCGCACACGAACGACAACCACGATCTTCTATAATAGAATCTCCCACAGGTGTGGACACATACACAGGAGCACTCAAAGAATCACGAGGCACAACTAGATATGAAGCAGAATAGGATGACACGTAGGAATATGTAGAGCCCGTGTCAAATAGAACTGAAGCATCTCTATGGCAAACTGGAAAAATACCTGCGATAACAGCATCAAATGACTCAGCCTCAGTCCTGGCTGGGAAAGAATAACATCGCGGCTGGGCCCCAACACTCTAAACTACATCCGTAGGATGGGCTCTAGCTGGTGGCCTCCACCTCTAGTGGCCTAAACTCCACCTCTAGCGGCCTGACCTCCACCTCTAACATCCCGACCCCTGCTTCTAGCTGGTTGAGCGGGAGGTGGTGCAATCGGTGCCAGAACCATGGTACGAGAACTCTAATATGGCGTGCCGCCCAATAATCTCGGACAGGTCCTCCAGATATGCCCAAAACCACTACACTCAAAACATCCATCCTGCTGTTGTGGCTACTGAAACTGAGGCTGACCCGAACAGGCCAGATAACCACGATGATAACTCTGAATCAGAGGCACACTGATAGGAGCTGATGGTGCGCTGTAGGCTGGCTTACCATAATAAGGCTCATAAGGACCACGACTCCCTAAAGCACTGTGAGATGTCTAAAGCGCCGACTGAAATGGCCTGGGAGGATGCCCCCTACAAAAAGTACCCCTGCTCCAGATGAGGCGCCACTAAAACCACCGGAATGACGAGGCCTCTTATCAGACCCCTGCCCTCTCTCTTGTGCGAAAACCATCTCGATTCGCCTAGAAACATTAGTAGCCGTGTGAAAGGAAATCTGACCCCCGATCTCCTTAGCTAATTGTAGTCTGATATGATGAATGAGTCCATGAATAAACCTCCTCACCCTCTCCCTATTCGTAGGAATCAAGATAAGGGCATGACGAGTTAGATCCACAAAAGGAGTCTTGTACTGAGTGACTGACGTACTGCCCTGTTGGAGACACTCAAATTGCCTGCGATAATCCTCCCTCAATATGATAAGAAGGAACTTCTATAGAAATAGCTAAGAGAACTAGTCCCAAGTGAGAGCAGGCGACCCAGCTGGTCTGGTCGATACATAATCCTTGCACCATCTTTTGGCGGAACCCATCATCTGAAATACAGCAAAATCGACCCCACTGGTCTCAAGTATACCAATGTTCTGCAGCACCTCATGGCAGCAATCAAGATAATCCTGTGGGTCCTCAGAAGGTGCACCACTGAAGTGACCTAGGAAGAGCTTGGTAAACTTGTGCACTCTCAAGAAGCCCTAAGAAGACATAGTGGGCCTATCACCGGCCTGTGCCACAACAATCGGATGAACTATCTCAACTGGCGGGGCTGCTGGTGTCTGATACTCGGGAGCCATCTGCTCTGGCGTGTGAGTAGCGGGAGCCTGTGCTGCTTCCCCAGCCTAAGAGACGGCTGGTGCCATAGGAAATGTACTGGCCGGGCAACACTCTCTATAAGGCCCACCAAACGGACTAGAGCATCCTAATGCACTAGGGTGGCGATGAACCCATCTGGAATTCCCGCTGTTCGGACCGTGATGACGCCTAACATTTCACTTGCTAGGCAAGCCAACGTAGAACAATTTATCCATTTCCAACAGTTTATATTAAATGATAGGAAACAACTGAAATAATTGTAATAATCTAAAGTAAAGTGTGGAAGCTATAACAACTAAAATATCCGATACAACCCTGGACCTGGTGCCAAAAGTGCACGAGCTACTAGAATGGTACAAATAAAGGTCTGAATAAAACATAAAGATGTCTGAAGAAAAATACACAGCTAAATAAAAGAAAGTGGGGACTCTAGTAGCTGCGGACGCTGAGCAGCTATACCTCAAGTCTCCACAAGGCTGGCCAATCCGAGCACTCTATTAAACGTAGCTGGGACCGACTCCAAAATCTGCACAAGAAGTGCAGAGTGTAGTATGAGTACAATCGACCCCATGTACTCTGTAAGTCCGAGCCTAACCTCGACAAAGTACTGACGATGCTAAGGTAGGTCACTTACACTATACCTTGTATGCAGTATATAATAAATACATGAAAAGAAAATACGGAACAAAATAAGGCAGTTAACCGAAGCAAATAGCTAAAACTTCGAAGAAAAACCAGTAATGATCAAAAATTACCAATCCTTAGAGTTCCGTTTGAAAATACCAAAACCAACATAGCGCAAGGATATAGAAACACATAGATTGTTGCAGCGTGCCACTCAATCCCACCATATAACAAATAAGAATCACAATTCACTCTTATTTCATCATAGTAATCTACCCTTATTTCACCTATCGCGACATGCAATCCGATCCCACCATATCAGTACGAATTCACCCTTATTCCACCATATCAATCCACCCTTATTCCACCTGTTGCGGTGTGAAACCCGATCCCACCATATCCGTATCAAATATTGAATGAGTTCAATGAAATCAATAACTCAAATTACAAGAACCTCTACGATTGACGAATATGAAGCTGAATCAGAAAGGAAGCCTCGTACCAAATTGAGAATTTCACATATGTAATGTTAAACGGCAAGACAAGTCCGGTAAATGACAATTAAAATGTGCAAGTAAGTCAATTAAGGCAATAACAGCGAGTCATAAAAGTATTAAAAGGTCTAACACTATTAACAGGAAACACAATGATTAACAAGTAGAAAATAAACCATGAAAGGCATTTGGAGCACGTAACAGTTAAGGTAGGGGAGGAAATAATTAAGAAAAAGCAGAAAATCAGGGAAACAAGTAATTTGGCAGTGTATAAGCACTCGTCACCTCGCATATACGATGCAACACACAAAATTCACATAGCACATAGTCCGAGGGTTCCTAATTCCCTCAAATCAAGGTTAAACTCAACACTTACCTCACTCCGGTGTCAACTCAGAGCTCTATCGGGGCCTTTCCCCTAAGATCTACCTCCAAACCACTCGTATCTAACTACAATTGACTCAATAGTGTCAAATATTGCTAAAGGAATCAATTACAATGCATAAATTTAGGATTTTCACAATTTTCCCCAAAAAATCAAAAATCGACCACGGGCCCGCTTGGTCAAACCCGAGGTTTCGGACCAAAATCCATTAACCTATTCACCCCTGAACCCGATTATGTAATTAGTTTCGGAATCCCACCTTAAATTGAGGTCTAAATCCCTAATTTGCAAAACATCCCAATTCTTCCTAAATCCCTAGTTTTCTATCATGGAAGAACAAAGATTAGGGCTAGAAATTCATGGGTGATGTTTGAAATGGAAGAAAATGAGTTAAATTATACTAAACTATAAATTGGTGTTGAAACTGCTCCTCCAAATCGCTTCCAGGACGATCTCTAATGGAAAGGTTATGAAAAATAGGATAAATCCCGATTTTGGAATGTTTAAATGACTGGGAATCAGGCCTTCTTCGCGTTCGCGAAGGGCCTGCCGTGTTCGCGAAAGGCAGCGGTCCAAAAGGCCTATGCATTCGCGAGTGATACCACGCGTTCACGAAGGTTGCTCCCCCTGGCCTCTGTGTTCGCTAGCCAATGCTCGCATTCGGGTAGAGTGCAGCTGTTCTCCCCCACAGGTCCATAAAGCTACGCGTTCACGATACACTGTCCGCGTTCGCAAAGGGCATCCCCCCTTCTTCGCGTTTGCATACAGTACTTCGCGTTCTCATAGGGTAAAATCCTCCCTGCCCAGTTCCCCCTTCGCGATCGCGGTAGTGTCTTCGCGATCGTGAAGTACATTACACCAGAAACCAGTAGAAGTGAAAACCCAGCAAATTATCTAAGTTCAAACCATCCGTAGCCTATCCGAAACTCATCCGAGCCCTCAGGGCTCTAAACCAAATATGCACACAAGTCCAAAAACCTCATACGAACTCTATCGCGCGATCAAAACACAAAAATAACGCCTAGAACTACGAATCGAACATCAAATCAAATGAAATTTTCCATGAAGCTTTAGAATTTCTATTTTAACAACCGGACATCCGATCACGTCAAACCAACTCTGTTTCGCACTAAATTTGGCAGACAAGTCATAAATATAGTGATAGACCTATGCTAGTTCCAGAACCAAAATAGGGACCCGGCATCAATAAAGTCAAACATTGGTCCAATCATTAAATTCATTAAACCTTTAAACTTCAAATTTTCGACAAAAAGCGATAACTCGAGCTAGGGACCTACGTATTCGATTTCGGGAATACGCCCACCTCCCAAATCACGATACGAACCCACCAGGACCGCCAAAATACGGATTCAGGTCTGTTTGCTCAAAATGTTGACCGAAGTCAACTCAATTTGTTTTTGAAGGCAAAAGTTTATATTCTATCAATTTTTTATATAAAAGCCTTCCGGAAAAATACCCAGACTAAAAATGGAGATCAAGGAAGGCTTAAAGAAGCTATTGGAGGTTTCAAAACACAAATTTAAGGTTTAAAACTCTATATGACCTATCAGGTCATCACAATATGCTAGCCTAATTGAAACTTTGAGATATGTGGCTGATTGCACTCGACCTGATATTGTGTATATAGTAGGAGTACTTAATGGATTTATGTCACAACCCGAAATCCCAACCTCGGGGTCGTGATGGCGCCTAACATCCACTTGCTAGGCAAGCCAACATTTGTTAATCAATTTAATAATTAAAATGTTCAAAACAGAATAATAACAATTATTAACGAAAACTAAAGCTGAAATACATTAAATAAACCCATAACATGACGCGGTCTAACTCAACCTCAAAAGTCTAGTATCACAAGTACATGAGCAACTAAAAGTCTACAAGTATAGTTTGAAATAAATACAATTGTTCGAATGAGATAAATAGTAAAGATAGGAAATGGAAGGGGACTTCAAGGTCTGCAAACGCCAGCAGATCTACCTCACATCTCCGAAGAAATGTGATCTGAGCAGATGCACCTCTAAGCACAGCTGGGATGAACACCAGTATCTGTACAAAAAGTGTAGAAGTGTAGTATGAGTACTAGCGACCCAATGTACTCCGTAAGTGTCGAGCCTACTCGACAAGATAGTGACGAGGCTATGACAAGACACCTACATAAAAATCATGAGAAAATATATATATAAAGCATCAAAATAACAAGAAGAACGATATAATATTAATTGGGAGGCGACATGCGAAAGAGGAAATATCATAAAAACAGCAAGTACGAAACCACATAATAACATCTTCCGAAATAAGCAACAATATAACCAAGTAAGTCACCAAAATCGGAAATCAACTAAGGCAATTAAATGAAGATGGTATGGCATCACCCTTCGTGCTTTTACTCACCGGCACGGCATCACCCTTCATGCTTTTACTCTCAAATCTCTCAATATATGATAATGATTTAAATAAGGCACGACAACACCCTCTATGCTTTTAACACTTCCTCACAAATCAACAATACAAATCCAAATAATAAATGCAAGAAGAGAAATAATTTCACTTCAACTATAGTGCCAGGATATCAAACTCAACTTTTAAAAATTCCCATCATCTTCAAAATAAATAATAAATATGAGACGAATAATTAAAAGTAATATTCTAACCTAAGCATGGAGAAACAAAGCCAAATAAACAACTTAGAACAAAGAAATAATTCCCACCTGTATGCTTTAACCCAATAACAACGCATATGAACTCGTCACCTCACATGTACGTCATTCCCAAACATAACTCACGTAGAAAATAAACCAACAAGTCCTAATCCCTCAAGTCAAAGTTAACCACGACACTTACCTTACTCCGCAACCAAATCAATGCTCAACTGTGACTTTTCATCTAGAATTAGCCTTAAAAACCAAGAAAATCTAACCAAATATAGTTCAAATAATTCAAAATAAACTTTAGAAACTACCCACGAGTGAAAAAGATTCAGTCTTTAATAATTTTGGAAAAAGTCAACAAAAGTCAACCCTCGACCCGCTTAGTCAAAACTGAGATTCGGACCAAAACCCAATTATCCATTCATCCTCGAGCCCTGTTATGTGATTAATTTCGAAATTTGATCTAATTTGTGACCTAAATTTCAATCGCTCAAAATCCCCAATTTCTGCCTAAATCCCCAATTTCTACCATGAAAAAGCATAGATGAAAGGTTACAAATCAATAGGTGTTTATGGAAATGTAAGGAAACAAGTTAAAATATACTAACCTATGAAGTTGGGATGAAAAATCTCCTCAAAATCGCCTCTAGCCCGAGCTCAAACTTGAAAATTGTGAAAAATGAGGAATACCCCGATTTTTAGATGTTTAAATCACTGGGCATCACATGTTTTTCGTGTTCGCGAAGCACCTGACGTGATCGCGATGCACAACAAACCAAATGGCCTTCGCGTTCGCAATGGCCTCACCCATTGGCCATCGCGTTCGCGAGCCTAGGCTCGCATTTACATAGAGTATTGCCTAACTCCCCCTAGACCCATTACCTCATCTCATTACGAGAGGACGGCCACGTTCGCAAAAGGTAAGCCCCCCGCTACTTCGCGTTCATGACTGAGTCCCTATGTTCGTGAAGAAAAAGTTCTTCCCCAGCCCAGTTTCCCCGTCACGATCGCGAGAGTGGCTTAACATCGGGAAGCACATTGAATCAGACACCTGCAAATAGCTAAAACCAGCAACTCTAAGTCCAAAAATGATTTGTAGCCTATTTGAAACTCACCCGAGCCCCTCAGGCTCAAATCTAAACCTGCACACAAGTGTAATAACATCATACGAACTCGCTCGTGTGATCAAAAACCCAAAATAACACCTAGAACTACAAATCAGACATCAAAATACATGAAATTTTCAAAGAAACTCAAGAACTTCCAAATTCACAACCGAGCGTCTGAATCCTATCAAACCAACTGTGTTTTGCACCAAATTTTGCAGGCAAGTTTTAATAGCAAAATAGAAATATACCAAGTACCGGAACCAAAATCTGAACCCGAAAGCCATAAAGTCAACATACAGTTAAATCTAGGAAATATTTAAACTTTCACGTTATTAGCTTTCAATAAATACTGTCACGATACTGACCCACCGGGATCGTCTAAATATCGATTGGAGGTTGTTTATACAAAATGTTGACCGTATTCAATTCAAGTTACTTTTAAAGCAAAAAATCATATTTGTTTTTTCAAATTTTCACCTAAAATATTTCCGAAAAAAGACACGGACTGCACATGCAAGTCGAGATATACTAAATAAAGCTAATAGAGGTCTCAGAACATAAAAATAGGGGCAAGAACTTAAAACGACCTATTGGGTCGACACATTCTCCACCTCTAAAAGAACTATTCGTCCTCGAACGGATATAGAAAAGTACCTATACTGGTAAAAAGGTGAGGGTATCTACTTCGCATATCGAACTCGGACTCCCACATACCTGCCTCGATCGGCTGACCTCGCCATTGCACTCTAGCAGAAGTGTAACTCTTAGACCTCAACTTCAGGACCTGCCGAGATAGAATAGCCACCAGCTCCTTCTCATAAGCCAAATCCTTGTCCAATTGGACTGAGCTGAAATCTAACACATGGCGCGGATCACTGTGATATTTTCGGAGCATGAAAACATGGAAGACGGGGTGAACTGATGATAATCTAGGTGGCAATGCAAGTTTGTAGGCATCTCAAAAGAACCAATATACCTTGGGCTCAACTTGCCCTTCTTCCCGACCCTCATCACACCCTTCATGGGTCGTACCCGAAGAAAAACTCGTTCTCCCACCAAAAATGCTATATCATAGGCCTTTCTGTCAGCGTAGCTCTTCTGCCTAGACTGGGCTATACGAAGTCGATCCTGAATCAACTTGACTTTCTCCAAGGCATCCCGAACCAAATCTCCGCCTAAACACCTAGCCTCTCCCAGCTGAAACCAACCAACTGCAGAACGACACTACCTCCCATACAAGGCCTCATAAGGAGCCATCTGAATACTTGATTGGTAGCTATTATTGCAGGAAAATTTCGCAAGTGCATGAACTGATCCCAAGAACCCCCGAAATCCATAACAGAGGCGCTAAGCATATTCTCCGAGATCTGAATGGTACGCTTAGACTGCCCGTTCGTCTGGGGATAAAATTTCATACTCAGCTCAACTCGTGTGCCTACCACATGCTGTACGACCCTCCAGAAATGTGATGTGTACTGCATGCTGCGATTAGAAATAATGGACACCAGCATACGGTGCAGATGAACAATCACGCAGATATAGATCTGAGCCAGCCGCTCTGAAGAATAGGTAGTCGCCACCGAAATGAATTGCGCCGACTTGGTCAACCTATCCACAAAGATCCATACAGTGTCAAATTTCATCAAAGTACGTGGGAGGCCAACGACAAAATCCATGCTGATACGCTCCTACTTCCACTCAGGAATCTTAAGTCTTTGAAGCAAGCCGTCAGGTCTTTGATGCTCGTACTTCACCTGCCGGCAGTTCAAAAACCGACCCACATACTCTACTATATCTTTCTTCATTCTTCTACACCAATAATGCTACCTCAAATCTTGATACATCTTGACGGCACCGGGATGAATGGAATACCGTGAATAGTGGGCCTTCTCAAGAATCAGCTCATGCAGCCCATCTCCTTTAGGCACACAAATACGACCCTATATCCGCAACACCCTATCATCTCCTATGGAAACCTCCTTGGCATCACAGTACTACACTGTGTCCTTAAGGACAAACAAATGGCGGTCGTCATACTGACGCTCTCTAATGTGCTCATACAAAGAAGACCGAGAAACCACGCAAGAAAGAACCCATCTAGGCTCCGAAACCTCTAACCTCACGAACTTATTGGCCAAGGCCTGAACATCTCATGCAAGTGGTCTCTCACCAACTAGAATATATACAAGGCTACCCATTCTCATCGTCTTTCTACTCAAGGAATCAACCACCACACTGGCCTTTCCGGGATGATACGAAATGGTGATATCGTAGTTTTTTAACAACTTTAGCAACCTTCGCTGTCTCAAATTTAGATCCTTTTGCTTAAACAAGTGCTGTAAACTCCGATGATCTGTGAATACCTCACATGACACGCCATAGAGGTAATGCCTCCAAATCTCCAATGCATGAACAATAGATGCCAACTCTAAGTCATGAACAGAGTAATTATACTCATGAACCTTCAACTGTCAAGATGCATATGCAAACACCCTACCATCCTGCATCAATACTGCACTAAGCCCAATACGCGATGCATCATAGTACATGGTGTAGGATCCCAAACTTGTACGCAACACCAACACCAGAGCTGTACTCAAAGCAGTCTTCATAGCTCAACTCACACTCATCAGACCACCTGAATGGGGCACCCTTCTGGATTAATCTTGTCAATGGGGCTGTGATAGATGAAAACCCCTCCACGAACAGGCGATAATAACCTACAAAACCTAGGAAGCTCCAAATCTCTATAGCTGAAGTAGGCATAGGCCAGTTCTAAACTACCTCAATCTTCTTAGGATCCACTTTAATGCCCTCGAAAGATACCATATGCCCCAAAAAGGCAACTGAATCCAACCAAAATTCACTCTTTGAAAACTTGCCATACAACTGACTATCTATTAAGGTCTGATGTACAATTTGAAGATGCTGCTCATGCTCCTCTCGACGAGAGTATACCAAAATATCATCAATGAAGACGATCACAAAAGAATCCAGATAGGGTTTGGATACATGATTCATCGAATCCATAAATGTTGCTAGGTCATTTGTCAAGCTGAATGACATCACTAAGAACACATAATGCCCATATCGAGTCCGGAAAGCTGTCTTAGGGACATCTCATTCCCTAATCTTCAACTGATGGTAGCCACATCTCATATCAATCTTCGAAACACTTTGGCCCTCTGAAGCTGATCAAATAAGTCATCAATCCTCGGCAAAGGATACTTGTTCTTGATGGTAACTTTGTTCAACTATCAATAATAAATACACATCCTTATCATACTATCCTTCTTTTTCACGAAAAACACTAGTGCATCCCAGAGCGAGACACTAGGCCTAATGAATCCCTTACCAAGTAAATCCTACAACTGCTCATTCAGATCCTTCAACTAAGCTGAGGCCATATGGTATGGTGGAATATAAATGGACACTGAAGTCGATATTGCTATTTAGTGGAATCCTTGGCAAATCTGTAGGAAACGACTCTGGAAACTCACGCACAACTAGTACTGAATCCATGGAAGGAACCTCCGCACTAGGATCATGAATATAGGCCAAATATGCTAGACATCCCTTCTCGAGTATATGCCGAGCCTTCACATAAGTAATAACCCTGCTAGTAGAATGGTTAGGATCCCTCACCACTCTAATCGAGGCAACCCCGGCATGGCTAAGATTACCATCTTGGAATAACAATGCAATATAGCGTGATAAGGTAACAGCCAATCCATGCCCAAGATAACATCAGAGTCCACCATATCATGAAGTAGGAGATCTACACTAGTCTCAAGGCTCCCGATAGAAACCACACACGAGCGATAAAAACGACCTTCAACAATAGAATCTCTCACAGGCGTGGACACATATACATGAGTGTTGATACCGAATTTTTCTCTATAATATCTTTAAAATGCATGTATGCCTTCAAAACTATGCATTAACATCAATTGACATTTTTCCATAATTTCTACATTTTTAAGGGACTTCTAATTAATTTATCCCAGCATTTTATTTATATAAACAATCACTAATTGCACCACAAATAGTTTTATAATAATTTTGTGGCTTAATTATATTATTTGCATTTGTACTAAGTTTTAATTATTTCACAAATAGCCGCACTTGTATTTTTGGGTTATAATTGCAATTACTTTGCAATTATAGCCCATGCATGTATTATTACATCATTTTACCAGAAAATAGCCTTTTATATTTAAAAAATATTAAGTAATTATGTTAAAACATTTCTAGGCATGAAATCCATTTTTATAATTTATTAACTGTTTTTAAAAAATTGTTTTAGCAATTAAATGGGTATTTAACAAATGTCCCTTTTTTCTGACCTGGCCTGAATTAAATAGCCCAAATCCTAACTCACTAAGACCAGGCCCAAACCAACTACCCCTAGCCCAAATTAAATCTTAACCGGCCCCAAACCCTCTAAATCCTGGTCGTTGATCATAGAGATCAACGGCCACCATCACTTCTTACCAATTTTAACCAAATGACCCCTCTGAACCTAATTCATTCTCACCAAACGGCAGCCCTAGAATTTCTCATCCTCTCCGTCTCTTTGAGACCTAAACCTAACCCTAGCCGCCGCCACCCAAAACTAATCCTATTCCCTCCGATTCTCACTCGACCCATAGATTTCCATGGCCGTTTGAGGCTCCTAATGATCTTCTGCGTCTCCTGGTTGCTCGTTCTTATGATTACCTAGAAAAATCTCGAGAGATCTAACAAGATCTGGTTCAAGACTCTCTAAGAGTCCGTCTATGGTTGTGACTGTTACTATTCTGATGCTTTTATGGTTCAAATCTCTTGTTTGAGACTGGATTCTCTTTACTCTTTCATTCTTTCTTCAAAACCCTCATTTCAAATATGAATTCATCCAGATCTTTGTAGATCTGGAACGTTTTCGTCGTCGATTTTTCTTTAAAGAGTTTCTTGTTTCTTCACTATTAGTCGATTTCTGGCACTATGTTATCTTAGGTTTGGTTTCTTTATTATCTTCTATTTAATCCTCTGCATGTTCGAAGTGTTTTCAAATTCCCATGGCTGTTCTTTAAGGTTATTTTACTTTTCTGCTACCAACCATTTTTTAGCACTACGCTACTTTAGGTTTCTGATTTCTATGATTCCCATTGTTCGAATCTCTGTATGTTTGAAGTGCTTTCTGTTTCCATGGCTATTTCTTTAAAGTTCCCTTAATCTTCCTATTGCTAATCAACCCTAAGTATCTTTCTAATTATCTGGGGTTTCCACTTCTATTTTTGCAAAAGGTTTTCTGAAGTTTTTATGTTTCTGTTGATCTTTCTCACATGGTTATGTTTCTGGGCCAATTGCTTGACTATTCAGTGTTCGATTTCAACTTCTTACCCATTATTATTTGAATAATTGAATGATTAACCTAATTATCTAGGGTTTCATTTGTGTACTAAACTAATTTACTGATCTCTAATTTGTTTTCCTTAATCCTGAGTTCTTAATTGACATCTCTTGTCTATCTGTGGGTTGATTGGCCCTTTGTTTGGTCTCTGATTACCCGTGTTACCTTATTTGTGAAGCTGATTACTTTATTTAAGGGTTCTAACCCTAATTGTCTGTCAAACCTACTTCTTGCCTTATTTGAAATTCAATTAGAGTTATTTATGGTATAATTCCCTAATTTCCTACTCCCAATCAAGCTTGATTGATTGTTTGATTACTTCCTTACCTTATTTTTGCAATGTCAATTTTCCTTGCCTTATTTACCTACACTATTCGACTCCTATATATATATATATATATATATATATATATATATATATATATATATATATATATATATATATATATATATATATATATATATATATATATATGCACTCTCATTCTACCTTAGAGAACGAACAATAATTCACACACACACAAAACTTTCCTCTTATCTCTCTCTCTACTACATGTGATCACTGCTTGACTAGCCGGTTGAAAGCCAAGGACAGGCTATTGAATCTTGTCAACTTTACCTTCTGTTTCTGCTTCCTTAACTGGTATGTCTCTACCATTGTCATTCAATTAATTTGTGTGTTTATCAGCATGCTACTTCTGTTTATATCTGTGTGTTTATCAGCATGCTACTTTTGTTTAAATTTGTGTGTTTGTCAGCATGCTACTTCTATTTAAATCTGAGTTCATCAGCATGTTACTTCTATTTGAATTTGTGTGTTTACCAGCATACTTACTTATGTTCAATCCATGTGTTGGTTTGCATGACTACTTCTGCCCAATCTATGTGGCTACTTCTAGCATGTTACTTCTATTTGAATTTGTGTGTTTACCAGCATACTTACTTATGTTCAATCCTAGCATATCTATTAATATTCAATCTTTGTGTTTTATGTCTACTCCTGTCCAATACATGTGTTTACTACAATAGCATGTTGACCTTTTTTTTTAATTAGAACTAGGTGTTCTGCTTTCAGCAGGTTTGCATGTTTACTTATGTCTAAAGTTAGATCTATGTCTTGTTTACTCCCCTACTAAGCATGTTCTCCCTATCTGGATACCTTGCTCCCCAATCCTACTATCGCTTATATGTGGCTGTTTTGGTCCTCATCATGCCTTGCTTCTGTGTTTGGTCACTTAGTAACAGCCAATAAACTAAGATATTTGTTTTTAAATGCTGTTTGCCGAAACTTTTGCCTGAGTTCCAAGAGTGACCATGTTTGCTCCTTATTTCCTGAAGAGTCTAAAAAGCTGTTTTCTCAAAACTACTGTTATAAAGCACTATCCACTTCAATTCCTAGAACACTTAGGCTCCTGCCCCTCCAGTGTGAGCATTGCTTTGGAGTCCATGAGGCTCTTCTGAAATTTAACATACTGGGGCTGGCTACTCCACACTGCACAAGCTGATGATTTTAAGAGGACCTTGGTGTGAGCACTGCCCTGGGTCCCTGAGGCCCTTGGAACTTTGACACATCAGGGTACCCCTCTTACACTATGAGATGTGGCATTTGAGACTGTTTGAAGGCCTGGTTCCCCAGGTTTTGCTTTGGGCCTATCCAGACTCCCTATAGTATACTGTTATCATTCCTGTAATTCATTTTTTACACTTGGTCTGTAATATTATTTACTTTGTAAACAGATATTGGGGAAATTAATAAAATAGGGAGGGATTATTATACACATTTTATTGGGGAATGGGTATATATCATGTCTATAGGATTTAAAATCAGTGTTTACATTCCTAGAAACCATATCTATAGGACATTGCAATGTTCATCACTTGTAGCATTATAGAGATCATGTCTATAGGGTTCAAATCCACTTCTGCAATCAGAATCATTTCGTTGTGCTGTTTGACTATTTGCATTCTAGATAGCATGCCTATAGGTTACAATCAGTCTGGCATGATTAGATACCATGCCTATAAGTTTAAAATTAATTTCTGCATTTAGGAGTCACGCTAAATAGGTTCATCATATTTAGCACTTAGAAGCCATGCTTATAGGGTCTAAAAAACCAATCTTACTTTCTGGACACTACGTTCGTGAGTTTAAAACTCGCATGCCAATTAGGTTTTAAAATTACGGCATTATCTAAAATCAGTCCTCATATCTAGACAACATACCTATAGGATCTAATGAACCCAAACTGCTTGTTTAAAATGGTTTTACTGGTTGTTTCACTTCTGATTGACGACTAGATATCATGTACATATGATATCACTGATACACACCTAGGCAAGCCTGTAGGGCGATTAAAATCATGTAAACTGTAAAATCGTGCTTCTGATTAACTATCCAGATTCAGCAACCCTCTCTAAAATCAGTAGGCAAACTGATTAGGTATTAGTTTGCGATTTAATAAAGCTTTGCATATGTTCTGATTTGTGTTCACCTAGATATCCTGCCATTAGGACTCTTTTCAAATGTCTAAAACACTGCTGTCTGAAGACGTGCATTTGTTTATTCTGTTTGTGGGGGTAAAATGTGAGCCCCCTTTCATTGTTCTTTACTTGACAGTCCTAATTGTTTTGTTCGACGCCTAGAGTTTTCTCCTTTTAATTACTGTAGGAGAGTCTAGACCCACCCTAACTAGAAGTCCTAAAATACCTCCCGGACTATATAAGTAAAGTGACGGGTAGTGCACGCATAGGATAAATCTTAAGGTTGCTAGAACGCTTTAGGCTATGACCAAGGGGATGGAATTGGGTAGTAAAGGATATGATGACCTGTGCGCCAATGCCACGCGTAACGCCTCTATCTGAGGGAAGTTTACCGAGCATTGTACAGATGTGATCCTATAGGCCAACAAACCCAAGACCTCCCTCATCTTATTTACATATGTGTGCTTAGACTTCTTATTTGTTAAAGTTCCTTTATCGTACCTATGTGCTTAGACTGCTTATCGCTCAAATTTTCTCTATCTTATATTAGTGCATAGACTATCTATTTGTTAAATGACTAATTCACATAATAAGTTCGGCCGGGACCCACCGTTGTGGACCTCGAGGGGTGCCTAACACCTTCCCCTCAAGGTTATTTCGAGCCCTTACCCAAGTCTCTGGTAATGCAAACCGGTTCATATGAGTTATTTGCTCTAGGTGCCCTAACGCACCTTAGATCCGTTAGGTGGCAACTCTTCAAATTCAAATACCCAATTCCCAAAAGGAAATGAGTTGTTCCCCCATGAATGTCGTAACCCGGACTCCGCGAGAAAAAAGGGGGCATGACAGTATCCTTAAAAGGAATCAGGTCGAACGTAGTTCAAATAAAAGTTTGTTTTTGTTGCTTTTTTTCTTTTTTTTTCTTTTCTTTTCTTCTCGTTCTTTTTTTCTTTTATTTTTGCTCCTTTTTTTCTTCTTTTTGTTTTTTGTTTATTTCTTTTCTCTTTTTTTTTTCTTTTCTTTTTTTTTCTTCTTCTTATTTTCTAATTCTACTCTTGATTCCAGAAGACGGGTATGAAAGAAAATAAATAAGGCTCAAAAGGGGTAGCAAAGGATAAAATCTTTTGGGTAGCGGAACAAAATGCCTCGTCATTTCAACTTTTAACATGCCAAGTACAAAATGCAATTGAAGATAAGCAAAGAACTCATACGTACTACCTCTTGACTGCATCAGAACTGCTAGCCATATCTACACATTTGCCTTCTTTGTCTGTTAAATACAAAGCACCATTGGGCAACACTCTTGTCACAATGAACGGCCCTTGCCAGTTTGGGGCGAACTTGCCTTTAGCTTCAGCCTGATGTGGAAGAATGCGCTTCAGTACCAACTGGCCCACCTCAAATTTCCGGGGGCGCACCTTCTTGTTGTATGTTCTTGCCATTCTCCTCTGATACAATTGACCGTGACATACTGCTGCCAATATTTTGTCATCATCAATTTTAGCTTCTGCAACGATCTGAAGGGATGGAATCTCAACTTCCGCATGTATAACTGCCTCAGTTCCATATACCAACATATAAGGAGTTGCACCTACTGAAGTGCGAACAGTAGTGCGATAACCTAGTAAGGAAAAAGGCAACTTTTCATTCCATTGCCTAGAACCTTGCATCATCTTACGAAGTTTCTTCTTTATATTCTTGTTAGCAGCCTCAACAGCTCCATTCACCTTGGGACGGTACGGAGTGGAGTTTCGATGCATAATCTTGAACTGTTGGCATACCTCTTTCATCAAATGATTGTTGAGGTTGGCAGCATTGTTTGTGATGATTACCTTTGGAATTCCGAACCTGCAAATGATATTTGAATGAACAAAATCCACCACTCCCTTCTTGGTCACGGACTTGAAAGTTATAGCTTCGATCCACTTGGTAAAATAATCAATAGCCACCAGAATAAACCTATGCCCGTTCGATGCTGCCGGCTCAATTGGTCCAATGACATCCATGCCCCAAGCAAGAAAGGGCCAAGGTGCAGACATTGTGTGCAACTCAGATGGCGGAGAATGAATCAAATCACCATGTACTTGGCATTGATGACATTTGCGAACAAAACTGATGCAATCTCGTTCCATGGCGAGCCAATAATAACCTGCTCAAAGTATCTTCTTTGCCAAGACATACCCATTCATATGCGGCCCGCAAACTCCAGAATGCACTTCGGCCATGATAGTCGAAGCTTGTTTAGCATCTATACACCTCAGTATTCCTAGATCTGGAGTCCACTTGTACAAGATTCCCCCACTTAAGAAAAATTCACTAGCCAGGCGTCGGATGGTTCTCTTTTGATCGCTTCTGGCATGTACTGGATATACCCCCGACTTGATGTGTTCCTTGATATCATGGAACTAAGGTTCACCATCAATTTCCTCTTCAACCAAATTATAATAAGCCTGCTGATCACGAACTTGGATATGCATGGGGTCGACGTAAGTCTTGTCTGGGTGGTGCAACATTGACGCCAAAGTAGCCAAGGCGTCTGCAATCTCATTATGAATTTTGGGAATATGCTTGAATTCTACTGACCTGAATTGTTGACAAAGGTCATGAAGACACTATCGGTACGATATGAGCTTCAAGTCCTGGGTTTCCCATTCTCCCTAAATCTGGTGAACCAGCAAATCTGAGTCTCCCAAAACCAGTATTTCTTGAACTCCCATGTCTACAGCTAGCCTCAAACCCAGAGTGCATGCTTCGTACTCAGCCATGTTTTTGGTGCAATAAAATCAAAGTTGGGATGTTACGGGGTAGTGTTGCTCTGTTTCAGAAATGAGTACAACCCCTATTCCGACACCTTTCGTGTTAGCAGCTCCATCAAAGAAGAGTTTCCAACCTGGCTTTTCATCATGGTCAACCTCGTCAACATACATCACTTCTTCATTAGGAAAATAAGTCTTCAGTGGCTCATATTCTTCGTCCACCGGGTTCTCGGCCAAAAGATCATCCAAGGCATGGGCTTTCATCGCGGTCCGAGTCTCATAGATGATGTCAAACTCTGTGAGTAAAATCTGCCACTTTGCAAGTCTTTCTATGGGCATAGGCTTCTAAAAGATATACTTTAGAGGATCCATACGAGAAATGAGGTAAGTAGTGTAGGACGAAAGGTAATGCTTCAACTTTTCTGCTACCCAAGTCAGGGCGCAACATATCTTCTAAAGAAGAGTGTACTTAACCTCATAGGGAGTGAACTTCTTACTGAGATAATAGATTGCTTGCTCCTTCTTTCGCGTGATGTCGTGTTGACCCAATACACAGCCAAAACAATTATCCAGGACTGTAAAATAGAGAATTAAAGGTCTCCCAGGCTCTGGTGGGACCAGCACAGGTGGGTTCGACAAGTACCTCTTAATCTTATGAAACACTTCTTGACACTCGTTAGTCCACTTGACTGTAGCATTCTTCTTCAGCAGCTTAAAGATGGGCTCACAGGTTGTCGTAAGCTGAGCAATAAACCTGCTAATGTAATTTAACCTTCCAAGCAAACTCATCACCTCAGTTTTATTCTTTGGCGGTGGTAACTCTTGGATAGCTTTGATCTTCGATGGATCCAACTCAATACCACGTCGACTGACCACGAATCCCAACAGTTTCCTAGACGGGACACAAAATACACATTTTGCTGGATTGAGCTTGAGGTTATACTTGCGAAGCCTTTGGAAAAACATCCTTAAATCCTTGACATGGTCAGACTGCTTCTTTGACTTTGTGATCACATCATCTACATAAACCTCAATCTCCCTGTGTATCATCTCATGAAATATGGTAGTCATTACCCTCATGTAAGCTGCCCCAACATTCTTCAAACCAAATGGCAATACCCGGTAGCAATATGTTCCCCATGGCGTGATGAACACTGTTTTTTCTACATCTTCCTCATCCATCAAGATCTGGTGATATCCCGCGTAGCAATCCACAAAAGACCAAATCTCATGCTTGGCAAAATTATCTATCAAAATGTGAATGTTTGGCAACGGAAAATTATCCTTTAGGCTTGTTTGGTAAAGATCACGATAATCAACACATACCCGGGTCCTACCATCCTTCATTGGTACTGGCACAACATTAGCTAACCTAGTGGGATATCGAGTGACCCGAATGACCTTTGCCCCAAGTTGCTTTGTGATTTCTTCTTTAATCTTCACACTTATGTCAGTCTTGAACTTTCTTAACTTCTGCTTGACAGAAGGGAATGCAGGATTAGTTGGCAATTTATGAACCACCAAATCATTGCTCAAACCCGGCATATCGTCATGCGACCATGCAAAGACATCTTTGTACTCAAACAGTGCTTTGATTATTTCTTCCTTGACTTGCGATTCCAGATGCACACTTATCTTACTCTCCCTAACATTATCCTGATCTCATAAATTTATTACTTCAGTTTCATTCAAATTAGGCTTTCGTTTCTCTTCAAAGTGTTTTAGCTCTTTACTTATCTCTTCGAATGCTGCTTCTTCATCATATTCTACTTCTTCTTCGTACTCTACTTCTTCGATTATTATTTCAGAATTAGATTGGATTTTAAGACTTGGTTGAAAATTCCTCATGCATGTCATGTCATTGCAACCAGCATAAAAAGAACTGTACAAAAGAAAAACAAAATGAAACACTATTAGGAATAATGGAAAACGAGAAATAGCATTTCATTGAAAATAAAATGATAGAAGGGTTTGAATATCAAAACAAGTAAAAAATAAAAATCTGGATAACAACCCTGGAATAACCTAGATAACAGAAAGGAAAACAAAGCAAACTACCAAAACTCCTTCCTGGTGGGGAGAGGAGTAGCTTCCCAATTGCTAAGCTTCACATTTGGCCCAACGAGCTGCACATCTGCTTTACTAGAACCTTCACCAATTTCTACGATATTAGCCTCATCAAACAGACTCTAGAACCTCTTGATCAGCTCTTCATCAACATCAACCACAGGTTTTGGGACTGATGAGGTTGGAGGTTTTTCGGCCCCTGGCTTGACAAAAGACTTAGAGATGCGTGGGACGGGCATGGGTAGTGACCATACCTTCTGTTTCAAGTTTTTAACCCTTTTCTCATCCTTCTCTGTGGGCATGAATCCCAAACCAAAATGTACCAAGATTTCCACAGGGGCGCACTGGATACATAACACACTGTAGAGATGAACCCAGACCCTTACCCGGCACTAAACTGTTCTTCAAAATTTCATTTGCTACCATGACAGACGCGGAGGATAACTTAAGACCCGAAATGCATTTTCCTTCAGGAATCTTCTCAACAGACACTATTCCGAAAGTTTGATAGACCCAAGGTCCATTATCATCTTCAGCCTCAATAAACGGAACAATTGTGTCATTACAAGCTGATAAGTCCTCATCACTGTGCACAACTATTTCCTGCCTGTCCCGTTCGAACATCACCATTTGATGCAGAGATGATGGTACTGCCTTACCAGTATGTATCCAGGGCCTGCCCAACAACAAATTGTAGGAGACAACCACATCTAACACTTAGAATTCCATAGTGAAGTCAACTGGCCCTATCGACAATTCGAGCATTATACCACCAACAGAATCTTTACCTCCCCCATCAAAGCCTCGAACACATACCCTATTCATGTGGATTCTTTCGGTGCCGATCTTCAACTTTTGTAGAGTAGACAGAGGGCAAATATTTGCACCAGAGCCGTTGTCAACCAGAACCCTTGGGACAACAGAATCCTCGCACTTCACCATGAGATAAAGAGCTCGGCTGTGTTCTGTGCCCTCCATAGGAATTTCATTATCTGAGAACCTGATCCTGTTTACTTCAAAGATCATACTAGCGATCTTTTCCAAGTGATTCACTATGATCTTATTAGGAACATGTGCCTCATTGAAAATCTTCATCAGGGCCCTCCGGTGCTCATTTGAATGTATCTGCAAAGATAAAAGAGAAATCTGAGCTGGTGTTGTCCTTAACTGCTCCATAATGGAATAGTCTTGCACTTTCATCATTCTCAGGAACTCCTTAGCCTCTTCCTCGGTGATCGGCTTCTTTATTGAGATTTGCCTATCCTTGAATGATTTGGCTTTCCTTAATTCATCTGGGGTGAAACATCTCCCAGAACGAGTCAATCCTCCAGTTTCATTAACTTCTTCCTCTATTTCTTTTCCTTTGTATGTCACTATCACTTGTTTGTAACACCACAAAACGGGCTTGGTATCAACCACTGGCAGTTGGTCACCGGCTTAATGACAACAGGGGTAATAGAAGCCCCTTTCACAGGTATGACAAGTTTACTTGGGACCCCTGGCACTACCACTTTTGGCTTTTCCTGACATGCCCCAACATCGTTTGAAAGCCCTTTCACGACCAACACTGGTGGCTTTAAGTTGAGCGAGCTCAGTTTCTATGTCATCCCTTCGAGTGTCAAGGGCGTTGCTTCGGTAGAGTCTGGAGCCTTAACCGAATTACTCTCATTAGCACGAATCATCATGACAGACTTGGAAGAATTCCTGAGCTCCTCATCCTTATGAACTATTTCAATCATATGTGTCTCTGCATGGGCTGGCAAAGGATTTTGGTTGATGTTCGGCACATCCAGGCTCTGAACTACAATTTGGTTTGTGTCAATAAGCTCTTGAATTGCCCTCTTCAAATGCCAATACTTCTCTATGTCATGCCCTGGAGCATCAGAATAATATGTGCAAGAGAATAATCAAGGTTCTTTGGAGGGGGGTTTGGTATCTTCAACTCAATCGGCCTCAAGACGTCCAATTGCCTCAGCCTTTGAAACAAACTAGCATATGACTCTCCAAGCGGGGTGAAAGTTTGTTTCTGCTGTTGACTTCCTCTTCTATACTCCGACCTTGGTCGAAAGTTTGGACCAGTAGGGTTTCGGTAGGGTTGTGGGGGTGGATAAGTATTTTGTGGAGCTGGAGCACGCCATTGCGGGTAAGGAGGGGGTTGAGCATATGACTGTGCGTGGTGAACATGGTATTGGGGTGGTCTGGTTGAGTATTGGGGTCTTGCGGGGGAAAGTAATGTTGCGGTGGATTATATGGTGCTTGGGTGTAGGCTTGAGGTCGGGGTCGAGGATTGGTATACTAATGAGGTGAAGCCCTCTGGCCATGCCACGGTCCAGAAACAACCATAGCGACATCGTCCTTCTTTTTCCCGCCTAGCAAACATCTGGTACAACTCTGGATTGCTTGTGTGGTTGCCTTTATAGCGGAGTAGCTCATGATTTTTCTCGACATGAGTCCCTCTTCCACTATTTCTCCCATCTTTACCACATCATTGAAAGTCTTAACAATGGCTGAGATCAAATGGCCGAAGTAAGTAGGCTCCAAGGCTTGAAGAAAGTATTCAACCATCTCGTCTTCTTCCATCGGAGGATTGGCTCGTGTAGCTTGCTCCCTCCATCGGAACCCATATTCTCTAAAGCTTTATGTGGGCCTCTTTTCCACCGTGGTTAGAGATAGGTGATCTGGGACAATGTCTATATTGTACTGAAAGTACCGGGCAAAAGCCTGAGCCATATCGTCCCATGTGTATCACCTGCTGGCGTCCTGGCGGGTGTACCATTCTAAAGCTGCCCCACTTAGACTCTGGCTGAAGTACGCCATCAGTAATTCGTCTTTTCCCCCAGAGCCTCTCATTTTACTGCAGTTACCTCTCAGATGAGCTACAGGATCCCCATGTCCGTCATACAAGTCAAACTTGGGCATCTTGAAGCCGACAGGCAGTTGGACATCAGGGAACAAACACAAGTCCTTGTAGGCAACACTTACTTGGCTTCCTATCCCTTGCATGTTTCTCAAAGACTACTCTAAACTCTTCACGTTTCTGAATATCTCATCTTGTTCCATGTTCTTAGATGGCTTATCGATTTCAACAGGTGGCTCAAAGTGAGGGGTGTAGGGATAAGGATCCGGGACCTTGAAGGTTTGTTCTGGAGCATAGTAATGGCCATCTGGAGCTGGGAATGCGGGTTCACTAGAGGGTCGGTCGAGGGTAGCTTGTGGAGGGGCTACAAAAATAGGAGCAGATGTCGGATCAGGCTATGAGGTTGTTTTGGCTAGTGGAGCATGGAATGTTTGGGACGAAGTGCTAGGGTAATTGTGGTAAGGGGTAAAGCCTGGTTCTTGTTAAGGGCAAAGATCAATGGTAATGGGAACTTGGGCTTGTGACAGTGGTGGGATAGTTGTAGGGTTTTTAGTGTAGTTAGTGGGCAATAAAGGTGGAGGATGCCCTCTGATCCAAGCCTGATACATTTCTGCTATCTATTGTTTCAACCTTTGGACCTCCTCTTTCAATTCATATTGCAACTCCACCATCTCCCTTGATGGGTCAACAACTCCTGTGTCCAATTATTTGGTAGCCATGACTGCCTTGTGCTTTGATCTGGTGTTATATGGATGACTCGCCAGAATGCCAACAAACTAACCACCTTCCTGTTATAATAATTAAGATAAAAGAGAAGATCGAAACAAAGCCAACATGTTAGCGTTAGGGCATTTATCAGATAATAATATCACATTACGTACAATGCACCCAGCAACAATTAATGGTTCTAGAATGACTTTGAGGGTTGCAAGGACAAACGGCATCATCCCAATGCTCTCATTTCAATCTTCTCTTTTCTTTCTTTAGCACTTCTTGGCTTACATCACCTCTCCTTTCTTTCTAATAATCACTATTTTCTTTCAGCCCGCAATGTCCTCTCATTTTTCACACCCCACAACTTCAACATTCCTTTTTTTCAATTTTAAAAATGATTCGATAGAACTCTATGTAGGTTGCCTATGTATCATGTTCCACATGAATCAGACCAAGCGTAGTTCTCGAGAAGTGGCAAAAAATAAAATTTTTTTTGGATTTTTCATTTAAAACTTTTCGGTTTACAAAATGGGAAGTACGATAATGAAAGACTGACAGACTCGACTACACCAGGATGGACTCTGACACTATCTAAAGGACTCAGTACTACTAGACAAGACTAGAAAATAACGACAACATAAATAGACATAAAACATATGAATAAAAAGACTCCTCAAGCAGCTCCTGGATGTGATGCCCCCAGCTGGGATGGTCCTGGGCTGTCCGTTATGCTCAAGCTCTGTAACATGCCTCGTAAAAAAACACCGATGCTGGGAATTAAGACCATGGCATGTGCCCCCGCTTTCTGAAGGCCGACCCTAAACAAATACTGGCCATGCTGCTCCACATTTGCTGCCAATCCCGCTAACTAAGACTTTATCAACTCATGCTTACCCCAAGGATCTCGATACAAAGCCTCCTCAAAATCATCCTTCTGAACTGCCCGACCCCTAAGCTGTGCTGGTAATAGGGTGCTGACCCCTGGTGGGATAGACTGCAACCAAATCAAGGACTCCCGAGTACACTCGGGCTTGCCAATGTCCTCTACTAATATATTCTTATTCATCTTATTTGCATTGTTCTAGTATTGCACGTACTTGATCTCATCAGCCGCCTTTCTGCTAAAATTCATGACGTGCCTCCGAAGATTCAGAGTTGGTGGCTCCTCTTGCCTCCTGCCTAACTGTCGCATCACCCTAATGGGAGTGTACGGCCTGATACACATAAGTCCTATCAACATCAAGAAAGGCTGCATGCGACATCCTACCAAAATCTCATCTAAAGGTAGCCAAAGGTAAGCCCACAAAAAATTCTCATCTGTCCTCAAACCAAGGAACTCAATCCAAGCTATGACACCTACTGGTATGTAAACTTAGGAGACTTCATCCTACGCTTTATGCATACCAATAAATCCCGCAAGGCACGGTCGATGGGACAAAGTAAGGAAGCGGTGTTTAAATTCTCAATCATCCATAATTGCAGCAAAAGGTTACTTCCCTCAAAAAACCTGACACCTCCCCTAACCTTACTTAGGGCTCGGTACAACTCCGCTAAGATCATCATCACAACGGTAACGGTTTTGCGTTGCTTCTCATGAAATAGTGCCATTGCCACTGATGGTAGACGTGTGCTAATGTGCCTCTCATCTAAAGGAAACACCAATTATCCCAACAAAGCAAGGCTGAAAGCTTCGAGGCGACGTCTTTGTCACTTTGCCTTGGTTGTAAAAAAGTCATCCCAAAAGACGTCAAAACTCTCTTGTGGTCCAAATCTAGCAAACAAATAATCCAAGGATATCCAGGACTGCTCGAGGCATCCTAAATGCTTGTTGTCTTTCAGGCCCGGGTTGCTAAGGAATCTTGTTCTAGAGTGATCCCGGGGAAGTATCATGTCATTGCCTGTGTAGCTTAGACGAGTCAGACCAGACATTTCTGCCAAGGTAGGAGTAAACTCACACTCTCCAAATCTAAAAACCAAATTTTGCATATCCCAATAGGTCAACATCGCCTCCACTAAGTCTGGGCGAGGTGTGATATCAAGAAGGGAAGTGAGGGTGCCCAATTTCTCCTTTAACTCATGCTGCTCTAACTGTGAAAACATTTTCCACCACTTGACAAACTTCCGAGAAATTTTTACTACCATTAGAACTTTGGATCGAATTAGCGGGTCCATACCTGAATGAAGAGAACAAGGTTAGCGACTCGGGACACTACGTGACACCACAACACTTCCCACAGATGCAAGACACGATTGAGCCATTTTTTACAAAAGAGCCTAAGTGGCCAAAGGTGGCTATTAGTAAAAACTCGACAAAGATGACCTCTAATACATGAACGATACTCCATTTAAGTCTTACACGGCTTCAAACACCAACTAATCATGGCCTTAAAAATTACTTTGCGAAAATGATCCATTTTGCAAAAACGACCGATGTGGCCAATTGTGGCTAGAGACGCAAGCACGACAAGGAACGGGACACTTAGTTGTGTACCAAGATTCTAAGACATGGGTCACTGAACCACTTTTCACAAAAATGAACCCATTTTGCAAGAATGGCCTATGTGGCCAAAGTGGCTAGACATGCAAGATTTGGCTACGACCCCCGAAGCCATGTATGTAAGACTCACTAGGAAGACCGGACCCTATATGGGTTTCCTACGTATCTCGTCCCAAAATACGAGAATCAGGTATGTGTTGTTCCGGAAGATTGGATACGGGAGAGAATTTTAAAAAAAAACACTGATTTGAAGAAAACATATTTTTGTCTTTTTTTTGAAAAATGATGAAACATGTAAAATCTTTTTGGATTTTCTTTTTCTCTTTTTTTTTTGGTAAAATGATGGGAAAGTGCAAAATCTTTTTGGATTTTCATTTTCATTTTTTTTAGTCCTTTCTTGAAAAAGTTGTGAAAGAAAAATATAACTGGGCACTACTTGCTTCATCTTTATACTTCACCCTCTTTTCTTTCTTATTTACCCTCAACAATCATTCATGCGCCAAATGACCCCTTTACCCTTCAAGAATGCAACATGTAGCACATAGGGATGATTAAAAGTCTTTTTGGGCCATGGAACCATTTTGACATAATTTGGATAGGCCTCCTAGAACGGGACACGGTGCAGGGGATCGAGCCCTGCTAGGTCTAGATGACATGATGCAAATAAGAATGACCTAACGGTTGACCTAAGTTTTGGGTTCACTAACAAGGCAAATTCGGGGGAGTGTATGGTCGATGGTGGCTGCTCAAGCTTGCCACCCACTCCATACGTCTGACGGCCCCCCTCCTAAAATAAGGGTGACTCAACAAAGAGTTCGTGTATGCGGCACGTACTACGAGACTTGTTGCAGAAAGAATTCACCAGATAATACATATGATGACAGTTATAAAGCGGTAACACATAAAGAAAAACTATAAATAGATAAACAAGTAGCAAATAATAAAACGATATAAACGAAATAAAAATCAAATAAAGCAAATAAAACACATAAAAACCTCAACCGAATATTCTAAAAAGCCAACCACATCATAGTATTAGCTTGAACCTGCAACTCCCCAGCAGAGTCGCCAGAGCTATCACACCCTTATTTTCACTTCACTAACCCTCTCTAAAATAATAAAAAGATTTGTAAAGCTCGAAATAAACACAAAAGGTTCGAGGTCATCCCTACCTAAAAAGAAAAGAAATAAAAATAAAAATAAAAATAAAATATTAAAATTCCGTTCTACGCCTGTCCACGATGTCCGTCACGGCTTCCAATTACATTCACTACGGGCATACCCCGGATAAAAATATATACAAAATCCTTTGGGGCATTACCCGGATAAATTTAACTAAAGGGGGCGACCTCTCACCTAAAAAGGAACTAAAACATGGACGTCCTAAAGGTTTGCCTACCCAAATGTGATCGGCCTAAGCATGCTCCTAGCGGAAAATGTAATAAAAGTAAAATAAATAAAACTAAAAGAAATAAAAATTAATTTAATGCTCATTCCCTTCATAATTTCTTACTTCATGCATTTGACCAAGCCCAATTCCTAAAGGATGTGAACAAATTAATTACTAATGGGCTCAGCCTTTTCCCCTCCCTCGACTCACGATCAAACAAAATGCTAACCAGATAAGACAGGCACCCAAACAGTGAAAGCGCACAGAATGTATCGACATCCCGGTTTTCCACTCGATAGATCCCGCAAATATGCTGCTAATTCGTGGGTGCCTATTCTTCGATCCAAACTGGTGATTCACCGCATTCCCTTCTCTAGTCAGGAATGGAGTCAGGGATGCCCAACTCAAGATAAGTCCTAAGGTTCTGTTAAAGTATCCTTAATAGCATCTCTTTCTCTAGAATCCTGGCTTGTAGATCTTTGGCGAATCAACAGGGGTTCTTTCGTAATTAGGTTGTTCTCTGAACCTTGTTTGTTACTGAGCTGGGTAACTCAAACCCTATCCCCTTCCTTTCTTAATAGTAGATAGATGTAGAGCTGGAGACTCCCTCGATAGGGCATCTCAATCTGGCTCTCAATCTATCGTGTAAGGAACGAAGACCATAGGCATAAGGTAATAGCTCCTTACTTGTAATTGAGATAGGGGCTCGTTCGATACAAGTATTTCGTTTCGATCTCCTCCCTCTCTTCTTTCTATAAAGAATTCTCAAAAAAGTCAAAATATACCCGAACAAACAAAAGAAAGGTGGATTTAAAGCATGATGAGAGCCTTCTTATAAATTTTTAAACCCATTCGCATTGCTCCTTAATTCTTCTCACAAACAGATTCTAATCTCACTAACTTTAACATACATGAACTCAATCAAAGACAAGCTTGCATACTTCAAAGAAGTTCTACAACGTAACTGGTAATTCACGAGGAAATAAAACTACTATCACACCAACCATAGTGGTCAGGGAGGACAAATAATTAGCAAAACCAACTTCAGAACTATTACTTTGCAATTTGACTTATGAAAGAATAGACCCCTTTGATTCTAACCAACAACAATGTTAAATGAGTCATCCAACTAAGCAATCATGCGATCTCAAAATAATCTTGATCCCAAATAAAAATTTTAGCTTCAATTTACTACACCAAACAAGCTAGTTTCACGCAAACAACAAGCCATGGTACTGCAGTAAGTAATTAACCAATTAGACTTGAACTTTATGCCAAAGAGCTACAAACTCGTGACCTCATGTCGATTCCAAAATAAAATCAATGCAACTTTCAGTAGTGAGTGTATGACGAGGGCCCAACGGTTGTAAAGTTTCGATGTGACAACCAATTGAATCTTTACGCATGGACGACATGACAACTTTATATCTAAATACCAAGTTGAACAATTACTCCTCACAATTCAATACAAGATCCAAGCCCCAGCAATTCGCAAAACCAAAAGAAAAAATCGGAGTTTACGAAATGATCACCACACCAAATGAATATCCACATTCCTTGACACCCGACGAGATTTCTCCTAGGACATTTTCAGAAAAATAAAAACCCCCCTTTTAACCATACGAGATCTGCCCCTTATTGTAGTGTTCATTATTAACCTTCATACTTCGAATCAAATCTCCATAAGTGTGCAATTATACCAAAAAAGAATCGCGACAAAATTTGCATTGGATACACCAAAATGCTCTCAAGAAAAACTAGAAAATAAGACTGGACAGATGCAAAGCACTCTATCAGTGAGAGATTCAAATATGACAATACTCTACTTACAGAAACATGATCACTAGAAGAGGATCATAATTTCAATTATATGCCAAGCCTCACTAATTTTCACAGCATTCAAGCAAATTAACATTTCAATCATATTTCAAGGGATAGGTCTAGCAATTCAATGGGATTAACGAGACTAGTTCATATTTAGACACAAGAAACGACAGAATCATCAGATCTTGGAGAATCAAAGTGATGTAATCAAACTGATTTTAAACAAAAGAACAACCAACTTTCTTAGTTCAGATTTCACTAGAACCAATTCGAGTCTTAGCAGAAAATAGCAAAACCAATCAAATTTAAGATCAAACGATATTTTAACACAAAGAAGAAAGCAAATACATTTGCACACGGAAGAAAAACTTATCAAGGCTCATCCTTACTTAAATCTAGCAAAGTTTGCTTCTACTAATACTTGACCTTGATTATTCTATTTAGCTGAATTGAAACACAAACTCGTTCTAATGTCTACCCCAAGCTCTCATCATTCTTTGAATCAACACCAAATCAGTAAACAAAAATGAGAAGGACAAAGCAATACCTGAAATGAAACATTTTCAATGTATTTCAAGAATACGAGAATACAAGCACAAAGTGGGACTTGACGACGAGCTTGAAATGAAACAACTACTGAAAATCAAGATTCAACAGGAGCCGCAACCAAAAATTGATGTCTCGAATCAGCTCGAACCACGATGAACTCGAAACAACCTTGACTCAATCAAACTCCATCTTTGAAACCAAATGAAATCGAAAAAAACAGAGACTGAACAATAAAACCATTTTTTTCTTTGTAGTATTTTTGGTTTTCCGAATTTCTACTCCTAAATAACACAAAACATCTTTTGTATGAGTTTTCTGTTTGAAATTTCAAATAGAAAGAAAAATCAAAGAAGGAAATTGAAGAACAGAGGCAAAGTCTTAGCCCTCGAAACCCGAATTTTCTCCCCCATTTTCTGCCCGAACCACCCTTATATATATATTGAAAACCTAGAAGCTTCTTCTTCCCCCCCCCCTCCCCCCCCCCAAGAAAATGTGTGGTCCCTAACAAGATCCAAAAATCGGTTTTTTTTTGTAAACAAAAAACAGAAAATGGAATTCTTGGATAAAAATTCTAATCCAACGGCTCCCATTCTCCAACATTTATCTAAGGGATTCGGATTTTTATTTAGACAAAGAAAATAAAGGAAGAAAAATGCAGGAATCAAATTGATATAATGAGATTTTTATGATTTGAGTGACGTGGAAGAACGATAGGAGAGGAGGGGGGACCATGTGATGATTTGGGGAATTTTCCGACGGGTTTAGGATGGTGAGGCGCGGGCAGAGGCATGCGGATAAGAGGAGTTGCGGCTGGGGTCTTAGGGATTAGGTTTAGGGTTTGGGAATATTAGCTTTTATATGGTAGTGGGGAGGAATGTGAGCCATTAGATGTGGTCAAGTTGGTGGCTGAGATTAATGAAGGAATTGGGTCGGGTTAGTGGGTCAAACGGGTTGGGTCGGCTGGTTTAGGGATTGAGCTACCTGATTTGGGCCATGTCTTGGCCAAATTTGGGTTCTAAAATTGGGCTCTAAGAACTCTTAAAATCCATCAATTAAAAACCTAAACCTTTTCCTTTTAATTTTTTTTTGAATATACAATTAAATAAAAATTAATTCCAATTAAAGTAAACTATATCATAATATGAAACTACTATTTTTTTCCTTTTATATAAATTATTACACTCAAAACAAAAGTAGAGAAAAATAAATATAGTAGAAATAAAAATATATTGATAAAAATACTAATGGCCTTAAGTTAAAATAAGAAAGATATATAATGAAACTATTTTTGTGTTTTTCAAATTTATGTTTTGCAATTAATAAAATAAACTAAAATTGCATAATAACTCAAGTATAAATTTTTAAAATACTAAAATACTAAAACTAGATTTAAAAGTTGAGTGGGTCAAAAATTACGTGCTTATAGTCATTATCAGTGTCTCTTCGATGGGGTAAGAAAGCTGATTGTTCCGGGCTAATAAGTGTAATTAATGGTTTGATTCATTGGACTATGATTTGGTAATGAATTTGTAACGGGTGTTACAAAGACTAATTTGTCAACATTGGGTAATGAGGGTAGGTTGTTTTGTTGTAGGTATGAGACATAAGTAAGTTTTATTAATTTCTAGTGGAATTTATTGTGTGGTAAACACCTCCTCACAAAAGGATTTGACTGAGGATTCCACTTGAGGCCAATAATTCTGAAAAAAGTATGGTTGTAATCCATCAGGCCCCGGTGCCTTAAAAGGTTAGAAAGACTTGAGAGCATTAGTGATTTTAATTTGTGTGATTGGGGAGTCCTGTTTTGAGTAATCATTAGTGTTTATTGAAGTGTGTTTTGACTTAGGGTATATGTGGTGGGTGCGAGTAGTAGTGAATAATGTGTGATAATATTCATCTTTAAAGTATTTATCTACTTTTGATCTAGTATCCAATTACCTACTGAGTCTTTGAGAACAGTAATATGGTTAAGTCTACGCCGTTGTAATGTAGTTAAGTGAAATTTTTTTGTATTGGCATCACCATGTTGTAGCCAATTTATTCTTGATTTTAATTTTCAAAATTCTTCTTCAAGTTGTAAAATATCATTAAATTTGTTAATTAGGTTATTTTCTAGGTTTTGTAGGAACTGGCTAGTGGTGTATTTTCTAAGTTTTGATGGAGATGGACAGAAATTTTTTATGTGGGCAAGTCGACCACAAAATTTATAGAGCATATTGAGGCCCTCATAAACTATTTGTTGCTTGTGGGTAACAATATACACATGTGTTTTGAGATGCATTTCTAAGGGAACTTCTATACACATTCTTGCATAGCGGCTTTCATTGTTGCCGACGTGCATGTATCAATTTAGAGTAAGGAACCAATTTTTTCCCCTACGCGTTGAAGTATTTCAAAGTCATAGAACTCCGTAGGTAGTTTAGGTAATCTTAGCCAAATGGCTGTGTACGTGAGTTCGGTGTTAGAAGCTATGAATTTAGGTTCCCATTTGCAGACGGAGAGAAAATAGTTGAGTTTAAACCAAGGTCCATTTTGGAGGGCAGTGAGCATATTTTCTTCTTTTTGGAACTTCACTAGGTAGAAATCACATCCTAAATCAATTAACGACAGTTCTTCTGTGGGTTTCCAGAGAGCAGTTAGTTTAGTTAGTAGTATTTGGTGCCCAACTTTCCTTCCATAGACTTATACAATGACGGAGAATTTCCATGGCAAGTATAAGCATGATTTATCGGCTGATGTGAGTGGTATGAAGGTGTCTCTGTGAAGATTGTTTGTTGTTTCGTCGGTTAAGTCAATATGGGCGTGTGTTTGATTGCATCTATTGGGGTAGTTAGTGAATTGGTTGTTGTTGAGCAAAGTTTGTGCAATGGTGAGTGGTAGTTGTGTGACAGTGTGTTGGTGCTTTGGTGGAGTTGGAGGTGGATCAAGGTGCATCGAACTTATGTCCGGTGGTTTCGGTGGTGGGGAGGTGGTGGTGGTATTCATTTGCTGGAGAGAATTTTTTTTTAGTGCAAGCGGAAAATCCAATATAGTATTGGTTTAATCAGTTATAGTAGGTTATTGGTATTATTTTCTAAACTAGTTAATTTGCCCGATGTGCAGATGCAAATGTTCTGCCATTCCACTAAAAGTAATTGAGACATTATTTATTTCGTTGTTTTAAGATTCTAGACCGACCACTTATAGTTACACAACCAAACTATAAACAACCAGTATTGATATCCACTGCTGTCGTCCAACTAAAAAAATGACTTAATTATCTAATTAGACATAATCCAACTAAAAATGAGTGAATTATCCAACCAAACATGATTTATTAGGGGGATTTTGGCATGGTTTGAAAACGTACTTCACATAATTAGCAGAAAATGCCCTAATTATAGATATTGGCACCAGGTAGCCAATAAATATACATCACAATGAGAATGTGTATATTAAAATATATATTGCAACTTTATTTTTCTTCTTTGGGTATATTAAGATTCGTATTAAAATTTTATTTTCTTCTTTGTATATCTAAATATAAAAAAATAAATATAGTAATTTAAAATTTAATATTGGCTCTATATCAATGTATAACACAATGAAAATAATTATATCGTGTATATATCGCAGTGTATAACACATCAAATAATATGTATACCACAAGTTTATGTTCTTTCTTTTGTGTATATTAAGGGTATGTTATAATTAATTTTTCCTTCTTTATATCAACAATTTATTTTTCTTCTTTGTATATCTTATTTGTAACGACTCGATCGGTCATTATGAGCATTTGCATTTCGTTCAGCTATTTGAAGCCTTAAGTAGTTTCATATGATGTATCATGAATTGTGTGAATCGTTGGTTTTGGTTTTCAGGTGATCCGGAGTTGGTTTGGAAGAATAATTCTCAACTACAAGCTTTAAGTTAGAAGGGTTGATCAAGTTTGACTTTTGTGTATTTGACCACGGATCAGAGTTTTGATGGTGAAAGTACAAGAGGGGAGGGGGGTGAATTGTCACTAATTGAAATTAATCGTTACTGCGTTGACTTAAAACATTAGTAGTCGACTAAATATGGCAATCTTGCAGATATAACAGTTTGAGGTAATATGCAGAAAGTAAATGCAGAAATTAAAGACACCAGGAATTTTATACTGGTTCGGATTCATTGTGAATCCTAATCCAGTCCCCTAGGGTTGCAAGGGATTTCTCTTCAAGCAAATAAGTTTTCTTTCGAGTACAGATGTGATGTATATCACTCAGATTCTCTAGCACTCGTTTGATACAATTCCTCACCAGTTGTATGCCCTCTTTCTATCCCTGACTCATTACACAACAGATCTATGTAGGCTACTATGCTTGTTTGCAGTAGAATGAAGAGAGTTATTTTGGTTCGATCAAAGTATGCTAAGGATGATGTTACACAGTACATTTATACAAAGATGAATGGTGAAGGCTCGTCAACCTAAGGGTTTTGATCCTTAGAAAGAATTGATTCTTTTCCAAGAATAAGGAACTATCCGTTGCTTCTCTTGAGATCTTTTCCTTCGGCAGACAATGGAATTAACAAGATTTCTCCTTGATTGTTGACCTTCCAAACATGACCACCGACCTGATCTTCTAGCCTTTATTATTCTCCCGTGATTTCGCCAATCACAGATCACTTCGAATCTTCACTTCGTTATGGCTAATTTGATTTCCCAGATTCACGGAGCTAATCCTGATTTGCTGATGTAGATTTGTAGCTTTCTTTGTACACCGTGCGTTCTATAGGTGGCTTCCCTTGTGAGAGATTTCCTTGTTCGACACAGCCATTTCACTAGTTCTTCTTTACTTCTTTGAACTCCTGCACATGTATATTAATTGCATCATTAAAATATGATCTAACAATCTCCCCCTTTTTGATGATGGCAAAATAATATACGTAGATGTAAGGAAGTAAACAACAGTTGACTTCCCTGTTTGTTACTAGCCGACTTGGCTCCCCCTCAATGTGTGTAGTCAACTGGACTTAGTCTCCCCCTCAATGTGTGCAGTCGACTTGTACCCGTATCCTGTGTAGTTGACTTGTTTCTGTGCAATACATATAAAGTCTATGCATGTAGCATAGTCGACTTAACTTGTTCAAATAATAAAGAGTACCATCTATGCATGTAGCATAGTCGACTTGAACCTGCACATATTATCATTACAAACCAAAGAGGTCTATGCATAGTCAACTTGAACCTGCACAGATTGTCATAATAATCCAAAGAGATATACATTCTCCCCCTTTTTGACATCAGCAAAGAGGGATTAGTAAGCAAAAAAAAAAACTATTCACACAGGCAAGAAAACATCCAAGGGCACAGCCCAAAACAAAGCCAAAACAAGTTTGAAACAAAAGTTGTTTGTAAAACACATCCACACTAGCGACGCAGGAAGTAAGTAAGAGTGTTGCAGATCGCCTCCTTCAACTGTTCAAAGCTGGTGTTTGCAGCAACGCTCATTCCATCTAGCTTGTCATGAACCTCCTTGAAGGCTTTAGCCGCATTCTCCCTTACCCTTTGCACAGCCACTCTGATTTTAGACACATCAGACCCAGTTTCCTTTGAAATAGCATGAATAGCACCCACAGTCGACTGAGTAGCAGACAGGAGAGTCTTGATGTCTAAGAGTTGGGAGTCAATGGAGCTTAGCTTCTCATTTAGGTCAGAACTAATAAGAGGTGGCGGAACAACAGATGAAGGCTTGGAATCCAGAGGGGTCTGTTTTGCTTCACTCTCACCCTTCTTAACCCAGGCACCCTTGACACTCACATACCCCATACTAGAGAAAGCTCTAGAATTGTAGGACTTGGAAACACAGACAAAAGGGTAGTCAGAAAGAGGGATTTGATGGGCTTCCAGAATGTGGGTAATGGCCATACCAAAAGGTAAACTGGTGGGATCTTCAGCACTCTTAATCATAAAATTTATGACCCGGGAGGACAGCTTGAGTTTGAGTTTGGTGATGAGACAATAGACAAAGAAAGTGTCCCTTTGAGAGAAGGTGGAGAAGGAACAAGTTCTGGGGAGAAGAGTGGTTGCAACAATTTGGGCGAGAACCCGAGTTTCAAAACTTACATCACTAGGCCCCAATTGATTTGGAAGGGTTTCGGAGGGATTTTCAGCAATGCACTGTTTGGCCTGGTCAAAGGAAATTTCAAAGTCCTCAGGCCAAACATTTTTAAAGAGAGTGGGGAAACCAGTGCAACGACAGAGAAAAATAGAATCGAACATGGCACAGTCAAGAACAATGCGTTTACCTAGGACAAGAGTTTCAAGCTTATCAAGTTTACTAGAGCGAAGATTAGCATAAAACATACGGACTAAAGGCTCATACACTTTAGGTGGAGAAATAGAGAGAAATTTTTCCCACCCTTGATACACAAAGAGATCCTTTACCGTATAGTTGAGGGCCTCCATGTCGTCAACATCCACAATTCTTCCATGGGCGATGGGCTTATCCTTGAGAGAGAGAAAAGAATACCTATTTGGGGTATCCCAGAAATTTAGGTCGGAATCAAGAGAAGCAGAGAAATCGAATTTTGATTTCTTTGGAGTGGAAGAGACAGGAAGATCCTCCATGGGATGCTTACCAGAGGCTTTTTCTCCTAAGAGTTGAGAGTGTTCAGAGAACGCTCCTTCAGAAGGGGCAAAGCCCTCAGAATGATCAGACCCTAGGTCTACTTGCTCAGGAGGCGCTGAAGAGGGTTTTGCCTTAGAACGGGTGCTCTTTATGGTGGAGGTGGAGGGGTTTTTGGAGGTTTTAGCCATGGGAGAAGAGATGGTTTTCACAAACTGAAGAGAGAGAATGGAGATGAGAGTGACCCGAAAAGGCTTAACTTAAAGTAAGAAAGATTTGACGGTTGAGTACAAAAAGGAAATAGTGTCAGAAGAAACGATATGATGATTGGCTTTCCATCTTCAGCTGCGAACTGATGTGAAACAGAATAAAAAAGAGAGGGAAGGAATTGAAAGCGTGATTAATGCACTGAAAAGTAGTAATTATGACAAGTTTTTTGAAAAAGAACAATTAGGTCCTAAGAGTTTTTTGAAAACCAAATTATCCAAAGTAATTTTCTCAAAAAGGCAAAATCTTTCTTCCAACAAAAGTTTAGTAAAAATATCAGCTAATTGGGCAGAAGTGCCAACAAAAGCTAATTCTATGTCACCCTTAAGAACATGATCTCTAATAAAATGATGCTTAATGTCAATATGCTTTTCTCTAGAGTGATGCACAGGATTTTTTGAAAGACAAATTGCACTTGAATTATCACAAAAGATTTGTATAGGTTTAAAAGAAAGTTCATAGTCACCCAATTGATGAGACATCCATAGGAGTTGTGCACAACATTGACCAATGGCAATATACTCAGCTTCAGTAGTGGACAAGGCGACTGATGCTTGCTTTTTACTGTTCCAGGATATTAAAGCCTTTCCTAGTAATTGACAAGTGCCACTCATGCTTTTCCTGTCTTCCTTATCACCTGCTAAATCTGCATCTGAGAAACCTTCTAATTTAAACGAGTTAGAGGGAGGATACCATAATCCATGAGATATTGTGCCAATGAGATATCGAATAATTCTTTTTACAGCAGTCAGATGTGACTCCTTGGGAGCCGACTGAAACCTGGCACATTTACAAATGCTGAACATTATATCTGGTCGACTTGCAGTCAGATATAGTAGTGATCCAATCATTCCTCTGTATTTGGTTTCATCAACTGGAGTACCCTGTTCATCCTTATCCAAATTTGTAGCCGGACTCATAGGCGTGCCAATTGATTTTGCATTGCTCATACCAAATTTCTGGATCAGCTCCTTTGTATATTTGGTCTGACAAATGAAGGTTCCTTCTTCGGTTTGTTGAATTTGAAGCCCAAGAAAAAGTGTGAGTTCACCCATCATGCTCATTTCGAACTCGCTTTGCATGAGATTTGCAAATTCCTTGCACATAAGAGAGTTAGCACTACCAAAGATAATGTCATCAACATAAATTTGAATGATAAGATTACCTTCTGTTGATCGTTTAATGAATAGAGTAGTATCAATTTTACCTCTAGTAAACCCATGATCAACAAGGAAAGTACTTAACCTGTCATACCAGGCATGTGGAGCCTGTTTTAGTCCATATAGGGCCTTAGTAAGCTTGTACACATGATATGGGAATTTTGAGTCTTCAAAACCTGGAGGTTGTTTTACATAAACTTCCTCTTCGATGAATCCATTCAGAAAAGCGCTTTTGACATCCATTTGAAACAACCTGAATCCTTTAAATGATGCGTAAGCTAGCAGGATTCGTATAGACTCCAGTCGAGCTACTGGGGCAAAGGTTTCATTATAGTCGACTCCTTCTTGTTGTGAATAGCCTTGAGCGACTAATCTAGCCTTGTTCCTTATGACTTGTCCCCCTTCGTTCAATTTATTTCTAAATACCCATTTTGTTCCGATGACAGATACATTATCGGGTCTGGGCATTAACTTCCAAACTTGATTCTTGCTGAATTGATCTAGTTCCTCTTGCATGGCTTTCACCCAGCTCGAATCCTTCAATGCTTCCTCAACCTTTTTGGGCTCTATTGAGAGATCAGAGCAACATTTGCTTTCTTTTTTATGGCAGCCCTGGTTTTCATTCCTTCGTTTGGATCCCCTATAATATATTTCTGTGGATATTCAGGTTCGCTCCTCCATTCATTTAGTCGGACAGTGCTTTTTGTCGACTCCGTACGTTGTTCAGGAGAGTTGTCGCTGATTTGTTCAGTCGACGCAATCACATCTGCGGGATTAGTTGACTCCTGTGATTTTTCTTTATCCTGAGCTTCTTGAGTTTGATCTTCGTCACCTGCATTAGTTCCTTTCTCGACCAAGGGATTATTTTCATCGAATATAACATGGACAGATTCTTCTACGCATAAAGTACATTTATTAAAAACTCTAAATGATCTGCTATTTAATGAATAACCAAGAAAAATACCTTCGTCACTTCTTGGATCAAATTTTCCAAGATTATCCTTACCATTGTTATGAATGAAGCACTACTTCCAAATGGATGAAAATGATATTCGGACGTTTACCTTTCCAGAGTTCATAGGGAGTCTTTTTCAGAATAGGCCTTATGAGACATCGGTTGAGAATGTGACATGCAGTACTCACACCTTCAGCCCAGAAATGATTTGGGAGTGAATGTTCTAACAACATGGTTCTTTCCATGTCCTGAAGTGTTCTGTTCTTTCTTTCCACAACTCCATTTTGCTGTGGTGAGCGTGGAGCGGAGAAATTGTGAGTGTAGCCTTGATTGTCACAGAAGTCTTCAAATGCTTTACTTTCAAACTCGCCTCCATGATCACATTGGATTTTTGAGATCAGATAACCTTTTTCTCTTTCAATCCTTTTGCAAAAGACTTCAAAATTTCTTAAGGCTTCATCTTTATGAGACAGGAAAATCACCCAGGTGAAACGTGAAAAGTCATCAACAATAACAAAAGCATATTTCTTGCCTCCTATGCTAGCAGTTCTAGTAGGTCCAAATAAATCCATATGAAGTAATTGCAATGGTTTTGAAGTAGACACCATGTCTTTGTTTTTGAAAGAATTTCTAGTTTGCTTACCCATCTGACATGCATCATAAATATGAGTTCTAGAGAAATTCAGTTTGGGTAATCCAATAACTAAATCATGTTTGGATAATTTTTCAATCAAATGCATGCTGGCATGACCTAGTCTTCTGTGCCACAACCAGGGATCATCAGATATAGAAGTTAGGCATATGTGACCATCTATATTTTCGAATCCATCAAGTATTTAAACATTTCCATACCTTTTTCCAGGAAGAATTATTTTACCTGATTCGTCTTCGATGGCACAACCTGTTCTCTTAAATTTTACCTCATATCTTGAGTCACAGAGTTGACTTATGCTGAGAAGATTGTAGTTTAGTCCATCAACAAGATATGTTTCAGTAATGTCATAGTTGTTGTTAAAGGGAATAGTTCCAGTGCCAACTATTTTGCCTCTTGAATCATCTCCAAATTTGACGCTTCCTCCATCAATCTTTGTAACCTCCTTGAAAAGATTTTTGTCACCTGTCATGTGACTGGAACACGCACTATCTAGATTCCATTTTCCTTTGCGGCTTACTCTGTGGTGTTCCTGCAATACAGAATTATCACTTTCTTTCAGGTACCCAAGCTTGCTTGGGTCCTGGTGAGTTAGTGTTACTGGGTTCAGAATTTTTAGATTTCCAAACCCATCCAAACATAAGAAATTTACGAAAGTGTCAACCAGAGTATTTATGCCCACTTTTATTACAGTAATGACATTTAGCCCCATACATGTTTTCGGGTCTTCCATAAGTGTTGGAACTAGCTATCATGAGATTCGCTGATTCCGTTCCGGTTGACTTGTAAGTCGACTGGTCCGACCCACTGGCCGATTTAGTCCTGATTGGTTCTTTTCCAGTTGACTTGTAAGTCGTCTGGTTTGACCTAACAGAACTGTGACTGGTGGATTTGTGCAAGCTGTTAAGCTGCATTTGCAATTCCTCAAACTCCTCTTGAAGTACATCATTTTAAATTTCACATACTTCATGTTTGAATTTCCAGTCTTTGATTTCCATAGTGAGTCTCTTAAGCTCATTAATCATTTTTTGAGACTCTTTTAAGGTGGAATCAAGAATGTCCTGCAATTTATTACATCTTTCACAGTCATAAGATCTTACCTCACTAGTTTCTCCTCTTGCCATAAAACAGTTTTAATTGTCTGAATCATCTTCATCTGTCCAGCATCCTGAAGTTTTGTTGATATCATTTTCTAGAATTGTCATGAAGCAGAGATTTGCTATTTCTTCATGGTCTGATTCATCCTCATCGCTCCACCTTTCAAATGATTTGTTCTTGTTGAATCCTCTAGAGATCTTCTTTTTCAGTTCTGGACACTCTGCTTGGATGTGTCCAAATTTTCCACATTCGTAGCATTTTCCATCATTCTTATCTTGTTCGTTGTATTGCCTAGATATCCTTGGTGGAAATCTTCCTTTCTTAGTATTTGTATATCTTCTCATCAGTCCATCCATGTTTCTAGACATCATAGCAATTTCTTCTTGTAGGGCTTCAGGATCATCAATTTCATTTTCAGTCGATTCAGTAGTGGTTTTGAATGCAATAATTTTCTTTTTCTCCTCTTGATTTGTCTTCTTCAGGTGAGTTCTTTCGAAAGCAATGAGCTCTCCTCGTAGTTCATCATATGATAACTTGTTAAGATCTTGAGATTCCAGGGTGACAACTTTAGTCTGCCAAGTGGTTGGTAGACTTCTGAGAATTTTCCTAACCTGATCGCCACTGGTGTATGGTTTGCCAAAAGCTTTCAAGTCACTGATTATCTTACTGAACCTGGCAAACATTTCTTCGATGGATTCTCCTTCTCCTTCATTGAGAACAGTTCATAGTCGTGAACTAGCATATTTATGTGAGTTTCCTTTACCTTGCTGGTACCTTCATAGGTAACCTCAAGTTTGTCCCACATCTCTTTGGTTGTATCACAACTAGATAGTTTCTCATATTCTTCTCCACTTATTGCATTGTGAAGCAGATTTCTTGCCTTGTGATTTATTTGGACGGCTTCCAGTTGTTCCTTTGTGTATGAGTCTATATCATCAAGGTCAGCGAGTGGTGGAGTGCTGGCAGGCAGTGGGTAGTTTCCCTTCTTGATAACTCTCCATACCTTGACGTCGTATGCCTTGGTGAAGGTTTCCATTCGGATTTTCCAGTGGGAGAAATGTTGTCCATTGAAGTAAGGTGGCCTTACTTGTGAAGTTCCATCCTGAAAGAGAGCTCCTATGATAACCTGATTTTCCATGATCTTTTTCTCACAAGCTGTTAAGCAGAAAACAAAAGTGTGAGCCTTGATCTAATACCAATTGAAAGTACAAGAGGGGGGTTCAATTGTCACTGATTTAAATTAATCGTTACTGAGTTGACTTAAAACTTTAGTCGTCGACTAAATATGGCAATCTTGCAGATATAACAGTTTGAGGTAATATGCAGAAAGTAAATGCAGAAATTAAAGACACCAGGAATTTTATACTGGTTCGGATTCAATGTGAATCCTAATCCAGTCCCCTTGGGTTGCAAGGGATTTCTCTTCAACCAAATAAGTTTTCTTTCGAGTACAGATGTGATGTATATCGCTCAAATTCTGTAGCACTCGTTTGATACAATGCCTCACCAGCTGTATGCCCTCTTTCTATCCCTGACTTATTACACAGCAGATCTATGTAGGCTACTATGATTGTTTGCAGTAGAATGAAGAGAGTTATTTTGGTTCGATCAAAGTATACTAAGGATGATGTTACACAGTACATTTATACAAAGATGATGGTGAAGGCTCGTCAACCCAAGGGTTTTGATCCTTGGAAAGAATTGATTCTTTCCAAGAATAAGGAACTATCCATTGCTTCTCTTGAGATCTTTTCCTTCGGCAAACAATGGAATTAACAAGATTTCTCCTTGATTGTTGGACCTTCCAAACTTGACCACTGACCGGATCTTCTAGCCTTTATTATTCTCCCGTAGGTGCCCCAAGACTATTCCTTCTTGTACCATGAAATGGCACTTTTCCCAATTCAGAACCAAGTTAGTCTCGATGCACCGTTTCAGCACACGCGTCAGATTCACTAGGCATTCCTCAAATGAATTCCCCACCACTGAGAAGTCATCCATGAACACCTCCATTATATCTTCTACCATGTCAGTGAATATGGC
>NC_031989.1:16491082-16601408 GCF_001879085.1 Nicotiana attenuata
CTGATTATCTTACTGAACCTGGCAAACATTTCTTCGATGGATTCTCCTTCCTTCATTGAGAACAGTTCATAGTCGTGAACTAGCATATTGATGTGAGTTTCCTTTACCTTGCTGGTACCTTCATAGGTAACCTCAAGTTTGTCCCACATCTCTTTGGCTGTATCACAGCTAGATATTTTCTCATATTCTTCACAACTTATTGCATTGTGAAGCAGATTTCTTGCCTTGTGATTTATTTAGACGGCTTTCAGTTGTTCCTTTGGGTGGAGTGCTGGCAGACAGTGGGTAGTCTTGATAACTCTCCATACCTTGACGTTGTATGCCTTGGTGAAGATTTCCATTCGGATTTTCCAGTGGGAGAAATGTTGTCCATTGAAGTAAGGTGGCCTTACTTGTTAAGTTCCTTCCTGAAAGAGAGCTCCTATGATAACCTGATTTGCCGTGATCTTTTTCTCACAAGCTGTTAAGCAGAAAACAAAAGTGTGAGCCTTGCTCTGATACCAATTGAAAGTACAGGGGGGGTGTGAATTGTCACTAATTGAAATTAATCGTTACTGAGTTGACTTAAAACTTTAGTAGTCGACTAAATATGTCAATCTTGCAGATATAACAGTTTGAGGTAATATGCAGAAAGTAAATGCAGAAATTAAAGACACCAGGAATTTTATACTGGTTCGGATTCAATGTGAATCCTAATCCAGTCCCCTTGGGTTGCAAGGGATTTCTCTTCAACCAAATAAGTTTTCTTTCGAGTACAGATGTGATGTATATCGCTCAAATTCTGTAGCACTCGTTTGATACAATGCCTCACCAGCTGTATGCCCTCTTTCTATCCCTGACTTATTACACAGCAGATCTATGTAGGCTACTATGATTGTTTGCAGTAGAATGAAGAGAGTTATTTTGGTTTGATCAAAGTATGCTAAGGATGATGTTACACAGTACATTTATACAAAGATGAATGGTGAAGGCTCGTCAACCCAAGGGTTTTGATCCTTGGAAAGAATTGATTCTTTCCAAGAATAAGGAACTATCCATTGCTTCTCTTGAGATCTTTTCCTTCGGCAAACAATGGAATTAACAAGATTTCTCCTTGATTGTTGGACCTTCCAAACTTGACCACTGACCGGATCTTCTAGCATTTATTATTCTCCCGTGATTTCGCCAATCACAGATAACTTCAAATCTTCACTTCGTTATGGCTGATTTGATTTCCCAGATTCACGGAGCTAATCCTAATTTGCTGATGTAGATTTGTAGCTTTCCTTGTACACCGTGCATTCTATAGGTGGCTTCCCTTGTGAGAGATTTCCTTCCTTGTTCGACACAGCCATTTCACTAGTTCTTCTTTACTTCTTTGAACTCCTGCACATGTATATTAATTGCATCATTAAAATATAATCTAACAGATGGTTTCGTTAGGTTCGGATGGTGATTTGGGACTTTGGCGTATGCTCGGTTTGCATTTGGAAGTTTCTTGAAGGTTCTAATGTTAACTGGCGAAAGTTGGCAATTTGGAGTTTTGGAATGTTCATAAGTTTGACCGAAAGTTGACTTTGGTGATATCGGGTTCGGATTTTGGTTCTGGGAGTTGGAATAACTTCATTATCTTATTTGAAACTTGTATGCAAAATTTGATGTCATTTCTAGTTGATTTGATATGGTTCTGCACGAGTTTTGGAAGTTGAAAGTTCAAAAGTTCATTAAGTTTGATTTGAGGTACAATTCGTGGTTTTTATGTTATTTGATACGATTTGAAGTTTCAAATAAGTTCGTATCGTGTTTTAAGACTTGTTAGTATAATTAAATAGGGACCCGAGGGGCTCGGATGTATTTTGGATCATTGGTTGAGAAACTAGTTAAGTTAAGGATTTGGAGTTTGACCATGGTCAACATCGGGTCAACATGATATCTTTTCGGTTTGTTGAGTGCGCGGGCAGGTTCGTAGCATGTTTTATGATTGAAACGCATATATGATTTGTGTCCGGGAGGTTCCGAATGAGTTTTGGGTGCTAAAACAAAAATTCATTCGTTGCTGATTTTCTGGTGTAAAATAGTTACGAAAATGTCATTTTTATCCCTTAAATTTTGCATACTTCATTTAAAACTTCAAAATCTCATATCTCCTACATTATAAGGCCAAATGGAGTTATTCAAAAGCCTAACGTGACTGAAATTTTACAAAAAATCTATTGGAGGTATCAAAAACGTGTTTTGGGATCATTTGGTACAAAAAACAATGCAAAACAGCTGGAAAAATATTTAATATCTAGGGTTTGTTCATTTGGTCATACTTTGAGTTGGGAGCTCGGATTTGGGCAATATTGAGGCAATTTTTGTCATATGGACTGGTGTCATGATCCTAAAACTGACCCGATCATGATGACGCCTATCGTGAAACTAGGCCAGCCGACACAAATCCTGAATCAACAAGTATTTCATTAACAGCCATTTTTGAGCTATTAATTAATAAAAATCTCATAACATATGTCTAAATAACCTGTGCAGAAACATAACATAAGCCCGACATCGGGGTGTCACAAGTCAAGAGCAACTACAAGATCTGTCTAAGTACAAAAAAGCTATCATAGTCTGGAATTAAAAATACTAAGAACAGTCCGAGTAAGGTAAGAAGGAGAAGTGCAGGGCTGCGAACGCCAAGCAGCTATTGCCAACTCCGAAGACCTGCTGGAAAACCGATCAGCACTCACTATCGCGACCCGTAACTCCTAGATCTGCACACAAGGTGCAGAGAGTAATGTGAGTACGCCAACTCAGTAAGTAATAAAAGTAAATGCAAGCTGAGTAGTAAGATATCAGATCATTCCACGTCATAGGACTACAACAAAACAGTATATTTCCAAAACAGTACAGAAATCAATTATCTTGTAAGAATAGAGTTTCAATAAAACCTGTTAAAACATCTTTCAATAGTTTCAAACAAGTGATGAAACCGTGAGTAAAAATGTTGCAAATGTACATAGCCCCCACGGAAAGACGTGTATCATAAAACCGCCCCTTGGGAAAATTATCATCAGAACCAGCCCCTCGGGCTACCTTGCAATCACTCATCATCGGCCCCTCGGGCAACAACATAAATAAATATCAGCCCCTCGAGCATTATCAAATCCCTCACATTGGGTACCCGCGCTCACTAGGGGTGTACAGACTCCGGAGGGGCTCCTACAGCCCAAGCGCTATCACAAGCCATCTCGTGGCATAATAAATCAGGCCCTCGCCCTCTCATATATCACAAAACAACACAACCTGCTACGGCACGCAACCCGATCCCATGATATCCTCACAACACAGGCCCTTGGCCTTACTTAGTAAAAAATCTCTCAAGCCACTCGGGCTAATCAGTAAAACAGGTTACTCAGCCCAAAATTATCATTTATGCATCAAATTAGTATAAATACGACTGAGTTCTGAAATCAGTAAAATCATAGCATGACTGAGTACAGTTATGAAATCAAAACAGTAAGGAATTTCATTAAAGAAAGCCCCTAAGGGTTCAAACAGTTGGCACGAGGCTCAAATATGGCATTCAACCCAAAACATTGTAATACTTTCTAACATAAGGTAATATCAAGCAGTTCCAGTCAAATATGCAACTCAATAGCCGCTACGGGACGGACCAAGTCACAATCCCCAACGGTGCACGCCCCTCACGCTCGTCATCTAGCGTGTGCTGACCAAAATCACTACTTACCTTAAACTGGTCCAAACTCTAACCCGCGATGCCCTTGCCTCTCGACTCGGCCTCCAAATGCTCCAAATCTAACCAAAATCAGATTCATGCCATCAATATATGCTAAAGGAACAAAGCCCCCGCAAAAATAATAAAATTACATCAAAAATCCCGAAATTGGCCAAACCCGACCCCCATGACCACATCTTGGAATTCGATAAAAACCACATCACTAGAACCATATCCTCCCACGAGTCCATACATACAAAGAACATCAAAATCGAACCACAAATGGCCCCTCAAATCCCCAATTGAAACTCTCCAATTACAAGCCCTAATTTCCCAATTTTAACCCTTAAATCCCATAAATTTCATGTCTAATCAGTTAGAAATCACCATAGAATTGAGTATTGAGTTCAAAAACCTTACCCCCAAGTGTTACCCCTCGAATCCCTCTTGAATTCCTCTCAAAAAGCTCCAAGTCCGAACACAAATGATGAAATAAGGCTGAAAATTGCGAAGGGAAGCTTTTATAGTTTCTGCTCCAGGGATTCCGCACCAGTGGTCCCATAAACGCACCTGCGCTACCGCTTCTACGGAAATCCTCCGCTTCTGCAGTTCTCACTTAGGGAACCAGCTTCCGCACCTACGCCCCAAGCCTCTCACCTACGGGCTCGCAGTTGCGGTTAATCCTTCCGCTCCTGCGACCATATCCACTCCTGCGTTCATCTCCCCGCGCCTATGATCATCGCACCTGCAGTCCCCAATTCGCAGGTGCGGAAACAACAGAAGCAGCAAAAATTCTGCAACTCAAATTGAACTCTAAACCTTCCGTCAACCATCCCAATCCCTCCCGAAGCCCTCGGGACCTCGACCAAATATGCCTACAAGTCACATACGACTATTCAAACTCGTTCCAACCATTGGAACATTCAAAACAACGTCAAAACATCAAATAAACCTCGAATTCAAGCCTAAGGATTCTAAAACATTCCGAATACCGCAAAACGATGTAAAAACCTATCAAACCTCATCCGAATGACCTGAAATTTTACACACACGTCACAAATGACACGAGAGACCTACTCCAATTTCTGAAATTTTGATCCGACCCCGATATCAAGATTTCCACTGCCGATCGGAAAATGCGAAAATTCTAATTTTGCCAATTCAAGCCTAAATCTACCACGGACCTCCAAATTAGATTTCGATCACGCTCATAAGTCCCGAATCACCTAACGTAGCTATTCGATCCATCAAAACCAAATTCCGAGATCATTTACCCACAAGTCAACTTCCGGTTGACTTTTCCAACTAAAACACCAACTTAAGAGACTAAGTGTATCATTCCATTCTAAAACACTCCGAACACAACATAACCAACACGATGTGATAAAATACAACTGAACAATACACAGGGAAGGAGAAATGGGGAGAACGGGACTGAAACTCATGAAATGTCCGGCCAGGTCGTTACATCCTCCTCCTCTTAAATAGACGTTTGTCCTCAAACGAGTCAAGAAACATACCCGAAGCCTCAAACAGGTGAGGATATCTGATGCGCATCTCCCGCTCGATCTCCCAGGTAGCCTCCTCTACGGGCCGACCTCTCTACTGCACTTTCACTGAAGTTATATCCTTGGATCTCAACTTTCGGATCTGCCGCTCCAAAATAGCCACTGGCTCCACATCATTAGTCAAATCACCATCTAACTTAAGTGTGCTGAAATCCAAAATATGAGACGCATCGCCAATATACTTTCATAGCATAAAAACATGAAATACCGGATGCATGCTCGACAAGCTAGGTGGCAAAGCCAGCTCATAAGCCACCTCCCCAATCCTTCGAAGCACCTCAAAAGGTCCAATGAACCGAGGACTCAATTTGCCCTTCTTCCCAAATCTCATAACACCCGTCATGGGTGAAACCTTCAATAGAACCTTCTCTCCAACCATGTAGGACACATCACGAACCTTCCTATCAGCATAGCTCTTTTGCCTTGACTGCGTTGTACGAAGCTGCTCCTGAATTACCTTCATCTTGTCCAAAGCATCCTGCACCAAGTCTATACCCAAAAGTGTAGCCTCACCCGGCTCAAACCAACCTACTGGAGATCTACACCGTCTCCCATATAAAGCCTCATATGGAGCCATCTGAATACTCGACAAATAACTGTTGTTATATGCAAACTCAGCGAGCAGTAGAAATAGATCCCATGAACCCCTAAAATCGATAATACAAGCACGCAACATGTCCTCCAATATCTGAATAGTGCGCTCAGACTGCCCGTCCTCTGAGGGTGAAAAGATGTGCCCAACTCAACCTGGGGACCCAACTCTCGCTTCACGGCCCTCCAAACTGCAAAGTGAACTGAGTACCTCTATCTAAAATGATGGAAACTGGGACACCATGCAAGCAAACAATCTCTCAGATATAAATCTCTGCTAACCGCTCTAAAGAAGAGGGAGTACACACAGGAATGAAGTGCGCGGACTTGGTCAGCCCCACAATCACCCAAATAGCATCGAACTTCCTGAAAGTCCGTGGGAGTCCAACTACAAAATCCATAGTGATCCGCTCCCACATCCACTCTGGAATATCTAACCACTGAAGCAAGCCACCCGGTCTCTGATGCTCATATTTCACCTGCTGACAATTGAGGCACCGTGCTAGAAATACCAAAATATCATTCTTCATTCTCCTCCACCAATAATGGTGTCTCAAATCCTGATACATCTTTGCGGCACCCAGATGGATAGAATACCGCAAGCTATGGGCCTCCTCCAGAATTAACTCCCAAAGCCCATCTACATTGGGCACACATATCCGGCCTTGCATCCTCAATACTCCATCGTCACCAATAGCCACATCTCTGCCATCATCTTGCTGAACTCTGTCCTTAAGAACAAGCAAATAAGGATCATCATACTGGCACTCTCTGGTGCAATCAAACAAGGAAGACCGAGAAACCACACAAGTTAAGACCCGACTGGGCTCCGAAATATCAAACCTCACAAGCCGATTGGCCAAGGCCTGAACATCAACTGCAAGAGGTCTCTCCCCAATAGGAATATATGCCAAACTGCCTATACTCACCGCCTTCCTACTCAACGCATCGCCCACTACATTGTCCTTCCCCGGATGGTACAAGATAGTGAAATCATAGTCCTTTAGCAGCTCCAATCATCTCTGCTGCCTCAAATTGAGATCCTTTTGCTTGAAAAAGTGCTGGAGGCTATGATGATCAGTTAACACCTCACAAGACACACCATAAAGATAATGCCTCCAAATCTTCAATGCGTGAACAATGGCAGCCAACTCTAGATCGTGAACAGGGTAGTTCTTTACATGGGGCTCTAATTGACGAGAAGCATAAGAAATCACTCTACCCTCCTGCATCAATATACACCCAATACCAACTCTCGAAGCATCAAAATACACTGTATATGAACCTGAAGTTGATGGCAAAACTGATAGTGGAGTTGTGGTCAAGGCAGTATTGAGCTTCTGAAAGCTCACCTCACACTCATCCGACCACATGAAAGGCGCACCCTTTTGAGTCAATTTGGTCAAGGGTGATGCTATAGATAAAATCCCTAAATGAACCGACGGTAATACCCCGCCAAACCAAGAAAGCTGGAAATCTCTGTGGCTGAGGACGGCCTGGGCCAACTCTGAACTGCGTCTATCTTCTTCGAATCAACCTGAATACCCTCACTGGATACCACGTGCCCGAAGAAAGCCACTGAACTGAGCCAAAACACACTTGGAGAACTTTGCATAAAGCATCTCCTCCCTCAACCGCTGCAATACAACTCTCAAATGCTCCGCGTGCTCCTCCTGACTACGCGAGTATACTAGAATATCATCAATGAATACATCATGATAAGGAAAAAACATGTTGTTCATCAAATGCATGAACGCTGCTGGGGCATCAATCAGCCCAAAAGACATCACAAGGAACTCATAATGACCTTATCGGGTCCTGAAAGTTGTCTGAAGAATATCCAAGTCCCTGATCTTCGACTTGTGATGCCCTGACCGGAGATCAATCTTGGAGAACACCCTCGCTCCCTGAAGCAGGTCAAATAATTCATCAATATGAGGCAGATGATACTTGTTATTGATTGTGACTCTCTTCAACTGCCTATAATCAATGCACATCCTCATCGTGCCATCCTTCTTCTTCACAAATAGAACGGGCGCACCCCAAGGAGACACACTAGGCCGAATAAACCCCTTATCAAGGAGTTCCTGAAGCTGCTCCTTCAAATCCATCAACTCCGCCGGTGCCATACAACACGGTGGAATAGAAATAGGCTGAGTGACCAGTACCAAATCAATAATAAAGTCAGCATCCATGTCCGGTGGCATGCCCGGCAGGTCTGCAGGAAACACAGATGGAAAATCCCTCACTATCAGGACAGAATCAATACTAGGAGTCTCTGTACTGACATCCCTCACAAAGGACAAATATGAAAGACAACCTTTCCCAACCATCCGCTGGGCCTTCAAAAATGAGATCACCCTACTGGCGAGAAAATCAGTCGAACTTCACCACTCAATCCGTGGAACACCCGGCATAGCCAGCGTCACTGTCTTAGCATGACAGTCCAAAATGGCACAAGACGAAGACAACCAATCTATGCCTAATATCACATCAAAGTCTACCATAAAAAGCAACAAAAGGTCCACTCGGGTTTCCAAACCCCCAATAGTCACCACACACAACCGATACACGCGGTCCACAACAACAGTATCGCCCATCGGAGTAGATACACAAATAGATGAAACAAGAGACTCACGGGGCGAATCCAAATAACGAGGAAAATATGATGACATATATGAAAAAGTGGAACCGGGATCAAATAACACAGAGGCATCTCTGTGGCAAACTGAGACAATACCTGTAATGACCGCATCTGAAGCAATAGCATCGGGTCTGGCTGGGAGTGCATAGAAACGGGCCTGACCACCACCTAATCGACCTCCCCCTCTAGGGCGACCTCTAGCTGACTGTCCTGCACCCCTAGCTGGGTGGGTGGGTGGTGAAGTAACTGGTGCCGAAGTCGATGGCTGACTCCTCTGCTGAGACGGACTCCCAAGACGATGAGGACACTGCCTCCACATATGCCCCAACTCTCCACGCTCATAACAACCCCCTGGTGCTGGAGACGAGGACTCAAAGGAACTCCTAGCACCAGGATGACTAGCAGAAGAACCTGGCATGGAAGAGCCCTGAACTGAAGGAGCACGGGACGAACTCTGGGCTGGAAGGACACTAAGTGAGGAATGGCCTTGATGAGAACTGTGAGAACCATGGCCCGATGATGCCCCACGATAAACTGGGCGAGCTGACTGAGCATGCCTGAATGGACAGCCTCTGCCATGCTAGAACTAACCCCATGAGGAGCACCAGTGAATCCACCCTGACCACGAGGCCTCTTAACCTCCCTCTAATCCCTCTCTTGACCACGAAACATCTCCATCCGTCAAGCTATGTCCACAACCTCATCAAAGGTAGCACCAGATACTCTCTCTCTGGTCATAAGCAACCGAAGTTAAAAACCGAGGCCATCAATAAACCTCCTGATCCTCTCTCGGTGTGTGGGAACCAACTAAACCGCATGACGAGCCAACTCGGAGAACCGCATCTCAAATTGTGTAATAGGACTATTACTCTGACGAAGCTGCTCGAACTGCCTGCGCAGCTCCTCTCGGCGAGACTCAGGTACAAATTTCTCCAGGAAGAGACGGAGAACTGCTTCCAAGAAAGGGGCACTGCGCCAACCGGCCTACACCACTCGTAAGCCTCCCACCAACTAAATGCAGCCCCGGAGAACTAGAAAGTAATGAACGATACCCCACTGGTCTCTAGAATACCCATGGTCCGAAGCATCCTCTAACACTTATCCAAGAAACCCTGTGCATCCTCACCCTCAGCACCACTAAATGACGGAGGCTGAAGTCTACCAAACCTCTCCAACCTGCGTTGCTCGTCCTCTGGCATAACAGGAGCTACATAGTCCTGAGCAGCTGCAACCGGCTGGGGTGGTGGTGCCTCCGGTGTCTGGAATCCCTGAACAACCTGCTCGGGTGTACGGGCGGCGGGAGTCTGAGTGCCTCCCCCGGCCTGAGAAGTGGCTACTGTAGTAGAAACTGCGACCGCCTGAGCAAGACTAGTGCACACGGTCAAGATATGAGCCAAGGTCTCATAAAGACCCGAAATAACAATAGGCACATCGGTGCCTGAGCTGGCCCCCCTGGAGCATCCCCCACTGAAATCTAACCATGAACTGGGGCAGTTGGTGGATCTGCAGGTGCTGCCCCATCTGTTGTACGGGCTACACACCTGCCCCTACCATGGCCTCGGCCGCGACCTTGGCCTCTAGTGGCCCCTACTGGTGGTCGTTTTTCCTGACTGGTAGCACGTGTCCTTACCATCTGTGAGAGAATAAAATAACAGAAGTTTAGTACTACAATCAATAGATTCGCACAATAGGAATTTCAAGAATGTGAAGTTTTTCCTAAAGGTTCTGCAGCCTCCCGAGGATAAGTAAAAACGTCTTTGTACCGATCCGCGAGACTCTACTAAACCCGCTCATGACTTGCGAGGCCTATGTAATCTAGGCTCTGATGCCAACTTGTCACGACCCTAAATCCGACCCGATCGTGCTGGCACCTATCGTGAAACTAAGCCAGCCGACACAAATCTCGAATCAACCAATATTTCAGAAAAAGTCATTTTTGAGCTATTAATTAATAAAAATCTCATAACATATGTCAAAATAACTAGTGCGGAAACATAACACAAGCCCGATATTGGGGTGTCACAAGTCACGAGCAACTACAAGATCTATCTAGGTACAAGAAAGCTATCATTGTCTTAAATTAAAAATACTAAGATCGGTCCGAGTAAGGTAAGATGGAGAAGTGCAGGGCTGCGAACGCCAAGCAGCTACCTTGCCAACTCCGAAGACCTGCTGGAAAATCGATCAGCACTAACTATCGCGACCCGCAACTCCTGGATCTGCACACAAGGTGCAGGGAGTAATGTGAGTACTCCAACTCAGTAAGTAATAAAAGTAAATGCAAGCCGAATAGTACGAAATCAGATCATTCCACGTCATATCACTACAACAAAATAGTATATTTCCAAAATAGTACGTAAATCAATTATCTCGTAAGAACTCAGTTTTAAATAAAACCTTTTAAAACATCTTTCAATAGTTTCAAACAAGTGATGAAACAGTGAGTAAAAATGTTGCAAATGTAAACAGCCCCTTGGGCAAGACGTGTATCATAAAACCGCCCCTCAGGCAAAATATCATCAGAACCAACCCCTCGGGCTACCTCACAATCACTCATCATCGGTCCCTCAGGCAACAACATAAGTCAATATCAACCCCTCGGGCATTATCACATCACTCACACTGGGTACCCGCGCTCACTGGGGGTGTACAGACACCGGAGGGGCTCTTTCAGCCCAAGCGCTATCACAAGCCTTCTCGTGGCATAATAAATCAGGCCCTCGCCCTCTCATATATCACAAAATAGTAAAACCTGCTGCGGCGCGTAGCCCGATCACATGATATCTCACAACACAGGCCCTCGGCCTTATTCAGTTAGAAATCTCTCAAGCCACTCGGGCTATCAGTAAAACAGGGTACTCAGCCCAAAAGTATCATTTATGCATCAAATTAGTATAAATACGACTGAGTTCTGAAATCAGTAAAATCATAGCATGATTGAGTACAGTTATGAAATCAAAACAGTAAGGAATTTCAGTAAAGAAATCCCCTAAGGGTTCAAACAGTTGGCACAAGGCCCAAATATGGCATTCAGCCCAAAACATAGTAATATTTTCTAACATAAGGTAATATCAAGCAGTTCCAATCAAATATGCAACTCAATAGCCGCTACGGGATGGACCAAGTCACAATCCCCAATGGTGCACACCCCTCATGCTCGTCATCTAGCGTGTGTGTCACCTCAAAATAGTACAACGATGTGAAATTCGGGGTTTCATACCCTCAGGAAAACATTTACAATCATTAATTACCTCAAACCGGTCCAAACTCTAACTTGCGATGCCCTTGCCTCCCGACTCGGCCTCCAAAGTCTTCAAATCTAACCAAAATCAGATTCATACCATCAATATATGCTAAAGGAAGAAAGCCCACGCGAAAATAATAAAATTACATCAATAATCCAGAAATTGGCCAAACCCGACCCCCGGGCCCATGTATCGGAATTCGATAAAAATAACATCACTAGAATCCTTATCCTCCCACGAGTTCATACATAGCAGGAACATCGAAATAGGACCTCAAATGGCCCCTCAAATCCCCAATTTAAACTCTCCAATTACAACCCCTAATTCCCCAATTTTGACCCTTAAATCTCACAAATTTCAAGTCTAATCAGTTAGAAATCACCATAGAATCGAGTATTGAGTTCAAAAACCTTACCTCCAAGTGTTACCCCTCGAATCCCTCTTCAATTCCTCTCAAAAAGCTCCAAGTCCGAACACAAATGGTGAAATAAGGCTGAAAATCACGAAGGGAAGCTTTTATAGTTTCTGCTCCAGGGATTCCGCACCTCTGGTCCCATAAGCGCACATGCGCTACCGCTTCTGCAGAAATCCTCCACATCTGCGGTTCTCACTTAAGGAACCAGCTCCCGCACCTGCGCCCTAGGCCTCGCACCTGCGGGCTTGCAGGTGCGGTTAATCCTTCCGGTTCTACGATATTATTCGCTCCTGCGGATCGCACCTGCGGTACCGAATTCACAGGTGCGGAAACAATAGAAGCAGCAAAAATTTTACATCTCCAATTCAACTCTAAACCTTCTATATACCATCCAAATCCCTCCCGAGGCCCTCGGGACCTCAACCAAACATGCCTACAAGTCGCATACCACTATTCAAACTCGTTCCATCCTTCGGAACACTTAAAACAACGTCAAAACATTAAATCACCCTCGGATTCAAGTCTAAGGGTTTCAAAATATTCCGAATTCCGCAAATGACGTAAAAACCTATCAAACCTCATCCGAATGACCTGAAATTTTTCACACACGTTATAAATGACATGACAGACTTAATCCAATTTCCGAAATTCCGATCCGCCCCGAATATCAAGATTTCCACTGCCGACCGGAAAATGCCAAAATTCCAATTTTGCCAAGTCAAGCCTAAATCTACCACGGACCTCCAAATTACATTCTGATCATGCTCCTATGTCTCAAATCACCTAACGGAGCTATACAAACCATCAAAACCGAATTTCGAGATCATTTACCCACAAGTCAACTTTCGGTGGACTTTTCCAACTAAATCACCAACTTAAGAGACTAAGTGTCTCATTCCACTCTAAAACCACTCCGATCACAACCTAACCAACACGATATGATCAAATACAACTAAAGAACACACAGGGAAGCAGAAATGGGGAGAACAGGACTGAAACTCATGAAACGACCGTCCGGGTCGTACAACTGGGGTAAGTGGTCTCGACTCGGTTTTGGCTATACTTTGTGAATCTATCTTCGTTTTTGGTAATTGAATTAAGAATTTTAAATAGAAAATTGGGGTGTTTTGTACAAAGTTTTGTATAGTGAATTTTTGAGTTTGGAACATCGATTCGGAGTCGGATTTGGGTGAAAATAGTATGGTTGGACTCGTATCAGAATGGGTGTTCGGGTTTTACAATCGGGTTACGAGGTGCGGGACCGGGGTTGACTTTTGGTTGAATTTTTAGTTTTTATTAAAGATTGAAGCTTTATTATTCAGAATTGTTTCTTATGAGTTTTATTAATGATTTGAAGTTATTTTTGCTAGATTTGAGCCGTCCGGAGGTTATTTCACTCGAGAAGTCAATTTTAGAGTAACGGTCTATCTTCTTTGAGGTAAGTATCTTGCCTAACTTTATGTGGGGGAACTACCGCTTAGGATTTGAGTCATTCGTGCTAATTGTGTCATGTGAAGTCCATGCACGCGAGGTGACGAGTATGTTTTCGGGCTTATTTGTAAAAATTGGACCGTCTAGGGACTCTTAGGTTCTTATGTTCATTAGATATGAAGCTGTTTTGTTATGATAAATCCCCATTTACTAGTTTTACTTATACGTGTATTTATTTGGAATCAATTGCCTCACGTTCCACCTTTATTGCCGATTTAAGTCTTATGATCCTTAACTGAAGTTGTTTCTTTTTTTATTGCTATGCTACCTTTTTCATAATTGCCTATTATTAGTTGAAGTTATTATCGTCTTCCCCATAATCTGCTTATCCTTAAATGAGTTTGTTGAATCTCTTCTGTAATTGCTCGACCCTAATTGAATTTTGGTTATCCCTTACCGTTATTGACTTACCCTTAATTGGAGTCCTTAATTTATGTTATTCCTCTTATCGTTGAATTGTACTTATGTGGGATCATTGCTACGTAGTATCTCTTCCTTGTTGAGCTATTGCTATGTTGTACCATTATCTCTAGTTGTGTCTTTCCTTGTGAGTTTGTTCTTCTGTCTTTTTGTGTTCTGGAGTTCCTGAGTTGATTTACTTGTTGTATTGGTGTTTGCACAAGGTCTGTGCCATGCCGTTGTGATTCATTTTACGATTTGAGACTATAAGGCGGTACCTCGGGAGGGCTCTGTTGTCATTTCCCCTTTTCTATGCACTTGTCTTTGATTGTTAGTTTCCTTAGCATATTACTAATTATTTTCCTCCGTGTTGGTCTATTCGCTCAGTTTTATGTAGCTAATCTTGTTGTACTTGTCGTAACACCCACTTCATTGTTGTCTTAATTATACTATGTATTTCGTGGTGACTGTTTTTTATGAGCCATTCATTGTCTTTACTATTGTTTGTTGACTTAGATTTTGGTAGAACACTTGCACAAGCATACACATAGATTAATCACCCATATCAGTTAGGGGAATGAATCTTGACGTTATTGACCATTACGTGTATCCTTGTCTACTTGCCTTCTATGTGAGAGTTGTTCTCTTGGCACGTGAGTTGTCCGTGCCGTTACGAGTTGAAAAGTGGGCACAAGATGGCAAGTGATTTCGGGTTCAAGCATTGGACCTGTGAGCTGTGACTATGAGGTTCAGTACCTCGTGGAAAGACTTGAACATATCTGGTGTGAAAGCGGTTGTTCTTATTGAGTTGTTGTCGTCTTTCCCTTTTATTTGGTTTGTTCTCGGACTTAGACAGTGATCAATTACTCTATAGCATTATTACCGACTAATTCTTGTTGCCTATTATTGTTACTAGTGCATTATTGCAAGTATTGTTTTGTATTCCTTATCCCGTCTAGCTTTATATTAATATTGTTCTTTGTTAGTCCAACATACTTGTTCAGGTTGTATAGTCCAGTAGGTGTCTTGACTGTTCCTCGTCACTACTCCATCGAGGTTGGTCTTGATACTTACTAGGTACCGCTGTGGTGTACTCATACTTCACTAGCTGGTCGAGCTATCAAGACTCAAGGTAAACCTGCCATCGCGTTTGCAGGCCTTGTAGTCACCTTCTGATTTTGTTTTTGTACTGTTTGATTTCCATTCTGAATAGTTGTACTTAAGGATTATCTTAGTGAACTCAGTAGAGCTTATGACTTGTACTACCGGTTTAGTTTGTATAGAGATTTTTATTTCGTATTTGTCAGTTGTTGGTTAAATATTGTTATTATTTCAGTAAAGGTTAGGCTTACCTAGTCCATGAGACTAGGTGCCATCGTGACATCCTACGGAGGGAAATTTGGGTCATGACGATTTGGTAACAAAGCTCTAGGTTCATAGGTTTTACAAGTCATGGGCAAGTGTCTAGTAGTGTCTTGTGGATCGATATGGTGATGTCCATACCTATTTTCGAGAGGCTACATGACATTTAGGATAAACTTCCCATCTTTCTTTCCTTATCGTATGGAATTGATTCAGCTTGAAGCGTAACTCTTTGAATTCCTTCCACGCATTCATATATGCATGTGAGCGATCGGTATCAGTTGTGCCTCGACGGCATGTGATCCCATGGATGAGGTGCGAGATGTGATTTCTGTGTGCTGATGATGGGCTAATCTGGAGGACTTGAGACCGGGTTTTGACTGTAGCTTGAGCACGGGGATTTCAATTATGTGAGCATGTGCTTTTGGACTTATATGTTTGGTAGTGTCTGTATGAGTGGAATTTGTGGTTCGATTAGTGGCTAGATGGCTGTATGATGAGCATAATGTGACGGCGGAATGTGTTTAGGTGGTTTGAATGTGACAAGAAATGTTTTCGAGAGATGGGAGAAGGACTATTGGGGGCTTGATTTTTATGTTTATGCGACGTATAGTCTTTAGTTATGAGAGTGTTGAAAGATTTTTCATGTTGTTTAAATTGTGGAATGAAGCAGATTTTCATGCCTTGTTGATGAGTTCGGACTTGAAAAGATTAAGAAATTACGTAGTAGTTGTGGGTGTGAAAGGGTATAGAGAGATGTCAGTTTGAGGCTAAGTGGGTGGGTTATAACTTGCAAGGTAATCTACGGATGTGTGATCCTTATAATGTTGTGTGGAGGATTCCTTTCCTACTAGTGGGTTATGTTTGTGTGATTTGAGGTTGGATCGGTTGTAATGGTTGTCCTTACTGTCACGAGGGCAAATGAAGCTTAGCAGATGATTTGAGGTATTATGTTGTTTGTGTTACATGAGTTTATGAATGATTTAGTTGAATCTCACTGCGGCATTATGGCTGTAATAAAGTATGGGCATTTTGAGTTATCGAGTGTTTTGATCTATCGCTTTGAGCCAAGCGGCGGAGGGTCTGCTAATGACGATCGAATCGTAGGGTTATGCATTGTATCTGTTTTCGGGCCCAGGGATTTGTAAAGACCTGGCCGGTCGTTTTGAGAGATAGAGCCCCAATCCCCTATAACTGCTTCCCCCGCATCTATTTCTGCTATTGTGACTTGCCGAGATGATTCGTTTTGAGTTTCTGAGTGTTTTGGGACACTTAGTCCTTAAATGAGAGCTTAAGACTTAGAATTTGGATGGTAGTCGGAACAGTGTGAAGATTGCTCCGGAATGGAATTCCGTCAATTTCGTTAGCTCCGTTGGGTGATTTTGGGCTTAGAGTCGTATCCCAATTATGTTTTGGAGGTCTGTAGCTCATTTAGGCTTGAAATGGCAAAAGTTGGATGCTCAACGGGTCATTTTTGGACTTACAGAAGTGGCATATTTCTTGTGTTTTGTTGCAGAAAAATCCTTCATCGCATTCACGAGAGGGGTCTCGCGATCGCGTAGAGCATCTGCGAAAGGCAGCTAACTTGTTCTTCGCGTTCGTGATGTTGTTCCCGCGTTCGCGAAGGTTTGGGAACTTAAGCCTACGCGTTCGCGATATGGTCCTCGCGTTCACGTAGAGGGAAGGGGATGAGGGAGCTTCAGGCATTAAGCCTACGCGTTCGCGAAGAGATTCCTGCATTCATGAAGGGTGTGTCAGTGAATGGTATGCGTTCGCGAGAGACCCTCGCGTTTGCGAAGGAGGAATTTTGGGCCACTGGAAGATTGTTCATCGCGTTTGTGATGGTGTTGTCGCGTTTGCGAAGAAGAACGCACCTGGGCAGAATTAAAGTTCAAAAACGAGGGTTTGAGTTCATAACACAAAATTTGGTTGACAGCTCGGTAGGAGGCGAAATTTGGAGAGATTTTTGGAGGAAGTTATTGCGTAATGATTCCTAACTCCTTTATAATTATATGTCATTAATCTTTGCTTGATTTCATCATTTAATTTTGGATTTGGGGTGAAACATTGGTAAAAATGGAGAAAAGTTCTTAGGTCGAATTTTGGGTTTTTGATTGGGATTTTGGTATCGGATTTGAATGAATTTGGTATGGTTAGACTCGTGAGTGAATGGGTGTTCATAATTTGTGACTTTTACCCGATTTCGAGACGTGGGCCCGGGGAGGCTTTTTGGGCATCTTTCTATTTTCTTGCCTTAGCATTTATTTCATTAGCTATTAGTTGCTTGCAGCTATAATTACGTTATGTAATTGATTTGGCTGGATTGGCCATCTGGAGCCGAATATTTGCGGAAAGAGCATTGTTTCAGATTGAATTGAGCTTGGTTCGAGGTAAGTGGCTTGCCTAACCTTAGGTGGGGGAACTCCCCTTAGGATTTGGTACTGTTTGATATATGAGCGTCATGTACGTGAGGTGACGAGTACGTACATGGGCTATTTGTGCTAAAAACTCCATTTTAACTTAGTCATAACCTGTTTTTCTCCTTGTTTGAGCTACACTAGCATATGTACTATCCTATTTAGATTGGAAAAACATGCCTATGTGTTTTAACTGCTTATTTGAACTCTGTGCAACATGTTTAGTGAAATTTTCTTGCTTTTCCTTTGATTTGGACTTGGTCAAAACTGTAGGTTTCTTGTTGTAACTGTTGTTTTTACATTGGTTGAGCTGCATATTTACTTTGATACTACGGAACGACATTCCGGGAGATTCCCATGTACTGCATATTTACTCTCGGACTACGTAATGGTATTCTGGGGTCCCCCAACATTGCATATTTACTTTGGGACTATAGAACGGTATTCCGGGAGATCCCCCTGCACATTTACGCTTGGAACTATATGACGATATTCCAAGAGATTCCCTATTGTTACCCTTGTGTTTTTGAGTTGTTGTTCTTCTATGCTTATTTCCTAGTTAAATTTCATTACTTATTTCTTTACCACAATATTTCTTTCTATAAAATTTTATTATACTTATACTAGTAGGCCCCTGACATGATCTCGTCACTACTCGATCGAGGTTAGGCTTGGCACTTACTGGGTACCATTGTGGTGTACTCATGCCCTTTCTAGCACATGTTTTCCGTGAGCAGAACTAGGTACTAGCTATTATCCTTGAGTCTAGTTGCGTAGTTGTTGCTTCAAGAGATTTCAAGGTACATCTTTCGCGTCCGCATATCTCGAAGTCCCCTTCTATCCCCTTATGTTGATTTTTCCCTTATTTTCTTCAGACATAATTTATAGAGCAGTTGAAACTCTTAGAAGCTTGTGACATTGCGACATTCCGGGTTTTGGGAAAAGTAATTATTGTATATGCCGAGCGACATCGTTTCTGCTTATTTACTATATTCGTTAGCAGTTATCTTTGTGTTTCTATTTCATTTCTGCAATATTAGGCTTGGATAGTCGTAGAGACTAGGTGCTGTCACAACAGTTCACGGAGGGAGAACTTGGGTCGTGACATGATTGCTTGGTTGTTTCTTCGAATAGTCATGTGCTGGTAAAGCGCGGGTCACTCGATGCGTATTAGCTGTGTGTTGAAGATCAGAGTATGGTGAGTGGTAATCGAGAAGGTTTTGATGAGTTCCAGGTCTTATGTAGCATTTAAGGACTTCTGAATTTGTGTATGGGTAGGGTTGAGATCGGTAGCGAATGGTGATCGAATTTGCAGTAGTTCTATGTCAAGAATTAATCTACATGGAAATATTAGAGAGATGCAAGAAACGGCTTCGGGTTCGCAAAAGGTTCCTTCAAAGAAAGCATATCAGATTGAGTTACTTTTGGGTTGGCAGTCTGTGTGACTGGGTTGAGTCAGAGGAGATCAGCTTTGATGACTTGATTATGTGTTAATGAGTTCTGAAGAATTCACCATGGTTGTGGCCGCGACACGTAGTTGATGTTTTCTACAAGTATATAAGATATATTATGTGTGGTGATGTTCTCTTGGATTGAGTAATATGAAAGGTTCTCTATTGATGAGGTGTTCAACTTGCTTGTGGTTCAGATTTTATTATGAGATTTTCGTATTTTCACGAGTTAGCATGTTAGTGGCGGTGCGCCGTGTGGGGTTGAAAGTTGCGAGTTCAAGGTTGCGGTTTTTTTTGAAGGGAAGGATATGAGTTCTTGATGGCACGGATGATTTCAGGTGTTTAAGAGAATGTTGTCACTATTTGATGTCGCTGGAAGAGAGTGTGTATGTTGGCAGGTAGATTGTGTTTTTACTTGTGGGTATTTTTATGTAAGATGATGAAGTATGAGTGACATATCAGCCATTTGAATAGCGGTGTTGAGATCGGATGTGGAGATTCTGGTATTCATTAGGTTCAGATACTAGATGTTCTCGTAGGCATACTATTCCTCGATTGCGAGTTGTGAAGAAATGTTGAGAATTAGATAACTGATGGTATGTGTTATGGATAGGTTGCTATGGACTTTTGGAATGTTATTACCTGTTTAGGAATGATCAAAATATTGTTCGGGGTTATTTGTGATCCTAATGAGAATGTGTATTCTATATCGGATCGAACTTGCTTGCTCTTGCGCAACTGTTACCATAGGGCATAATGGATGTTATTCATGCCTTGTTCTATGTTATGTGTTTCTCTATTATGCTATGACAGGTTGTGAGGGTTACATGATTTTTCGCACGCATATTGTAATTACATTTAGGCCTTGTAGAGTTATGGGAGAGATGACCCTCGTGATGTTGATTTGCTTATTGCACCATAGTTATGCTTGTCTTTCTCAGTATTTTTTGTTCCTAACAATTTTCCTACAGTTATATTCATGCACTCTATCGTGCTTGACATTGACGCATATGTGATCATTGAGCCCGAGCATTATTGCTCGATGGGTACGATTGATATGATTTGATCTGGTTGCTCGCTACAATAATACAATGATCTGATGTAATTCCTTATGCTCATTTTGTGTGTTTTGCTTTTACTTTGTTAAATATAGTTTATAGGCGATGTTAATATTACCCCGCCTGCTTAACTAGCTTAGTAGCCTTCTTATTTAACATTCTAACTATTATCTATCATGTCTGAATTATTACTTGTTTGGTGAACGGAACCATGTTGTGTGGGGCTCCATATGCTTTTATGTGTGACTTGTCGGTTGGGCTGCTTATATTGGCAGATATGAGGTTTCTAGATCTGAGAATTGCACTATCGTATTGGGATGAGAAACGTCTGGGAGAATGATACCATATTTTCTCTCAAAATTTGGCAATGGTCCTTTTCGAACGAGTGAGCCTCTTGTCTTGTTGATCTGATGAGTGGTGATAAGATTCTGCGTGTTTTTATTTCATCATCGATAGTGTATGAGGGTTTTAAATGAGGTTTTTCTTTGATATAAGGTTTAATACCAGTACCAGCTTCATTTTTGGGCAACTATTGTGGTCGAAAGTTATTGAGGTAAGTATCTGAGTTATGTGTGGTATATCATGTGATTACATCGTGGGTTATGGTTATGCTTGGTATAGTTTATTCAGACTTATGCAGTGTATGGTTGTGAGAATTGGGTCTTCTAATGAATTCCGGATGTTGGAAACTGGATTCCAAGGTTTAAGGATTAGATTGAAGGAAGAATCTCCGGTTATGTTGAGTTAGGTCCGAATGGTGATTTGGGACTTGGGCGTATGCCCGGATTTCTCATTTTAATGTTTCATGAAGGTTCTAGCGTTAATTGGCAATTTGGAGTTTTGGAATGTTCATAAGTTTGACCGGAAGTTGACTTTGGCGATATCAGCATCAGATTTTGGTTCCGAAAGTTGGAATAGCTTCGTTATGCCATTTGAAACTTGTGTGCGAAATTTGAGGTCATTCCGAGTTGATTTGACACGAGTTTTGGAAGTTGAAAGTTCAAAAGTCCATTTAGTTTGATTTGAGGTACGATTCGTGGTTTTTATGTTGTTTGACGCGATTTGAAGCTTCGAATAAGTTTGTATCGTATTTTAAGACATTTTGGTATAATTGAATGGGGTGCCGAGGGGCTCGGGTGTGTTTTGGATCATTTGTTGAGAAACTAGTTAAGTTAAGGATTTGGAGTTTGACCATGGTCAATATCGGGTCAAGGTGACCTCTTTTCGGTGTTTTGAGTGCGAGAGCAGGTTTGTAATGTGTTTTATGATTGAAACGCATATATTTGGTTTGCGTCCGGGAGGTCAGAACGAGTTTTGGGTGCTAAAACGAAAATTCTTTCGTTGCTGATTTTCTGATGTAAAATAATTATGAAAATGTCATTTTTATGCCTTAAATTTTCAGACTTCATTCAAAACATCAAAACTTCATATCTCCTTCAGTATAAGGTTAAATAAAGTGATTCAAAAGTCTAAGTTGACTGAAATTTCACAAGAAATCCATTCGAGGCATCAAAGGAGAGTTTTGGGATTATTTGGTGCACGAAACGAGGTATAACAGCTAGGCAAAAATATTTAATATCGAAGGTTTGTTCATCTGTTCATATTTTGAGTTGGGGAGCTCGGATTTGAGGAATTATTTAGGTGATTTTAACCTTATGGATTGGGGTTAATGTTCTCTACTCAGTTTTGATTATATTTTGTGAATTTATCCTCATTTTTGGTAATTGGATCGTGAATTTTAAAGAGAAAATTGGGGGGTTTTGTACAAAGTTTCATAGAGTAAATTTTTGAGTTTTTAACATCGATTCGGAGTTAGATTTGGGTGAAACTAGTATGGTTGGACTCGTATCAGAATGAGTGTTCGGGTTTTGTAAAATTTATCGGGTTCCGAGGTGCGGGCCCAGGGTTTGACTTTTGGTTGACTTTTTAGTTTGGTCAAAGATTGAAGCTTTATTATCCGGAATTACTTCTTATGAGTTTTATTAATGATTTTGGAGTTATTTATTCCAGATTTGAGCCGTCCCGAGGTTACTTCACTCGAGAAGTCCATTTTAAAGTAACGGTCTATCTTCTTTGAGGTAAGTATCTTGCCTAACTTTGTGTGGGGGAACTACCCCTTAGGATTTGAGTCTTGGTGCTTATTGTGTCATGTAAAGTCCGAGCACGCGAGGTGACGAGTAGGTGCTCAGGCTTATTTGTGGAGATTTGACTGTCTAGGCCTCTTAGTTTTTTATGTTCATTAGATATGAAGTTGTTTTGTTATGATAAATCCCCCTTTACTAGTTTTACCTCTACGTGTCTTTATTTGGAATTAATTGCCTCATGTTCCACCATTATTGCCGATTGAACTCTTATGTGCCTTAACTGAAGTTATTGCTTCTTTTATTGCTATGCTACCTTTTTTTATAATTGCCTATTATTAGTTGAAGTTATTATCTTCTTCCCTATAACCTGCTTATCCTTAAATTGAGTTTGTTGAATCTCTTCCATAATTGCTCGACCTTAATTGAAGTTTTGTTGTCCCTTATCATTATTGACTTACCCTTAATTGGAGTCCTTGATTTATGTTATCCCTCTTATCGTTGAATTGTACTTATGTGGGATCATTACTGCACATTATCTCTTCCTTGTTGAGCTATTGCTATGTTGTACCATTATCTCCTGTTGTGTCTTTCTTTGTGAGTTCGTTATTCCATTTTTTTTGTGTTCTGGAGTTCCTGAGTTGATTTACTTGTTGTATTCTTGTGTTATTGTCATTGTTGTTGTAGTATTCAGTGTTTTGTTGGCTCGAGGTTTTTGTTGTACGGATTTTTATTGTGGGACCAGATTTTTGCCGCGCGGTCATTATAGTGAAACGAGGTTTTTGCCGTGCGGATGTTATTGTGGCTCGAGCTTTCTGCCGTGCGGATCGTTATTGTGGCACGAGGTTTCTGTTGTGCGGATGTTATCATGGCACGAGGTTTCTGTCGTGCGATCGTTATTGTTGCACGAGGTTTCTGCCGTGCGGTTATTGTTTGCATGAGGTTTCTACCGTGCTGTTGGGATTCGTTTTGCGATTTGAGACTATAAGTCGATACCTCTGGAGGGATCTGTTGTTATTTCCCCTTTTCTGTGTACTTGTATTTGATTCTTGTTTCTTTAGCATATTACTAATTGTTTTCCTCCGTGTTGCTCTATTCGCTCAGTTCTATGTAGCTAATCTTGATGTGTTTGTCGTAAAGCCCACTTCATTGATGTCTTAATTATACTGTGTATTTTGTGGTAACCGTTTGTCATGAGCCTTTCATTGCATTTACTCTTGTTTGTTCACTTGAATTATGGTAGAACACTTGCACAAGCATACACATATATTAATCGTCCATATCAGTTAGGGGGATGAATCCTGACATTATTGACCATTACATGTATCCTTATCTACTTGCCTTCAGTATGAGAGCTGTTCTCTCGGCATGTGAGTTGTTCGTGCGGTTACGATTTGAAATGTGGGCACAAGATGCCATCTAATTTGTGGTTCAAGAATTTGGGACCCGTGAGCTGTGATTATGAGGTTCGGTACCTCGTGGAAAAGCTTGTTCGGATCTAGTGTGAAAGCAGTTGTTCTTGTAGAGTTATTGCAGGCTTTCCCTTTTATTTGGTTTTTTCCCGGACTTAGATTGTGATCGGTTACTCTATAGCATTATTACCTGACTGCTTCTTGTTTCCTATTATTGTTACTAGTACATCATTGCAAGTATTGTTTTATATTCCTTATCCTGTCTAGCTTTATATTAATATTGTTCTCTATTAGTTCATCTACATACTTGTTCAGGTTGATTAGTCCAGTAGGTGTCTTGACGTCCCTTGTCACTACTCCACCGAGGTTAGTCATGTTACTTACTGGGTACCGCTTTGGTGTACCTATACTACGCTTTTGCACATTTTTGTGCAGATCCAGGTGCTACGGTTGTTGTTGAATATTAACTAGATGGTCGAGCGGTGGAGACTCAAGGTAACCCTGTCATCGCCTTCGCAAGCTTCAGAGTCACCTTCTGATTTCGTTTTTATACTATTTGATTTCCATTCAGAACAGTTGTATTTAAGGATTTTCTTAGCGAACTCAATATAGCATATGCTTGTACTACCGATTTTGGGATTGTAAATTTGTATAGAGATTTCTATTTCGTATATGTCGGTCTTTGGTTAAATATTATTATTATTTCTGTAAATATTAGGCTTACCTAGTCCATAAGACTAGGTGCCATCACGACATCTTACGGAGAAAAATTTGGATCGTGACATTATTGAATAACACATAATTTTTTTGTGGATATACTCAAATATATGTTAGAGATACATGAATATACAAGATGAGGATTAGAACTATTATTTTAATTAAAAAGGGGAAAAAATGAAGTTCTGGCCAATGCAAATTTTATGGAAGAAAAAAAAGGGATGTATCGATTCTATATCATGAAACTTGCCAATATGTTGTTCTAAATTCATGAAATACTAAAAAAATTAAAATATATAAACTTTAGTAGCCCATTCTGGCAGCCAAAATCTAAAGGAGGAAGGCAAACCTCCATCCAAAATTCGATGTGGCAATAGCGGAGATCAGCAACCCCATCCTTTACCTTTTTTTTGGCCAAATAGATACACAACCCATTAAACATGGCCCAAGTTTTCATTTTGGCACCTTAACTCTATCTTGTTCCATTTTGGCCCTCCAACTCCATTTTTTTTGTTCCACTTTAACACAAAAGCTGACTCCAGCAGAAAAAAAGTAGCGCGTGTATTCACACAAATCTGATGTGTAATTATATCCAATCAAATATTGCCATTTCAGCCATGTCAAACGGGTCATATACTATATCCGAACCCGCACCCGACCCACAATAACCATTTCATCCCTAAACCCTATATCCGAACCCGACCCACCAAATCCAGTAAAAATACGCTTCCACCTTCACTGTCCCGTAAAAATCACCCCTTACTGTGACCCTACTCCGTAAAAATCCCTAATCCAACATGAGGTAACCTTCGATTTTTGATGGTTTCTTCATTCTCTGAAGACGTGATTGAGATTTCATCAAGTATTTCTTGCTGGTCGTCAATTTTCACCAACTATTTCACCAACCCGTCGATTTTGTTCCATTTTTGCTTGTTGCTGGCCTTAGAAGTAGCGAATGTTGTGGTTCTTGTACTGGTAAGTGTCGAGTTTTCAATGCATTACTGTTTTTTGGACCTATTTTTTTTTGTCTAGGTATATTGGGAAATTGATACAAAAGCTAGGTTTTGTATTTTTGAAAACAGTGTGTGTATAATACTGTTGGTAATCGTCTCTTTCTTCTTTTTCATGTCAGATTAAAATAAAAAAATGGCAGAGGATTATATTATTGTCCGTTTCCACCATGGTGGAACTTTTATCAAAGCGCCTGACCCGAAATACATTGGTGAGAGAGGAATGAAGGTAACTCCTATTGACAAGGACCACTTTTCTGTTGTCGAGTTGATTAATTATTCAAAGGATATGGGGTACGAAACTGTTGGGGGCTTCTATGTATTTAACTTTAATACCAATGGTTTTGTTCTGTTGGAAAATGACAACCAGATTTTAGATATTGCATCTCAGCTGAAACATGGTGCTTTTCTTGATTTGTTTATTAGTCATGTTGGTTTGCTGGAAGAAGGGGTCCCATTTGACTTAGACAATTCAATAAATAAGGGTTCTAGGGCAACATTAGATGGCTTAGATAGTATAAATGCTGAACAAACTGCCGTAGAAAACCAACCTCTCATTGAACAGGTAGAAAACAGTACATATTTGACTAGAGAGGAAGAAAACACTAATCTAGGAGATGACAATACTATTCTGCCTTCAGATCTGGAGAGTAGTGAATCTGAATTAGATGCTATACCTAAGGAAGATGATGGTGAGTTAGATGATGAGTGTAGAGCCTTAAGGCAAGAAAGAAGAAGAAAAAACAATCAAATCCCAAAGAAAAAGAGGAAGAATCCTACTCCCACACCAGAAGTTGAGTTAGGAGAGGCTGGAGCGGACAAAGGGTTTGATGTTATTGATAGGCCAAACAAAAGAGACAAGTATGCTGGAAGATTAGGGGGGGATGAGCACTACTACACTAGTTCAGATATTTGAAGTGATGATAGTAGAGATGAGTTGGATGTTGTAGCTGAAAGGGGTGTTGACTTACCAGCTAGAAGGAAGAGCAAAAAATTAAGGTTTGACCCAGATTGTAAAATAACTATATTTGAGCTTGGTATGGTCTTTGAGAATGCTATGCAATTTAGGAAAGCAGTGCAATCTTATGCTATAGAGTACAAAGTTCAGCTTAAACTTAAGCCCAATGAGAAGCACATGATTAGAGTAAAGTGTAAAAGCAAAGGGCTATGTACATGGGAGCTATATGCAAGCACCGACAAAGATTCTGGGGACTTTATTGTGAAGAAATACCAACCAATTCACAAGTGCACTACCAATTTAGTGTAAAGTGTTGTGGAATGGAGATTCTTGATTTGAAATAGGTGATGGTGGAAAAAGGTTTATTGTTGACTTAGTAAGAAGGGCATGCACATGTAGAACTTGGCGGTTGAGAGGCATTCCATGTTTTGGGACATAAAAGGCCAAGGCCAACAACAAGTATTGGAGTATATACAAACATTAGGTGTGGAAGAACAGTTATCAATGTAAGCTTGTACTGGCATATTACTTTGCTTTGATTTTTATCATTATGAGTAGTGACTAATTTATATCATTTTGCAGCCCGGTATACCTTCTGAGAGAGTGATAACACCTGGAACTTACAAAGATACATCTGCAACAAATATAGATATTGGATATAAGCCTCGTGGTCTCAAATGGAAGGGGAAAAATGTAGTAACAACTTCTCAACTGCAACATATGCGAGCAACAAGCAGGAATATAGGGTCTTCTCAACATCAAATGCAGTAACAATTTCTATGTTTGGTATTGTTGTGCAAAAAACAGTTTGTCATTTTTGTGTTGCGCAAAAAACAGTGTCATTTGCACAAATTTGCTATTGGGCTTCTGTTTTGTGCAACAACAACATGTTTTGTTGGTTTTTGGGCTTGTGTTTTGTGCATAAAATATAGTCATTTTTTGTACAAAAACAGTGTTTTGTTTATGCGAAAAACATCATATTTCTGGGCTTGTATGCCTTCTGTTTATGCGAAAAACAGCATATGTAGAACTGGTATGCCTTTTGTATATGCGAAAAATATCATATTCGACAGCTTGTATGGCTTTTGTTATAGCCTTTTGTTTCTGCAAAAAGCAGTGTCGAAAACAGCTGGGTTGACAATTTCTTTGTTGGATACGTCTTATAACAGTAAGATTAAGTAATCTAATAAGTAGTAATTGATTTTGTAATTTGACGCATGCAGGGTTCAGCTGTCAACTTGGGATACAAAATTGTTCCTGGTTCGACAATTACATCAATTTGCATATATTGACTCAAATTACATCAATAAAAACCGGGAAAACCTAGCCAATTCCATAACATGAACGCAACAAGAAACACAGCTAACTTCTTCCACCTAGCCAACTTTGCATCTCTTTCTTTTACTTTGTTTAGCAGACCATAAATAACCTTGTTCGCTTGAGCTGGAAACTCATCATCATGCCATCTAAAGTAATTGCAACCACGCTGTAAAACACAATAAAAAAAACAGATAAATCAATGTAAACAAAGACAAGAAAATGAAAACCCTAAAAATGAAATCCGAAAATGGTTCACCTACTTTGTCAAATTTACACCCAATAAAAGCGACGACCTGGATTTCTTGGTATCCATGATACTTTCAATTCAACTTGAAATCCACTTGGAAAAGCTAGCTCTTGCATTAATAAGTGTGTCTCGAAAATTGAAACCTTACTTCCAGTGTCATCATATTTGCGTCTCGGGGACCTCGCATGGCATCCATGGAATTGCTGCAGAAAAGGAAAGAAAGGTGCATTTACGGAGCCTGCCTCCACCATAAGTAAAACAACGAAAGCACAAAGTGTACCACTTACGTGTGAAATTCCATTCCTTGGGAAATGGCAGAAACTCCGCAGGAATAACGATGATAGTCCATACTCGAACAAATCAGCTCATACATCCCCGATCCCCATCTTCTTCATCATCGACAACAACGGGCCTGGTGGAGCGGCATCGTAGGGTTAACAGGCCTCGATGATGAAAAGGCCTGTACAGCCTAATGAGATGACTAAGGGTAAACTCAAGCCGTGCTTCCTCCACAAAGAATCTCATCATCAATACTATCCTCCAAAATGACGGATGAACCTCTGCCAAGGTAGCTCGATACTTTTGACAGAAATCGAGCACAACCCTATCAAGGAGGCCCAGCGTAAATGGGTACGTGTATACGTTCACAAACCCCTCGGCATGATCCATGATGCTCTCTTCATGGGAAGGTACCTGTAGTACCACCTTTTACCCCCATCCACAATCTTTCCTCACTAACTCAAGGTGCCCATATCCTATCAAGGAAATAAACTTCGAGGCATATCCTAATGACCCTGAACATTGGGAGGTTTTTCCGACAAAAGTCCCTCCTCGAAACAAAATGCCCCAAGGTTGACCCGCCAAACACCGGCGGTGCATCATCAACCAGGCGGGAACTAGAGGAAGAACTTCCTTCTCCTCGCCGAACAGATCCTGGCGTAGCAACCATAACTATGATAAAATCAGAGAATTGGAGCGGGAATTTGGGCGAGGGCTTCAAAGCTAAAATGGTGAAAGACTTAACACAGGGAAGAAGAGTTCTATGAAGGAGGATAGCTACTCAGAATAGCGGAATCTTCAAAGAAGGGAAGACAAACCTATATATATAGAGCAAGCGACAACTGTCCGCCTGGCTCAAAGGACAAATTTAAAAATACTGACTAAGCCATTTTCGCTTTCGGAAGATGTACTGGCAGGATCATCTCGGTCGTCCCATAAACATGCCATACGATCAATGCTGTCGTACGACGTTTTAGGTACCAAAAGGCCACGGAGATCAACTAAGCCTCGAGATAGTACCCGATCTCGAGGATCTCTATTAAAAAGAAGATAGGCTTTGAGAAGCTAGTAACATCATTGCAAGCCTCGAGATGGTACCCGATCTCGAGGATCTCTATCAAAAAGAAGATAGGCTCTAATGAGCCATTAGTGTCATTACAGGCCTCGAGATGGTGCTCGATCTCGAGGACCCCTGTCGATATAAAAGATAAGCCCCGAGAAGCTACTCTTATAAGCCTGACCTCGAAGCAGTACCCTACCTCGAGGATTTGTACTATTGGCAACACGAGTCTTTCGTCCGATTTGTTGGCCCTCGAGCTACCTGAGCTCGGGCCAATTTTCATTCAAGGATCACTAATAAATCCTTAGGGCTATTTCTCGCCTTGCGATCCAGTTGAACGCCCTCTCGGTTACTTCAATCCAGGGGCTATCCGAATCCAGGAAAACCCTCGTCCTGGATATATCTATAATGCCTTAAGGTTATCTTCGCTCTAAGTTCAAAACAAGTTCACAGGTTGCCAGAGCTTGATCGAATTCTCGCTCGGGAACTGCTTTCAAGAGCCTAAAGTCTATCTTTGTTCTCAGGCTTCCGAGCAAGTTCCCCTCGAGGACTATCGACGGGGTTTGAAAGGCTGAGTTTCGTTCTATTAATTCGAAGCCCTATTCACACTCGGGGGTCCCGGCGGCCCAAACTTGGATCAATTCATCTCGGGCTCAGCCCGAGTAACGACAAAGGGCTCCACACGATATCGTATTAACCAATCAAGAACTGGGGAAATAACTGCACCTGGGCCCGGTATTCGGACCGATCGGTAGAGTCATGCACTTAGATTCTTCACAAATGCAAATAAAGGAAAATCCAGCATAAATCGGAGACAAATTGAAGAAACCTCTTTGCATTAATAAACGATGATTACACAAAGCCTATGAAGGGACCTTACATATGATTACAAAAGCCCACGAAGGGTCCTTATATAGAAACAAAGAAGCAAAAGTAACGGCTAAAAGTCTAATCTACTCTCGGGGGTACATCCTTGGGAGCAATGCCTTCCAGAATCATTTCTTCGGGCCCTTGTCTCGACCTTCCAAACAATGTCTTCGAAAACCTCCTCCGAAGACGAAAAAGATGAAGAAGCGGAATACGATGAAGAAGTAGAAAAAGATGAAGGGGGGGGGGGGGGGCTCGCCAAAGAGCAAAAGCTCTTTGCAGGCCTTGCCGGCACGACTACTTTGAGTCCACTTCTTGCAACATTGTGCCGTGCAGGTTAGTAGCTGGTAGCGCTGCTCCACTCCACGGAAAGCAAAAGGGGTGAAGCGCCACACCCAGCCGAAGAAGGGAGGTGAGCAGCTGTGTAAAGTTCGAACATCCTCCGGAGCAGCAGTGTTAAGTTCGAATATCTTCTTGAGTAGGAAAAAATCCAACGCCCCACTCCTCATCGTCTCGAGCCAACGACGACAGCATTAACAACAACAACAACAACAAACCAGTACGATCCCACTCAGTAGGGGAATGCTCTGAGAAAGAGCCATAACACAACTGGCAAGAACACTGTCGTATGACCTTGCGGCCACATGCTTTAAACATGGGAAATAAAATTGGATGAAGATGAAGAGAAGTAAGGAACCGAAGATTGTTGAAGAATAACTGAACGAAGTTTTGATTCAAGAATGCTTCCATTTATAGTAAGGAGGAAGCGTTACCAACAGTGCAATCAATGCCTCTGGGAAACGTGCCGACGGCACAATCAATGTCTTGGGAGAATGGATCGACAGGCGCAATTAATTCTTGTTGGGAAACGGATCAGCGGCGATATTATCACCTTGAGAAAGTAAACTGGCTATGCATCAAGCGTTCCTTGGAAAGACGTATCAATGGGACATCTCAGTTATCGTAAAAGCTGACGGCATAAGCATGACATCGTCACAAGAGGCCCGAGGGGATCGGTGTCAAATCATTTCTTAACATTTTATTCTAAGAAACACGGGGACTATCTGTATACGGTAAAAATCAGAGGGCTTGATTTTATTATCACTAGAGCGCCTCAGGGAGACCACCCCCGAAAGGCTCGAAGTATAGATCGGAGATCACCCCAAAGGTGCATAATGATCAACCTCGAGGCAGTACTAACCAACGGCCACGACGCGCTAGCGGGAAGTTTCCAAGGCACATGATTAAAAGGTGGCATAGCCTACTGGGCTAGTTCTGGCCCGCACAGTAGCATTCAATGGCTAAGCCAACATTATGTTCTTTTAATAAATGCATCTTGTACTGTGTTAAGATTCCCCTCATCTATAAAGGGGACCCTTGTCATTTTGTAAAGGCATCTGATACACAAGATACAATACACTACATTCAATACAAGAACATCCTCTTCTCTCTAGCTTGAACACATCCTCTTGGTTTCTTTATTTACATTTATTGCTTATACTCATTGTGTTTATTAATTGTTTTTTATTTATTGCTCATTATTGGTCATAAAGAGCCAGAATCCCATCTCTCATAACTGTTAACCCTTCATCGACTGCCTTTAATCGGGCATCTCATTCGACCTCGGGGCCCCGTTTACACAAGCTCGAGTCCTCGATTTTCAGCCATTTCGGTTCGATTATTAAGCCTTCTAAGCTATCATCTTAATTTCTAATTCTTCACTTAGCATCTATTGCATTTTAACTAGCATAAAAATAGATCACATATTTTTAGAACTACAAAATCAAATCTAATTGTTATTACCATTTTCAAGGTAAACATAACAATATAATGAACACAATACAGTAATACTCAAAGATATGATGCTCAGCTCATTCATAGTTACGGAAAAATAGGCATGTTTTTCAAGTATAACAATAAAACCCAAATCTTTCACCGGGTTCTCCAAAATATGAGTATATCTGTGATTTTTCCCAAAACTTTCGATAACAGATAAGATGTTTCATTATCAGATAGCATGAGGAAAGTACATCTCTATGCCTACATGTCAGTGTGCATGTGAAGTCATGAATGTTACCATACTGTACAACATGAATAAATGCATCTCTATACCTACATGCCAAGTATACATGTCAAATGTAATGCACCACGTAATAAAGTCATGTGCTAATGCTCTCGGAATAGTCAACCTCACTCAGCACCTCCCAATCTCTCAGCACTCGCACTCAATAGATACCTGCCCTCACTGCTGATATGTCGGACTCCGGAGGGGCAGATCTTTCCCAAGCGCTAATATAAGCCAATCATGACATGTCGCGGCGTGCAACCCAATCCTATAAATATCACTCACTATCAGGACCTCGGCCTCACTAAATCATCATCCTCTCTAGTCTCTCAGCCTCAAAAATCTCATGCCATAGCCTAAACAATGATCACATGATGTGACATCAAATGATAATAGAGGTGAATGAATATGACTGAGTATATAATTGCAACTTAAGCAAATAACTCAACAACATAAATGACCTCAGTGGGTCCCAACAAGATAAGCATATAGCCTAAACATAGTTTATAACATGGATCACAGCTCAATTACTCTAGCACGTAGAAATTTCATGGATAGAAACAAGATTAGGTCACTACACAGTACTATAGAATCAACCCAGTCATAATTCACACGGCGCACGCCTACACTCCCATCACCTAGCATGTGCGCCACCTCAATACCAAACACATAACACGTATATTTAGGGGTTCATACCCTCAGCACTAAGTTTAGAAGTGTTACTTTTCTCGAACAGGCCGAATCCAACGTCGAGCAAGCCAAACAATACTCTAGAAATGCCATGCTGCGTGTACCGAGCTCTGAATGGCTCAAACTAGCCAAAAGCAACTCAAGAACATCAAATAATGCCAAAAGAAACAAACCCAATCAATAAAGGTTGAATGCTTAATCGAAAGCCCAAAGTCAAAAAAAAAGTGAAACCCGGGCCCTCACCTAGGAACCCGACAAAACTCATAAAATCCGAAAAGCCATTCCATTATGAGTCAAACCATAATAGTTTCACTCAAATTCGACTCTAAATCGATGTTCAAAACTCAAAACTACACTACATCATATTTTAGGCAAAACCCCTAAACTTTTCTTTGAAATTATATTCCAAATGGCAAAAACGAAGATAGATTCATGCAATATAATAAAACCGAGTAGAAAAAACTTACACCGATCAATGTGGTGAAAATCGCCTCAGAAATCACCCTAGTCCGAGCTCCCCAACTCAAGATGTGAATAAATCAACAAACCCTAGAAATATATACTTCTGCCCAGGCCTTTTCACATTTGCGGACAAAATGCCGCACTTGTGGCCTCGTATTTGCGAGCGAAAACATCGCATCCACGACTACAACTTAAAGAACGAAGACGGCACCTGCGGAGCATCTTCTGCACCTGCAACTTCGCACAAGCGCCTGGCCCACCGCAGAAGCGGACACCCAGCTCGCACCTCTTCTCGCTGAAGCGATCCTGACCGCGCAAAATCGCTTGCGCAACTGCGCTTTTCCCTCCTCAGAAGCGGCACTCACCATAACACCTCCTCTTTGCAGAAGCGAGAAATCAATCGCATAAGCGCCTCCGCGCCTGCGGCCAAATAAGCGCAAGTGCGAAGAACCAAAACCAGAACTGCCAACATGACCAAAAATGATCTGAACCACGTCCGAAACTGACCGAGCCCCCCGGGACCACGCCCGAACATACCAAGAAGCCCCATAACATAACACGGACCTAATTGAGGCATCAAATCAAACGTAACAACATCAAAACCACGAATCGTGCCTCAAATCAAACTTAATGAACATTGAGTCTTTCAACTTCCAAACTCGTGCCGAACCTCATCAAATCAACTCGGAATGAACTTAAATTTTGCACACAAGTTCCAAATGACATAAGAAGCTATTCCAATTCCCATAACCACAATCCGAACCCGATTTCATCAAAATCAACTCCCGGTCAAACTTATGAACATTCCAAACCTTCAAATTTTCAACTTTCTCCAAATGGTGTCAAAACCTTTTAGAAATTTCCAAATGCAAATTCGGGCATACACCTAAGTCCAAAATCACCATATGAACCTAACGAAATCATGAAAACTCCGATTTGAGGTCAAATACTAAAAAGTCATATTTGGTAAACTCTTCTAACTTAAAGCTTCAAACATGAAATTCATTATTTCTAAACTAATTCCAAATCACCCGAAAACCGAAACCGACTATACACCCAATTCATAATACATCATACAGAGCTAATCATGCCTTCAAACCACCGAGCGAAGTGCAAATGCTCCGAACGACCGGTCGGGTCGTTACATTCTCCCTCACTTAAACATACGTTCATACTCGAACGTGCCTGAGTTGTTCCAAAGCCCTCAAATCGCCGTGTAACCTTACCATGCATATACTCGGGGGTGATCCCACGCTAACCCAATCCATATAAGCCTGACAACACAACATATCTGAAGATCATTACTTTAACCTTAGACCGTAAGCCTTAGAACCCAATTCCCAATATCTGAAATGCCCTGCAAGACCTGAATCTTGCATATACACACTGTATAAGTCTAAACAATTTGTATCAAGCCATAACTATAACCCAAGATGTAATTGTCACACCTCTTTTTTTACACACTTACCCCGAAGGATAATGTATAAGGGAGTTTTTCCATTTAAAGTGACATTATTCGAAATGGGATTATTTATTTATTTCTTAGAGTCGCCACTTGGGATAGGATTGGCTTTTGGTGTCCCAAGTCACCGGTTTAATTTAAATCCCAAATCGAGGAAAAATTCGACTTCCCAATTGGAGTCTGCGAACCAGAAATTCTGAATAAGGAATTCTGTTGACCCGAGGGAAGGTGTTAGGCACCCCCGGATCCCGTGGTTCTAGCACGGTCGCTTAAATTATTATAAATGGCTAAAATTCTGATTTTATACATATTCAAACCTATAGTGGAATTTTATAAATTGTTTACCACTTTTATTTACTTTTTACGGAAGTGAACGCCGTTTAAGAGCGTGTTTTTGGATCACGTCACATGAAATGCACCCGGATCCTCAACACCTCTTATTCAATGCTTTAGGATTTGGAATTGGGTTGCGCGAAATGCACATCCGAGTTTAAGAAGGTAAAATTATTAAAAGCACGCCTACAGTGGCTAGCGTCTTATTAACTTTGAGGGAAGCCGTGAAATTCGCTAAACGGCGCGTCCCGAATTCTACGTGTTTTAATATAACATTTAAAGAGAGCCACGCAATTTATGAATTTTGTTTGGCGCGGCACATCTCGTTTTAAAAAGGTCATCCTAAAAGGGACTATTATTTTCTATTGAATTAGTTTCTAAAAAGGGGCTAATTAATCAGTATTGTGAACTCCCATTTATTAAAAATAATTTAGGCTCCCAGCTCAAGTCCACATTTGAACAAGAGGAAGACCTCTTAATTCAAAGGTGCTACCTAACTTGGACAGCCCAAACCCGGTACTATTTTCAATTAAGAATTAATCTTAAAACCCATTCCAAAATGATAAAGCCCAACAGGATGTGAGTCCGGATTTAGACTCAGCGAAGTGAGCTGCTTGTGCGATTGGGCTCACCATTGAAGGGCCCTAAGCCCACAAAGAATATCTCGTACAAAGTTCAGCTGCAAAGCTGAACACTAATTGCTTGGGCCTTGTGTTTGAGCCCAGAAACAGAATTCAAATTGGTGCAAGGTTTGGTATTAATCCGAGATCGGATATTGACTGCCGATGCTACAACTATTTTATATTGTTTGTTAAGACTTCCAGTTTGCTAGTTTAATTTTCGAATCTGTCCAAGGGTGAACATATGGATCAAAAGTTTTTAAGGACAAAATTATATGCTAATATATAAGCTCACAGACGAAACCCGGTTCTCCATTGTGATTCAACAACAGACTTATGCATATACCACCTAATTAAATGTAAAGATTTAAACAACCTATTATCATGGAACACTGCTGTTCCTTCTATCAGAATTCACAACGATTCAAAACAAACTCAGAACAATCCAACAGTCCTATTTATACAAATTGTCCTAGTTAATCCAGTAAATACTAGTTCACATGAGTTTGCATCTAAATATTGAAACTAATCATGGTTGTAGGAACAATCAGATGAAACACCAAATTCTTTTGATTTCACAAGTAGGCTTATACACATTGCCCTAAATTTCCAGCTCAAAGTTACACTGATGCGAGTTCAAAGCTGTGTACCTGAAGTGTGAATCAAGTAAAAGGAGGAGAAGTTAGCTACAGCAAAGCAATCAGCAGCAATTGAAACTCAAGCAGCAACCACTCAGACAGTTTCAACCCAGAAATGAGTGCAGAAATGTTTCAATTCGAGTAGGATGGATAGACCACCCAGAACAGTGTCAAATTTACCCAACTAGACTCAAAAATGACCACAAAACTCCTTTTAAAACTCTCAGCAAACAAAGGACTCAAAAGACTGCTCACTCGAGCTTAAAATTCACTCAGAATCAAGACCATTTGAACTCCTATTTTGTGTGCTTTCTGTTTTTGATTTCTGCTTGAATGAGATCTAAAAGAAATTTGGACTTCAGGATTCAGATTTTTTTTTCTTTGAAATTTTCAGAGGTCCTCCTCACTTGTTGAACAAGGCAGTGTATGTGCCTTTTTATAGGCAAAACCTAAGGTTAACTTCAGATTTTAGTTTTCTTTTTAGTCCCTTTCTTATTTAGTTTCTTAGTCCCTCATTTCTAAGACTTATTACCCAAGTAACAACACTTATTTTACCAAAGCTACACTAAAGTCTTGTTCTAGAAGATCCTATACCTATTATAATCCCTACACTACCCTCCCCTTACCTTTACAATTACTATTCCTAATAAAACTACCCTTTTCCCTACCCAAACTACCCTTTAATTGTACCAGAATTACTGAACCATACCAACTAAAACTAAACCTCAGAACTTAGTTATTACTGACTATGGTTAGCTTGACCTAAACCTGGCAGTGTTCACAATTTAACAGAACTAGCTTATTCTTTTAAAATCTATATTGTTTTCAATTAACGAACTATTTGGACATGTAACAATCAGCAAGAATCATATCAGTATTCGAAAACAGGAGTCATATTTAATCAGAATCAATTCTAAGAGACTAAAGAAAACAATCAAAACTAAAGAGCAAACGGAAACTCAGATATAGTCAATTCTAATATAATTCCTAAACTAATACTGGAAGAGATCAATAATACCTAAATAAATAAATAAATAAAGCAAAAACAGTAAAAGAGAGGTATAAGAAGAAACTTACACGACCCTGCAATCGACCTCAATCGCCCTCGAATTTGATCCCCAAGTGATGTTATTTGCCTATTCTTTGTCAAAAATAGGCAAATATCATCACGTAAGGATCAATTTACCCAACGGAATTTCGAGACCCTCATCCGGAACCCTAGATCTAAGATTCGAGCAAATCCGGTTGGTTTTGAGAAAAATTAGTTCAAGATTCAGGGATAGGAAGGTAAGAGGAGCCCAGGGTGTAATTTGGGCGGAATTTTGGGCGACGCCGCCGTACGCGGCGGAGGCGGCGTCTAGGTTTTCTTTTATTCGAAGAGTTAGAGGAGGATTTGAGGAAAACTATGCTCGGATCCATAAAGGGGAGGTTAAGGGGAAGCCGGGGTGTATTTTTTGAGTGATTTGGGGCTTCGCCGCCGGCGGCGGCGATTTCCGGCCGGCGGCGGACGGTGGCAAAGGGGTGGAGATACAGTGGGGTACGGTGGGGCTATGGTGTGGCGATTTCCGGTGAGATATGAGGGTGGGGGTGCGGGAGAGATGAATGAGGGGGTAGGGGGGTGTGTTTCGGACATATATATATTAAGTAAAACCAGCTTCAGGACCGTTCGATCAAAGAACCTCGACGGTCCTGATTGAACGAGTCCAAACGACGTCGTTTCACGTGGGCTGGGGAATTGGACCGGGTAGGGTTGGACGGGTCTGGGACGGATCAGGCCTATTTTGTTTGGGCTTAGCCATTTGGGCCCAATTTTTGGCAGCCCCTTTGTATTTCTTTTGTATTTCATTTTGTATTTTTGTATTTTGTATTTATTCATTTTTTCTTAATTTTATAAAAATGCTAAAACAAAACAAAGACTCAATTAAACTATTTAAATTTCCTAAAATTACTTAAAACTCTAACGCAACAAATAACAATTAAGAGTGCAACAAGACTTATTATTATATTTTTTCATTATTCTAAATCTAATTAATACCTAATTAATACTAACAATTGTGAAATTAAAATCCCTACATGTATGTGCATATTTTCTGTATTTTTATGAAAAATGCAACCAATTAACACAAAAACTCAAACAAAAATTCACAAAAAATTGTAAAATAATAAAGAAATCAATTATTTGAAACTTTTGGAATTAGTTTGCTTAGGGCAAAAATCACGTGCTCACAGTAATCACATGATATACCACACAACTCGCATAATCGTAGCAATAATTCCCGATCACAGTATCTGCTCAAAACAAACTCGATACCAGTAGTAAACCTCATATCGAGTAAAACCTCATTCAAAACCTTGGTACACTTCCGGGATGAAAGAAACACGTAGAAACTCATAACCACCCATTAGATTAACAAGTCAAGGAGCTCTCTAGCCCGATAAGAACCATAGCCAAAATCTAAGCCGACTAGTGACACAATTCTTGCAAATATACCTTTATCAAATCTGATGGCACTCATTTTAGGCCCAATAACCTCACGTCATCAAGTACAAGGTACTCGACCGACCTTTCAGACAAATCCTACTTAGAGCCACATACCATGCAATTTGTGCACCAACGATTAATAACTCAAATATACCTAATGATGGAAAGAGAATGGAATTGAAGAAACCAACCTGCCAGCTCAAGAAATACCACTACGAAGCGCAATGCTATCAATCCACCACACAAGAGGAAACATAACACACGAAATATGCACATAAGGATCATATCCTAGCATAACGATGTAGTGATGCATGACCCAATCCGAACACCAGTCGATATGACATACCTCATGCCACAATGCTCATAATCAACAACCACACGCAACTCGACATCAAGTATAAGAAGTGAATGACCATAACCATGGAGAAGCGAATGACACAATATACCACAGTCTGGAAAGACCATAACCAAGGCACAATCAACAATTCTACACCCTAATAACCATCTCGCTCAAATTCTGCTATAAGGCCCAAACAAAACCGCACCATGTGTACATATAGCCAACAAATCACCACCCCTCGTAGCATAGAAGGCACCACATAGAACATATCAGAAAATGAACAAGCTCAACTCTAACCGAATGACTTACCCCTCAACACTAACAGTTCTGAGTCAACAAATCTGACCCGGTGTAGAATACACATGCTCATTGGGCCTACCAATGGGCCCCCATATCAACTCCGATGATTCCCAAATGGATAAATGGCCCTCCAACTGTCCACAATGATTTAACCATAACACGTACCATCGTGTGGCTAACTTTGGCCACATATTTACAGTCCGCAACCACGAAAGAATCTGCTTCTAAGAACTCCCAGTCTCAATATGCGTAGAACACACAAATAACCATGGTTGATCCTAACTCAACAACCCGAATATCTAACACATCTCTCATACACAATCATCCCACGAGGAATACTTCTATAATTCATTCATGCCACATAGCAAAATCTGAACATCAGTAGTCGATCAACCAGGCGAGTACCGTAATACTAATGAAGCATCCATAAGTCAAAACACAGTACGCCTTCTGAAATGTGCACCCTTCTCAGGTAATAAGAAGTAGTAATAGAATTCGTCCAATAATGTGAAACTGCCCATGCTATTCAAAATTCTTGACCTCCCATCCAAAACTGAACCGCCACCCTGTACATGCAGATCTCAACCCCACACGACGCACCGCATCTATCATGCTACCATATAAAAATACGAGAACCCCATCGCTAAATCTAAGTCACAAGCAGAATACAAACTCAATTAGCCAGGAACCTTCCACTTGATCCCATCCAAAGGAAAATCATAATACGCGACATGCTCCACGGCAGTAGGAAATATCCATCTCAAATCGTGATAGAAACCATCAAGAACTCTTCGAACCCCATTTGCACATAAGCAAGCCATCCGAATTGGATTTCTCTAACTCAACCAAGCCACGGAGGTCGCCACACCCAAAAGTATTGCCACGAAACACCTGTAGAGACTCACCACCTCATAAGTACCCAAAGAACCTATCATATCCATTATCGTGTTGATCTAACCTACTACCAAGTTGTCATATTTCACCGAGTTCCTTCCGAATTGCTTTGAAGTTAACACTTCTCTTTGCCAGAACACCATGATCCTTACCCAAAGCTCACCACCAGATATCTTAGCATAAAACCACGTCGTCCTAAAGCCCATAAGCCATTGTATTCCCTCTTAAGCTCCCCAAAAGTACCACAACTGAGATGCTCACTCTGAGGATACCTTCTATAAATTTAAAGTTATTCCTTTTACATTCCTGATACTAAAATATAAAATCCATAATGATATAGAAATACCGCGAGTCTCGACACTATCAATGTAAATCTCAAATCCTACCCATATACAAATCCGAAAAATTCTTAGTTGATATATATAAATCTTGAACCCATTAGAACCTTCTAGAGAGTCATCCACTCTGCTCAAAGCTCGGTTGCACCGCCCAAACGGACTGAACGATCTGTGCCCTATTATCACGACAACACCCAAAAAAGTAACCCCGCCTTAACACAACCAAGCAAATTCCTACTCCATGCGCACTATATCCTTCACAAATAACAACTCAATAATTCTGTGATTCCCATATACCCATAAAGTGTAATACACCATGCATCCAGAAATTTCCTTGCTTAAGTCATCCTCAAAACCAACCTCTACAAGTCATAACCGATCCATAAGTACGCCTCAGACCGAAAATAATACAACACATAACCATGCAATCCAATTGTCGATAGTAGACTCCCCTACTTGGCTCAAAGCCTTATACCAAAATACTCGATAACTCACAATTCCCATACTCTATTACTGCCATAATACCGCAGTGAGATCATACTAAATCCTTCACAAGCTCATGTAAAACAAACCATATAGTACCTCAAATCATCTGCTAAGCTCACATTCATCCTCGTGATGGTTAGGTCAACTTTCTCAACCAATCCAAACTCAAATTGCAACACCTATACCTGCTGGTAGAAAAGAAAGCATTCACACAACATCATAGGTATCACACATCCGTAGATTACCGCACAGGTGATAACCCACATGCTTAGCTTCAAACTGACATCTCTCTATACCCTTTCATAGACATAACTAATACGCAATCACTTAATCTTCCTGAGTTTGAACTCGTCAACATGACATGAAAATCTACTTCGTTCCACAAATGAAATAACATGAAAGAATCTCTCAAAAACATTCATAACTCAAGACTTTATGACACATCCACAGAATCGAGCATCCAATAGTCCTTTTCACATCTCAAACAAACGATTACCGTCATATTCAAACTGTCTAAACACATCCCGCAGTCATATCCTACTTATCATATAGCCATCCAACCACTCACCGAGCTACCAGTCCCACTCATAAGGACACCACTAGACATAGAAGTCCAAAAGCACATGCTTACACAACTGAAACTACCGATCCTATGTTGCGTTTAAAATCGGGCCTCAAGTGCTCCTGACTGGCCCATTACCAAAAGATATGAAAAACACCTCGTACCTCATCCATGGAATCCACAAGTCGTCGATGTACAACGAGTACTGAGTGCTCACATGTGCATGCGGGTGATTGGAAGGAATCAAAGAGATAAGCTTCAAGCTGAATCAATACTGCACGATAAGGAAAGAAAGAGCATTAAATACCAAATATAATTACCCAAACCAAAAAAAAATCTATTTAAAAAAAATCTAAAATATAGCTGTTCAAAAATATTTTCAAATATAATCCAATTAAGGATCTAGAAAAATTAAAGAACTAGTTGAATGAACAAAATTGTGGCTCTTAAGTTCCATTGCTTGTTAATAATGGAAAACACAATATTAGATATAATTGTGTCATATCTTCCATTTTAAGTAAAAGTTCTTACCATCTACATGAATTATTCATCTCTTTTAATTTTAACTTTTTTTCTTTCCCTTTAAGTTTTCTTCAATTTAAAGTATATTTTTTATACTAAAATAGTGAAGAAGTCAATAAACAACTACATTACCTCATTAATTATGCTATGCACATATCTTGTTCCTAAAAGAAATGTAAGAACACCACAAATTAGTTAGCAAAATTATTTAGTAAAATTATCCCCAACTTGGTAATGTTATCCCCAAATTAGTAGGTAAAACTAAATGTTTTAATTGTTAAATTTTATTTCAAATTATATTTTTAGGGTGTAACAACCTGATCGGTCATTTAACAATTAGCATCTCGTTCGGTGGCTTAAGGTCTCGAGCAGCTTCGTATTATGTGTTATGACTTGCGCGTGTGATCAAGCTCGATTTTCGGATGAATATGGGTCGATTTGGAAGAAGGATTCTTGTTTTAGAAGCTTAAGCGGTAAGAGTTGACATGATTTTTGACTTTTGAGTATACAACTCTGAAATGGTATTTTGATAATTCGAATAGCTTCGTATGGCGAGTTTGGAATTAGGCATGCATTCAGATTTTAAATTGGAGGTCCGTAGGATAATTTGACGCATTTTGGCGAAAATTCAAAATTTGAAGTTCTAGAAGGTTGAGAGGTTTGACCGGAAGTTGACTTGGTTGATATCTGGCTCGGATTGTGATTCCAAGAGTTGGATTAGCTCCTTTATGTCATTTGGGACTTGCATACAAAATTCGATGTCATTCCCGGTTGATTTGATATGTTTCAGCACGAGTTTTAGAGTTGGATGATTTTAAAGTTTATATGTTCGATTCGAGGTGTGATTCGTAGTTTCGACATTGTTTGATGTGAATTGAGGCCTCGAGTAGGTCCGCGTTATGTTATGGAACTAGTTGGTATGTTTGGAAGGGGGGCCTGGGCGTATTTCTCATGGGCTACAGGCACTTTTTGTTTGTTTCGAAATGCTGAATTTCTGGTGTCTGGTGTCCTTCTCTGCAATCGCGTAGCCGTGATCACAAAGGCTATTTGGTGAGCTGGTCCTTCTCTTCGCGTTCGCAAGGATCAATCTGCGATCGCGTGTGTGTGTGTGTGATTGCTTATTCGCGTTCGCATTGTATCTTCCTCGTTTGCGTAGTGTTGACCCTTTTGGGGAAGCCGACACTTTGCTCTTCGCATTCGCACAGCTATGTACATGATTGCTTACTTTGAGGCAGTGATGAACCGCATTCGACTTTCTTTTTCCACGTTCACGTAGTACCTTTTCATGGGGCGGTGTCATTTGTTCTTCACGATCGTAGGGATTCATTCATTATCGCGTAGTTCACTTTTAGGGCAGTCATTATTTCTTCTTCGCAATCGCATGTGTATTTCTGCGATCGAGATGTAGAAGTACCTGGGCAGTAGAATATATTTTCCAAATCTAGGGTTGGCCATTTTTTTATCATCTTGAGTTTTAGACCTCGGATTTGAGCGAATTTCATGATTTTTCAAGCAAATCATTGGGGTAAGTGTTCTTCACCCGGAATTTATTATATTTCATGATTCCATCTTTACTTTTATCTTTTAATTAGTGGTTTGAGTTGGGGAAAAAGAGGATTTTGAGAAAAACTTTCACAAATGTAAAATGACGATTTGAACATCGTTTCGGAGTCGGATTTGGGTTAAACTAGTATGGTTGAACTCGTATCAGAATGGGTGTTCGGGTTTTGTAAATTTTATCGGGTTTCGAGGTGAAGGCCCGAGGGTTGACTTTTGGATTGACTTTTTAGATTAATTAAAAAGATCAGAGCTTTATTTTATGGAATTATTTACAATGAGTTTTTTTTATGATCTGAAGATATTTTTGCTAGATTTGAGCCGTCCGGAGGTTGATTCACTCGAGAAGGTCATTTTTGAGTATCGGTCTAGCCTCTTTGTGCTACATATCATGCCTAACTTTGTGTGAGGGAACTACCCCCTTAGGACTTGAGTCGGTTGTGTCATTTGTGTCATGTGAAAGTTGTGTACGCGAGGTGACGAGTACGTACTGGGGCTTATTTGTGGAAATTTGACCGCTTAAGGCTCTTAGGTTCTTATGGTCCATAGATGTGAAGTTGCTTTAGCATGTTAAATCCTCCATTTACTAAATTCACCCTTACATGTCTTATTTGAAATTGATTAGTTCATGTTCTACCATTGTTGCCAATTAAACTCTTATGTGCCTTAATATAAGTTGTTGCCTCTTTATTGCCTTGTTGTCTTTACCATAGTTGCTTAACCTTAATTAACGTCATTATTATTTCTTCCGTAATTGCTTAACCTTAATTAAAGTTATCGAGAGTCTTTAATATAATCTAATCGAGGTTGTGTTTAAGAAGGGGTGTTTTTCCTTGTTGAATTACTTTTTAGTTCATTCTGTTGTTATTATGATTCTATGTATACGTTGTGTCGAGCCGTGAGCTATTTATTGCGTTGTTGTGATGATATCATATGTAATATGTTATGTGGTTTTGTTTTTGTTATGCAGAGTATAAGGGTGGCATCTCACTGTTGTTGAATGTACAAAGTGATACAGGTGGCTATTGTGTTATTGTCCAGGCAGAGTGATAAGGGTGGCTATATACGGAGTGATACAGGTGGCAATATGAGAGATAGGGGTGGCTAATGATGATGTCCGGGCAGAGTGATACAGGTGGCTATAGGAGAGATTAGGGTGGCTATCGGAGAGATAAGGGTGGCAAATGTCAGGGATGATATGTGATGGTTGGAGACATTGTGTTGATGATTTTCGTGTGATGGTGTGTTTTTCATTGTGTTTCTCATACACCTTGCTTGACTTGCCTTGTTATTTCGATGAGTTACTCGATGTCTTTGATATTACTTGTTTATTGGGGCTGCAGTAATACACTCGCACAAGAATACACCGTAGCATGCCACTTATACTAGCTTAGGAGTATGAAACTTGACATTTATAGATCATACCAGTGCACCCCTTTTTCTCGTGAAATCGGGTTTCGACACGTGACAACTCTTTTAAGGAAGGTGTTAAAAGAGAGAGTCACCACCTAACGGGTTTGAGGTGCGTTAGGGCACCTATTTGCAAATAACTCTGGTTTAACCAGTTTGCATCACCAAAGATCGAGTAAGGGATAAAATTACCTCGAAGAGAAGGTGTTAGGCATACTTCGAGGTCCACAACAGTGGGTCCCGTCCGAACTCCAATTATATGAATTAGTCAGATAAACAAGGATAGAGAAAAGCATGAGTTTTGGAAGTTTGGGTGTTACTCGTATTATTCACCGGGCACGGACTATCATTTTCTGCTACCCGATTACTATCTTGAAGTTGTTATCTAAGGCGCACTAATTGATTCTAAGTCGTACCTTATGCGTGCACTACCCATCCCATGCCTATGGTCCAGGAAGAGTTTGGACCTCTATTTTGGGTGGTTCTAGACTTAACTTAGGTTGCTCAAAACGAGAAAAGTAGGCGACATACAAAACATGTTGGACTTCATATAAAAGCAGATTATAAGTGATTAAACCTATAGACATGATTGTTAGGTGATTCTGGATTCCAGTATTATAAAGGTAATGCTGTAATTTCTGACGTATTAGAATGTTGTTGCTCCGATAAACATGATATCTAGTGGTAAAATCCAGTTATCAATGTGATTAGGAGAGGGGATTTGGGGGTGAGACGGCTAGGGTTCGTAGAAGATGAGAGCGTGTGAGGGCGGCGGAGCAGAGATAATATATCTCTAGGGTTCGGGGTTGGGTTATAAGAAGAAACGGGGGAAATGTTATGAGTCGTTGATCACTCTTGATCAACGACTGGGATTTTAGAGTAGTTGGGTCAATTTTTTGGACTGGGTTGGGAATTAGGGTCAGTCGGATTGGGCTTAGGGGGGTTGGGCTAGAGATTTGGGTAGTTTGGGTCCGAAAATAGGCAAAATTTGGGAATTTATTTAAATACCCTAAAATTCATCAAAAATGATTTATGAAAATGCATAATAAATAAAATAAAATATTATTTATGCCCTAAAAAGCTTAAAATAATAAAATTGTATTATAAGAATATAAATATGCTATTTTGGGAAAAAATAATATAAAATAGAGGGCAATTGTGTGAATATAGGCCATTGTTGCAAAATTAGACAAAATAGCTTTAAAATGCTAGTGTAAGTACATGTAATGAAATAAATATTTGAAACATATATTATAGGTGCAAAATAAGTATTTTATGTAACCAAATCATCACAAGATAATTTAAAGGATAACTACTAGATATTAATGTGCAAGAAAATGAATTTAAAGCTCTTAAAATTATGGAAAATTATGGAAAATGCTTACATAAATTTTGCAAATTAAATAATGATGCAAATATACTATTTTGACAGAATATATATACAATTTAAAAATATGAGGGAAAAATTGGGTATCAACAACTTCCCTTCTTTACCCGGGAGTGATGGAAGAGTTCTCGGGTAAAGAAAAATGATGACCAATTTTGGCCGAATAGAGGGAGGGATGACGCGATTTTAAAAATGGGAGGCCAAACCCTGGTTCGTGAGTTGCCTACATATCCCTGGTGTTACGGGAATCCGGCCGTGTGTAGTTCTGGATCCAATGGTCAATGAAACCGATAGAGTTGTTATAAGAATGTTCGCATGTTTTGGAGAGGGTTCATATGGGAAGGATAGGATTTGATGGACTTTTGCGAAGTCATGAAAGTGAATTTGAGACATTATGGATGTGTTATAGGGCAAGTATCTGAACGGTCATAGTGTAAGAAGCGGTAATTGATGATGGTCGTTTACATTTTGAAATAATTGCAGGATGTGAACATTATGAACAGAAATCGGGGCAAAGATTGCTCCCGTGTGAAGAACGGTTACTTCCTAGATTACCTACAAAACTTAACACACGATGCATGCAAATATATATGGATTATTACGAGAATTTAAACATGATGCAAATTCCCTTTGGAGCATGGAGATTGTCTTTGGACGGTGAGGATGATGTCCTTAGACCATGACGTCCCGGGCCATGAATCGTGAGATAAGGGATTTGCAGGCCATGAAATGATGTTCTCGGGATATGAGAATGGTGTCGCTGAACCATGACGCCTTTGAATAATGATGAATAATGTTGAGAGATCCTCAGGCCATGACATGTCGTCTTCAGGCTATGAGGATGATGCCATCAGACTATGACACCTTTGGACACGGTGGTGATGTTTCAGCCCATGAGATGCAAAGACATGATGCTGGTTATATGAGAAGCGAAACAAGACAGAGCTTAGTCTTGCATAAGGTTGGGGCAGAGCTTGGCCAGGTGAAAGCAAAACTAGTGCTAGATTTCAAGTAGCATAGCATTTGGTATTATGTGGGGAAAGGCAGAGCTTAGACTTATGCAGTTGAGGAGGCAGGGCTTAGCCTCGAACAATTAAGGGAGACAGTGCTTAGTCTCATGCAAATGAAAGGCAATGCTTAGCCTTATGCAGGGGAAGGCAGTGCTTAGCCTTATGCAATTAAGGAGGCATGGCTTAGCCTCATGCAGAATGGGAGACAAAGCTTAGTCTCATGCAGAGGAAGGCAGGGCTTAGCCTTATGCAATTGAGGAGGCAGGGCTTAGCCTCATGCAGTGAGAAAGGAAGTGCTTAGCCTTATGCAGTTTAGGAGGCAGGGCTTAGCCTCATGCAAAATGGGGGGCAGTGCTTAGCCTCATGCAAAGAAAAGATAATGAGTGATAGCATAGTATTTCTTATCTGGAGACATGTTTGCGTTTGGCAATTTTGTCATTATGAAGATAGTGATTTTGATATGTGTGTATTTGCGAATACTCCTGTTATGTTCATTGTGCCTGCATCAAAAGAAAAGATGTGATTTTTGTGGGAAGGTTGGTTTGTGCCTTCGCCTGCTTTCTTTGCTTTGCTTTTTCCTGGAGATCCTATTTGAGTTACCCTGGGTAACANAGGGGCATATATATATATATATATGTATGCAAGTGCTTCATTACTTTTCCTTAATATTAAAAGATTTTTAAATCTATTCATTCTCTTATTTTTATCCATAAAATTCACTAATTGTTTCCAAAATTGTCATTTTTTGGTGATTCCCTTATTGCCCTTTCATATCTATACCATATATAGCCAAGGGAATTTTTGCACATTTTTACAAGTTTATTTAGTATTTTTAAAGGTAAATTGCATGTAATTGCCATGTTAGACTCTTTTAAGATTTAATTGCCTTTATGTTCACAAAATTAGTTCTGGTATTTTTAAATAATTAATTATGTGTTATAAATTATTTTAGTACCTTTAATTTATTTATAGAAATTATTTTATTTTTTTTGTAAATCAAATAGGAAAAATTGGGTATTTAAATGTTAGCCCCATTTTATTTCAATTATAACCTGATATTGAACCCAATTTGAAACCCAATTACTCCGATCCAATTGCAATCTGAACCGACCCAAACCCTATTCTATTAAACCGTCCCACTTACCCGTCCAATCCAGGCTGTTGATCAAAATGATCAACGGCCATCAGACCCCCTTAACTTAATTAATCCCAAAGGACCCCCCTAAACCCTATCATTCCTCACAACACGCCTCCTCTAAGTCCCCTCCTCTCTCAAATCCTCTCTACACCACCCTCAAACCCTAGCCGCCTCCACCCTAATCCGCCCTAATCCATGGCCTTCCAAGGTCATCAGAGACCTGTATCTGCCTCCCATGGCTTCTACGTGTTCGTTTTTGTGGTCTCATGACCAGATCATGAAGGGGCTTGGTCCAGACTTTGCTTGATGACTGTTCTCTGGCCGTCTCTGATCTTTCTCCGGCCAGCCATGGCCATTCGAGTCAGACCTTGGCTCTCCTGCTTAGATCAATGGCTTTCAAGGCCTTTATCATCACTTGGGGTTCTTCTGAAACCCTAATCTCTAAGGTTCTTTCGATTTCTTCAGATCTGCTTCAGATCTATGTTTGCTTTGAACATCTAAGCATTTTTCTCGAAGTTTCATTTAAAACTATGCTTCCAAAACTCTTTATCTTTTCCGATTAGGGTTTTCTTGTTAAGTTATTACAAGAGTTTCTCTGATTTTTGACATGTTTTACTATGTTTGCTTGTATTGTTCTCCTCTCTGAGTTTGCATGATAAAAACCCTAATTTCTTCTGAGGTTTATGAGTCCATTTGTTAGTATCTGTTTGATTTGCTTGCTTATCATCTCTAGACTCGATTGGTGTTGAAAACCCTAATTTTTGGGTTTATTCGAGTTCCTAAGACTATTTGTTTGTTTGATTTACTTGCTTATCATCTCTAGACTCGATTGGTGTTGAAAACCCTAATTTCTTTTGGGTTCAGTCGAGTCTCTAAGTATTTGTGTAATCTGTTTGCTCATCATCTTTAAACTTGATTGGTTTCAAAACCCTAATTTCTTTGGGGTCTATTCGAGTCTCTGAAACTGCTTGTGCAACTAATCCATTTGAAGTTGCTCGACCTGATTTGAAATTCCTTTGTTTCAGCATCTCTTTTCTTTATGTGATTCTGGGTTCTTAATATATTTGAAACGCGACTATGTCTTCAGAAGGGTTTTCACTTGACCATTTACATGCTTCTGATACTCTATCTTTTTCTCTACTACTAAGTCACTGAAGCTTGACCTACATGACTATCATGCTTCGAATGTTTGCCGCCTACTAACTTTGTGCTATTATCGCATGTTGGTTCCTTCTGCCAATAGTTTAGCCTTGCATGTCAAGTGTTTTTGCACAATATTTATATGCTATGTTTCCCTGTTTGATTGATCTTCCATTTTGTGACTAATTTCAAACTTTTCCTTTGTGATCTGATTTCACTCGCCCATTAAGGTTAATTGATTTCATTCCTTGTTTGCCTTACTGAATTCTTTCCAAAACAAGTATATTCATGTACTTAGACTTAATCACTTACTTGATGGTTTTACTACTTCTTTTATGGCAATAATCAGTCTGCCTATACATTGATTTCTTTCCTTATTTTGAATCTGTCACTGCCCGTTAAGAAAGTGATCCCTTAATTAAAGGCAATCATGTGTGTAATTGATTCTGAATAGTGATTGTTTCCATGTTTATGTTAAGTCTTTGCTTATTACCTTAATTTCTACTCGTTTTCAAAACTATAAATACCCACCTTCTCTTCTTTCAAAGACACGAACAATTTTAAGTTCAGAACACACACTTACACTCAAAAACTCTCTCCTGCTTTACTGCTACTGTGCTACTATCTGGTTCAGTCGGCTGAAAGCCAAGGCTGGACTTCGGAGTCCTGCTTACTTTTCTTTACTGCAATTTGCTTCTCTGACTGGTATGTTCTAACTAATTTTTCAGCATCAACAACAACATGTTTCTTTACTATTTCTTTCATTCTTGTTTGTCTCTTGTTTGTATTTAACTAAGTTCCATTGTTAAGCATGCTCTATTCTGCCTTTTCTATTCTGAATTAATGTTTCTGTTACTTACTTATCATGGTTTGTGAACCGTAAATCCCCATTCCCAATGTGTTTGGTATCTGTAGTTGGTTTGGGGCATGGCAGCATTGAACATTGCTGTCCATGACCCAAACTTGATTCCCCTTGGATCATAAACTCCATGTTTACTCTAGTTGTTGTGTGTTCTGGTTGGCTTATAGGCACGCCAGCATCTTTTATTGTTGTGCATGTCCTAAGCTAACCCTTGCCTAAGTGCATAGGCTCCTTGCAATGAATTCCCAACCCCTGACCCCCTTTGTATGAAGTTATCAACTCTGTATTTTTACTAATTACTGTTTCCCTAATAACCTTTTACCCCTCTCCTTATCCACTCAATTTTAAGAGTCCATTCTTGCACTTCCACTGTCTTCTTAGACTTAAGTTCTGCCCCTCTTATGTGAGCCTTGCCTTGGGACCCATGCGCTCCCTCTGAACTTGGACACATAAGTGTTGGCCCTTCCACACTGCACTAATCTTTATCTGGTTCTGTTGAACGTGGGTGTAAGCACTGCCCGGGGTTCCTTGAGACCCTTAGGGAACTCTGACACACCCAGGTCCGAGAAAGGCTTTGAAACAAATGGTTTTTGAGGCATTTTGTTTCATAACTCAGAGAGGAAGTCAGAATCAGGCTTCCTATGGTTGTAATTTCCCCTTTTTATACATTTTCTTGATGTAATTCAGCAACTGGTCTGTAATAATTTGTAATGAACATCTGGGGTTGGCTAGTGAAAAGGGATGGGTAATTATGCATGCTCAAGGGTAGAAAACATGCCTATAGGATTTGTATTTTGAATGATTCAATTATGCATTTAGAAAGCATGCCCGTAAGACTGTTTTACATCCTGCATGTTTGATTCTGCATTTTAGATACCATGCCTATAGGGGTTCATTTAAAATTCTACATGTTCAACTGAACACCTAGATAACCTGCCTATAGGACTTTATTCTGCACGTAATGTTTTTACCACTTAGACATCATGCTCTAGGATCTAAACGGCTATCAATGAGTATCATGTTTATAAGGTTAAAAAATAGTATAATGTATAGAGATCATGCCTATAGGAATTCCCAAGTGAAAACCTGCCTGTTTCCGTTTCTCATTCAACTAGATATCATGTCTGTAGCAATTAAAATAAGCAACACTAGATATCATGCCGATAGGAGTTAAAACCAGCAATAATAGATACCATCATCTGCAGAATCTGAGACTAGTCTAATTTAAAATCAGTCTATCCGGAACCACTTTTTTATAATTTAATCCCCTATTTAACACGGTTTAGCAAGCATGCCTATATGATTTCAAACCACTAATCTATAAGATTGTTACTGTTTTGCAAAATTCTGAATCCGTAATAGATACCATGCTCATAGGATTGTGCCCCAAACACTTAGGCAAACCTTAGGTAATAACAACAAATAAAACTGAGCCCGTTAATAATTGCTACAACCAGCAGGCAGGCCCGATTCTGACTTCTTATCTGCGTTATGTAATAAATTGTCCTGCTTTCAACAGCTTTAAACTCCCCTTTGCCTAAATATTTCCAGACCCTGCTTGTTGTTTGAGTCATGCTATTTGATTGCCTTGTTTGAGGAGGTATATGTGAGCCTTCATTATTTATGTGCTTCCCCTGTTATTGTGCTACATGTTTTGTATGTTGCCTTATATTTTTCACCTGTGAAACTCCAAGTCATCCTAATACCCCTCCCTTTTAGGAATAGTAGTCCTAAGTGCCTCTGGTACTGATAGGAATGGGACGGGTAATAGCATGCAATAGTGCTCAAGACCAATCCGCGCTTTAGTACCTTAACGGGGTGGGAAGGGTAGATATGGATTTGATGATCGCTGCGCTAATACCACGTGTAGCCCCTCTTTTGAGGAGTGATTACCGGGTATTGCATTGATGTGATCCATAGTATGAACAAACTTAGGACCCCCTTCCCCTTTCTATCTTTGTCATTAAAATATTATGACTTCTTTCGAAAATAGCCCTTTAATAACTGCTCTTTCATACTTTGGTTACTTTCAAGCATTTGTGTATTAAAATCCCCTCTTATTTGAGCCTTATCTGCTTAAATGTTAATTGCACCAAATTCACAAAGAATTGTCTGGCCGGGAACAACACTAGTGGATCCTGAGGGGTGCCTAACACCTTCCCCTTTGGATAATTTCAAGCCCTTACCCTATCTCTGGTTATCAAAAAATGTAGTTATAGTGAAACTTATAGGTGTCCTAATGCACCCGAATTCATTAGGTGGCGACTCTTCAAAATGCAAAACTCAGTTCCCAAAAGGAACGAGTTTCCCCATACCCCAAAAATGTCATAAACCCGATTCTCCCGCCGCGAGGAGGGAAAAAAGGGGGCGCGACAGCATGGCGACTCCACTGGGGATTTTTTTTTAGGCTTTTACCATTTCAAATTGTTCTTGTGAATTTGTCCCTTCCCTTTACATGCAAATACTTGTTTAAATTCCTTTAAGCATTTAATTTCTCTTACAAGGCAAAACTGACTTATCTTCTTCGTTTCTTTTCTTTATTACTGTTCTAAATTATAAACTGCTATATTTACTACTTTTTTAACGTGCAAATACATGACAACCTGCTTTTTAATTATTGCATAATCATGCTCGACATCATATTCCACTCGTGCCAAACAAATACCATAGCAACGCTTATAATGAGTGGTTGCGCTCTTCCTATATTATTACCCCTAAAATTTGGAAAGGCATATTTGCGGTAAAACCAGTCGATCAACGATGTAGTCGACGGTTCCGTGCCTTCCCCCTTGAGTTGTCCGCTCAAGGGTACCAGTCTAAAATCCCATAGAAACCTTACCCCGTTTAAATTGTGCATGCATCATGGTCAAACCTAGCCATATCAGTTATGTTGTCCGCATAATGATCCTTTAAGATAGCCATGTCCGAAGTCCACTGGGTTTCCCTAAACCCAAACGGACACCATCACGTTCTGTGCATTTATTTGGAGAACTAAATGCCTAATGCTAATTGTTGATGTTAGATAGTCGAGTCTGGTAGGGGTAGGGTCTAACCCTTCTGTTTTGCAGATAATAAGGCACAAAATCCCCAGATTCAGCATGGTTACCAACATCCACCCAAGACTGCTCTAGCTAGAAGTTAATTGAGGAATGGAAGGACATGGCTGTCAGCGCCAACAAATGACTGGTATACTTGGAACGGGGCATAGTGGAGTTAGAAAGAAAGTTTCTCAAGAGGGTCGAAGACTGCCAAAATGCTGAGGGAACCGAATGAGGATATCTGGCCAGGGCCTACCTATTGCTGGGACTTCGCGAGTTGGGGAAGCTGTTCGATGGAGCAGATGATGCCGAATCTGGGGAGGGTCCTTCTGGGACCAAATAAATAGGTGTTTATCTTTCGGCTTTATAAAATGTAATAAGGCCAATGGCCATTAGTGATTTCATTTCTTGTTTATTTAGTGTCATTTTGGGATTCGTCTATTTTTTATCAATAAAATGAAGCATTTAGCATTCTAAGTTCTCCGAATCAACTTGTCGCTAGGCCTACCTCGGGCACAACGAGGCTCCCAAATTAGGACACGATTTACATTTCCGCACTATGTGTTTAAATATTGCAATACTTCATATAATCCTCACTAACTTGGTTACCTTTTTGTTTTTTTTTTACTTTTTGTTTTTATTCCCCTCCCAAAGGTTAGTTCGTGCACTGTGGCATCATCATCTTATTTCACAAGATCCAGGGGGCCCTCCACCCACTCCTCCTCTTAGTCCTATTAAAGGCAAGAACAAAGGCAAAATGGAAGAGGACAGTGATATGGACTGTCGTGTTATCCTTGAGGAGGAGGGGGAGGAAGGCCCTTCCATACAGGCCGTAAGCAGAGGAGCACGCCTCAATAACTGGACTATCAGGACAACCAGAGCTCGGCCAGCCTCGGGGTAGCAAGGCTAAAACAAGCGTCATGCACTATTTTTATTTACTAGATGATTTTTCTTTTCGCATTTTAATATCCGCAATAACATCTTCGATGTTCAAAACAGTAATGGAATTTATCAAAGCATTTTTGACTTTTCTTATGAATCAACACTCATTATTGTTTTTCTCTCATTACTTTACTTATACAACATTACCATTACTTATCTTGATGAACCAATGACTGTGACATGCAATGAGACAACGCAACAAACGGACATTGAGTCAGAGGAGGATGACATTCTAGAGGAAATTGTCAAAGAAGTAGAGAACTTTGAGAACAGACCTAAGTCCAACCCGGACGAGACAAAAATTGTTAACCTGGGAGATGCAGAAAATGTCAAGGAAACACGAATCAGTGCTCACTTATTGCCATTAGAAAAGAAGGAATACACAGAATTTCTAAGGGAATATAAGGACATATTCGCCTGGTCATATGATGACATGACCGGTCTAAGTACGTCTATTGTGGCTTACAAACTGCCGACTAATCTGACATGTCCGCCGGTAAAACAGAAGCTCAGAAAGTTCAAGCCGGATATGAGTTTGAAAATCAAGGAAGAAATCACTAAGCAAGTCAAAGCTAAGGTCCTTAGGGTAGTGGAATACCCGACATGGTTAGCCAATATCGTTCCAGTACCAATGAAGGACGGGAATGTCATAGTCTGTGTTGACTACCGGGTTCTCAACCAGGCCAGTCCGAAAGACGACTTCCCTTTGCCAAACATACACATCTTGATCGACAATTGCGCCAAGCATGAGTTGCAATCATGTGTAGATTGTTTCGCCGGTTACCATCAGATCTGGATGGATGAAGAAGATGCTGAGAAAACGGCTTTCATTACGCCGTGGGGAATGTATTGTTACAAGATGATGCCATTCTGCCTAAAGAATGCAGGGGCCACATACATGAGGGCCATGACTACCATTTTCCATGACATGATACACAAGGAGAAAGAGGTATATGTGGATGACGTCATCATCAAATCCAAGAAGGCCGCTGACCATATAAACGATCTGAGGAAGTTTTTCAACAGATTACGGAGGTACACCCTGAAATTAAATCCCGCAAAGTGTGCATTTGGGGTTCCTACTGGGAAGTTGCTTGGGTTTATTGTGAGTCGCCGAGGAATAGAACTGGATCCATCAAAGGTCAAAGCCATTCAAGGACTACCACCGCCAAAGAAAAAGAAGGACGTGATGAATTTCTTAGGAAGACTTAACTATATCAGCCGGTTCATAGCACAGTCCACGGTTATCTGTGAGCCAATCTTTAAGATGTTGAAGAAGGACGCCGCTACTGAATGGACCAATGACTGTCAAAAGGCCTTTGACAGAATCAAGGAGTACTTGTCAACACCACCAGTATTAGTCCCGCCTGAGCCAGGTAGACCCCTATTACTCTACCTTGCGATATTGGATGGAGCTTTTGGTTGCGTTCTGAGGCAACATGATGAAACAGGAAGAAAGGAACATGCCATCTATTATCTCAGCAAGAAGTTCACTCCGTATGAGGCCCGGTATTCTCTTTTGGAGCGCACCTGTTGTGCTTTGACTTGGGTCTCTCAGAAGCTAAGGCATTACTTCTGTGCCTATACTATATATCTCATATCAAGGATGGATCCTTTAAAGTACATCTTTTAGAAGCTCATGCCCACTGGTAAGCTAGCCAAGTGGCAAATCCTATTGAGTGAGTTCGACATTGTCTACGTAACTCAGAAAGCGGTCAAGGGACAGGCCCTGGCAGATCACCTCGCTGAGAATCCCGTGGATGGAGAATACGAACCTCTGAAAATGTATTTTCCTGATGAAGAAGTATCATTCGTAGGAGAAGATATTGCAGAGTCCTATGATGGTTGGAGAATGTTTTTTGTTGGAGCAGCAAACTTCAAATGAGTTGGCATAGGAGCATTCTTAGTATAAGAAACCGGCCAGCATTATCTAGTGTCCGCCAAGCTTAGGTTCCCCTGCACCAACAATATGGCCGAGTACGAAGCCTGCATCTTAGGGCTCAAAATGGCCATTGATATGAACATCCAAGAACTGTTAGTGATCGGAGATTCAGACTTACTTATACATTAGGTACGATAAGAATGGGCAACCAAGAACTCCAAGATACTCCCATATCTGCATCAGGTACATGAATTGAGAAAGAGGTTCACAAAGACAGAATTCCGACATGTTCCCAGGATCCAGAATGAATTCGCCGATGCATTGGCTACCCTGTCATCCATGATACATCATCTCGATAAGAATTTCATTGATCCCATACCAGTGAAAATTCATAATCAACCAGCTTACTGTGCCCATGTTGAAGAGGAAGCAGACAGAAAACCTTGGTTACATGATATCAAGGAATATTTGGCGAAAGGAGAATACCCGGAGCTTGCCAATCATACCTAGAAGCGCACACTTCGGAGGTTGTCTAACAATTTCTTTCACAGCAGAGCAATCCTGTATAGGAGGACTCCGGATTTGGGATTATTAAGGTGTGTCGACGCAAAAGAAGCATCCAAGCTACTAAAGGAAATTCATGCTGGGACCTACGGTCCACATATGAATGGTTTTGTTTTAGCAAAGAAGATACTCCGGGGTGGTTACTTTTGGATGACTATGAAGACAAATTGCATCCAGTATGTCCAGAATTGCCATCGCTGTCAGATTCATGCCGACATGGTAAAAGTGCCTCCGAATGAACTTAATGTAACTAGCTCACCTTGGCCTTTCGCCACTTGGGGAATGGATGTTATTGGTCCAATTGAGCCCACTGCTTCAAACGGACACAAATTTATCCTAGTAGCCATCGATTATTTCACCAAGTGGGTCGAAGCAGCATCTTACAGAGCAGTAACTAAAAAAGTCGTGGCAGTCTTTGTCCGCGGCCGTATTATTTGTCAATTCGGTATCCCAGAGTCGATCATCACTGATAATGGCTCCAATCTCAACAGTGACCTAATGAAAAGCATGTGCGAAACGTTCAAAATCAGCCACAAGAATTCCACAGCCTACAGGCCTCAATTGAATGGAGCTGTGGAAGCCGCCAACAAGAATATCAAGAAAATATTGAGGAAAATGATAGAAAAGCATAAAGAGTGGAACGAGAATTTAGCATTCGCTCTATTGGGGTATCACACCACAGTCCGCACATCAACCGGGGCAACCCCTTATATGCTGGTTTATGGTACAGAAGCCGTCATTCCTGCCGAAGTAGAAATTCCTTCGTTCAGGATCATACAGGAAGCTGAGCTCGACGATGCAGAATGGGTGAAGAGTCGTTACGAGAAGCTAGCTCTTATAGATGGGAAAAGAATGAACGCAGTGTGTCATGGAGAACTTTATCAGAACAGAATGTCCAGAGCCTTCAACAAGAGAGTCAAGCCAAGACAGTTCACACCGGGACAGCTGGTGTTAAAGAAAATTTTTCTACATCAAGACGAGGCCAAAGGGAAGTTCTCTCCCAATTGGCAGGGTCCTTACATGGTTCACCGGGTTCTGACAGGAGGAACCCTCATACTTGCAGAAATGGACGGAGAAGTTTGGCCAAAGCCGATTAATTCAGATGCAGCCAAGCGCTACTATGTGTGATCTTTATATTTTCCCTGCACAATGTAATTGAACTACGCTTGACTTGATTCCTGTTTAAGAGGGGCTACGTAGGCAGCCCTATGGGTTCGGTCACAATTCAATAAAATTTTCATTTTTCCCCGAAATTAGAAACTAGGGCAGAATTTTGAGGAGGACCCTCAAAATTCTGAAGCAATTTCACCCGATCGTCGCAAGCAGCAGCCAGCATCACCAACCCATCAAACTGGGGCAGAATTTTGAGGAGGACCCTCAAAATTCCGTAGCAAAAAAGGTCGCAATGTCCCAAACCACGTCACAGTCGTCGGTTCATCTAAAAACTATTTTAATTATACATTTATGTTATAATTTTACAAAATCATGCATGTTTATTATCGAAACTGCTTTGTTTAGAAACGGTACCCCAATGATACAGACAGTATCTCCAGGTCAAAGCCGAACAAGTCAAGCAAAACCAGTAGGGGATACGAACTAACCTTCCCCTTTACAAAACTCACGATTTTTCTTTGGATGCAGGATTATGAAATCATAATGTACACACATAAGGCAGATCTTGTTCAAGAAAACGATTCTTCGATCCATTGCACCAACCAATATTCGCTATCAGCACGCGCCCGTAACATTCCGTGTGTCACAATGTCCCCAGCAGTCCCAATATCGCGATCTGCTATCGGCTAAGAAAGCTCCATTACCATTTGCCATTTTATTTCTTGCATTCTGCCTTTTGAGACTAAACGCTGTCTCCATCTGCATTTCTGCATTGCATAAGGCTACCATTCTGCCTTCCGAGACTAACCGTTGTCTCCATCTGCATTTCTGCATTACATATGGCTACCATTCTGCCTTCTGAGACTAAACGCTGTCTCCATCTGCATTTCTGCATTGCACACGGCTACCATTCTGCCTTCCAAGGTTAAGCTCTACCTCCATCTGCATTTGCATTGCATAAGGCTACTATTCTGCCTTCCATTTGCATAAGGCTACTATTCTGCCTTCCATTTGCATAAGGCTACCATTCTGCCTTCCGAGACTAAACGCTGTTTCTATCTGCATTTCATGGGCTGAAAGATCGCCTTGTACTGCATTGCATGGCTGAAAGATCGCCCATACTGCATTGCATGGCTGAAAGATCGCCCCATTCTGCATGGCATGGCTGAAAGATCGCCCCATACTGCATCTGCATGGCTGAAAGATCGCCTCATACTGCATCTGCATGGCTGAAAGCCTCATACTGCATCTGCATGGCTGAAAGATCGCCACATATTACATCTGCATGGCTGAAAGATCACCTCATACCGCATTTCATAGGCTGAAAGATCGCCACACACTACATCTCATGGGCTGAAAGATCGCCAAATCATCCAAAGGCGTCATCGTTCGGAGGCACAATCCTCATTGCCCGAGAATACCATGTCATGGCCTGAGGATCCCTTTCAATCTTTTGCATATCATTACTCAAAGGCATCATGGTTCGGAGGCATCATTTTCGTAACCCGAGAGCATCATTTCATAGCCCGCGAATCCTTTATTAGACGCCTCATTGCCCAGGACGTCATGGTCTAAGGACGTCATCCTAACCGTCCAAACACAGCATTCATGGTCCGGCGGGAACTTGCATCATGTTTAAATTTATGCACGATATACGCTTGTGTTGTTTCTATTTACAGGTAAAACCGGCGTGCAATAGCCGTCCCAGCAGGAGCCCGCTCCAGTGCCCGCAGCCATATCAAACCTAACCATTCCCGTAAACCGTCCACGCACACTCGACCAGCCTAAAATATTGCGTCCGTTCTTGGAAAATACCCCTCGGCATACTCCGCCGACGGATCCTGAACTACATATGGCCTGATTCCTGTAAAACCAGGGATATGTAGGCAGCTCAGAATCCAAGGTGCGGCCTGAACCTCTCTCCAAAACCATTTCGCTCGGTCAAAATTGGCCATCATATCTTTACCCGAAAACTCTTTCATCATTCTCGGGTAAAGAGGGGCAGCTGTTGACACAAATTTTTCCCTATATATTAGCAATATGAAAAATAGCTTCAAAATGATATATATACATATATATATATATATGCTTCATTACTTTTCCTTAATTTTAAAAGATTTTTAAATCTATTCATTCTCTTATTTTTATCCATAAAATTCAGTAATTGTTTCCAAAATTGTCATTTTTTGGTGATTCCTTTATTGCACTTTTATATCTATACCAAATATAGCCAAGGTAATTTTTGCATATTTTTTACAAGTTTATTTAGTATTTTAAAGGTAAATTGCATATAATTGCAATATTAGCCTCTTTTAAGATTTAATTGCCTTTATGTTCATAAAATTAGGTTTGGTATTTTTAAATAATTAATTATGTGTTATAAATCATTTTAGTACCTTTAATTTATTTACAGAAGTTATTTTTTGTTTTTTTTTTATAAATCAAATAGGAAAATTGGCTATTTAAATGTTAGCCTCATTTATTTCGATTATAGCCTGAGTTTGACCCCAATTGAACCCAATTTGAAGCCCAATTACTCCGACCCAATTGCAATCTGAACCGACCCAAACCCTATTCTATTAAACCGCCCCACTTACCCGTCCAATCCAGGCTGTTGATCAAAATGATCAACGGCCATCAGACCCCCTTACCTTAATTAATCCCAAACGACCCCATAAACCCTATCATTCCTCACAACACGCCGCCTCTGAATCCCCCTCCTCTCTCAAATCCTCTCTACACCACCCTCAAACCCTAGCCGCCGCCACCCTAATCCGCCCTAATCCATGGCCTTCCAAGGTCATCGGAGACCTGTATCAGCCTCCCATGGCTTCTACGTGTTCGTTTCTGTGGTCTCATGACCAGATCATGAAGGGGCTTGGTCCAGACTTTGCTCGATGACTGTTCTCCGGTCGTCTCTGATCTTTCTCCGGCCAGCCATGGCCATTCGAGTCAGACCTTTGACTCTCCTGCTTAGATCAATGGCTTTCAAGGCCTTTCTCGTCACTTGGGGTTCTTCTGAAACCCTAATCTCTAAGGTTCTTTCGATTTCTTTCAGATCTGCTTCAGATCTATGTTTGCTTTGAACTTCTAAGCATTTTTCTCGAAGTTTCTTTTAAAACTCTGCTTCCAAAACTCTTTATCTTTTCCGATTAGGGTTTTCTTGTTATGTTATTTCAAGACTTTCTCTTGAATTTCTGACATGTTTTGCTATGTTTGCTCGTATTGTTCTCCTCTCTGAGTTTGCATGATAAAAACCCTAATTTCTTCTGAGGTTTCTGAGTCCATTTGTTAGTATTTGTTTGATTTACTTGTTTATCATCTCTAGACTCGATTGGTGTTGAAAACCCTAATTTTTGGGTTTATTCGAGTTCCTGAGACTATTTGTTTGTTTGATTTACTTGCTTATCATCTCTAGACTCGATTGGTGTTGAAAACCCTAATTTCTTTTGGGTTCAGTCGAGTCTCTAAGTATTTGTGTAATCTGTTTGCTCATCATCTTTAAACTTGATTGGTTTCAAAACCCTAATTTCTTTGGGGTCTATTCGAGTTTCTGAAACTGCTTGTGCAATTCATCTGTTTGAAGTTGCTCGACCTGATTTGAAATTCCTTTGTTTCAGCATCTCTTTTCTTTATGTGATTCTGGGTTCTTAATATATTTGAAACGCGACTATGTCTTCAGAAGGGTTTTCACTTGACCATTTACATGCTTCTGATACTCTATCTTTTTCTCTACTACTAAGTCACTGAAGCTTGACCTACATGACTATCATGCTTCGAATGTTTGCCGCCTACTAACTTTGTGCTATTATCGCATGTTGGTTCCTTCTGCCAATAGTTTAGCCTTGCATGTCAAGTGTTTTTGCACAATATTTATATGCTATGTTTCCCTGTTTGATTGATCTTCCATTTTGTGACTAATTTCAAACTTTTCCTTTGTGATCTGATTTCACTCGCCCATTAAGGTTAATTGATTTCATTCCTTGTTTGCCTTACTGAATTCTTTCCAAAACAAGTATATTCATGTACTTAGACTTAATCACTTACTTGATGGTTTTACTACTTCTTTTATGGCAATAATCAGTCTGCCTATACATTGATTTCTTTCCTTATTTTGAATCTGTCACTGCCCGTTAAGAAAGTGATCCCTTAATTAAAGGCAACCATGTGTGTAATTGATTCTGAATAGTGATCGTTTCGACGTTTATGTTAAGTCTTTGCTTATTACCGTAATTTCTACTCGTTCTCAAAACTATAAATACCCACCTTCTCTTCTTTCAAAGACACGAACAATTTTATGTTCAGAACACACACTTACACTCAAAAACTCTCTCGTGCTTTACTGCTACTTGTGCTACTATCTGTTTAGCCGGCTGAAAGCCAAGGCTAGACTTTGGAGTCCTGCTTACTTTTCTTTACTAACATTGCTTCTCTGACTGGTATGTTCTAACTAATTTTTCAGCATCAACAACAACATGTTTCTTTACTATTTCTTTCATTCTTGTTTGTCTCTTGTTTGTATTTAACTAAGTTCCATTGTTAAGCATGCTCTATTCTGCCTTTTCTATTCTGAATTAATGTTTCTGTTACTTACTTATCATGGTTTGTGAACCTTAATCCCCATCCCCAATGTGTTTGGTATCTGTAGTTGGTTTGGGGCATGGCAGCATTGAACATTGCTGTCCATGACCCAAACTTGATTCCCCTTGGATCATAAACTCCATGTTTACTCTAGTTGTTGTGTGTTCTGGTTGGCTTGTAGGCATTCCAACATCTTCTATTTCTGTGCATGCCCAAAACTAACCCTTGCCTAAGTGCATAGGCTCCTTGCAATGAATTCCCACCCCTTGACCCCCTTTGTATGAAGTTATCAACTCTGTATTTTTACTAATTATTGTTTCCCTAATCACCTTTTACCCCTCTCCTTATTCCCTCAGTTTTAAGAGTCCATTCCTGCACTTCCACTATCTTCTTAGACTTAAGTTCTGCCCCTCTTGTGTGAGCCTTGCCTTGGGACCCATGAGCTCCCTCTGAACTTGGACACATAAGGGCTGGCCCTTCCACAATGCACTAATCTTTATCTGGTTCTATTGAACCTGGGTGTAAGCACTGCTCGGGGTTCCTTGAGACCCTTAGGGAACTCTGACACACCCAGGTCCAAGAAAGACTTTGAAACAAATGGTATTTGAGGTGTCTTGTTCTATAACTCAGAGAGGAAGTCGGAATCAGGCTTCCTATGGTTGTAATTTCCCCTTTTTATGTATTTTCTTGATGTAATACAGCAACTGGTCTGTAATAATTTGTAATGAACATCTGGGGTTGGCTAGTGAAAAGGGATGGGTAAATATGCATGCTCAAGGGTAGAAAACATGCCTATAGGATTTGTATTTTGAATGATTCAATTCTGTATTTAGAAAGCATGCCCATAGGACTGTTTTACATCCTGCATGTTTGATTCTGCATTTTAGATACCATGCCTATAGGGGTTCATTTAAAATTCTGCATGTTCAACTTCACACCTAGATAACCTGCCTATAGGACTTTATTCTGCACGTAATTTTTTTACCATTTAGACATCATGCTCTAGGATCTAAACGACTATAAATAAGTATCATGTTTATAAGGTTAAAAATCAGTATAATGTATAGAGATCATGCCTATAGGAATTCCCAAGCGAAAACCTACCTGTTTCCATTTCCCGTTCAACTAGATATCATATCTATAGAAATTAAATCAGCAAGACTAGATATCATGCCTATAGGAGTTAGAACCAGCAATAATGGATACCATCATCTGCAGAATCTGAGACTAGTCTAATTTAAAATCAGTCTATCCCGAACCAGTTTTTTAATAATTTAATCCCCTATTAAACACGGTTTAGCAAGCATGCCTATAGGATTTCAAACCGCTCATCTATAAGTTTGTTACTGCTTTGCCACATTCTAATCCATAATAGATACCATGCTCATAGGATTCTGCCCTAAACACTTAGGCAAACCTTAGGTAATAACAATAAATAAAACTGAGCCCGTTAATAATTGCTACAACCAGCAGGCAGGCCTGATTCGAACTTCTTATCTGAGTTATGTAATAAATTGGTCTGCTTCAACAGCTTAAACTCCCCTTTTGCCTAAATATTTCCAGACCCTGCTTGTCGTTTGAGTCATGCTATTTGATTGCCTTGTTTGTGGGGGTATATGTGAGCCTTCATTGTTTATGTGCTTCCCCTGTTATTGTGCTACATGTTTTGTATGTCGCCTTAGATTTTTCACCTTTGAAACTCCAAGTCAGCCTAATACCCCTCCCTTTTTGGAATAGTAGTCCTAAGTGCCTCTGGGACTGATAGGAATGGGACGGGTAATAACATGCAATAGTGGTCGAGACCAATCTGCGCTTTAGTACCTTAACAGGGTGGGAAGGGTAGATATGGATATGATGACCGGTGCGCTAATAACACGTGTAGCCTCTCTTTTGAGGAGTGATTACAGGGTATTGCACTGATGTGATCCATATTATTAATAAACCTAGGACCCCCTTCCCCTTTCTTTCTTTGTCTTTAAAATATTATGACTTCTTTCCAAAATCAGCCCTTTAATAACTGCTCTTTCATACTTTGTTGACTTTCAAGTATTTGTGTATTAAAATCCCCTCTTATTTGAGCCATATCTGCTTACATGTTAATTGCACCACACTAGTGCATCCTGAGGGGTGCCTAACATCTTCCCCTTAGGATAATTTCAAGCCCTTACCCTATCTCTGGTTATCAAAAAATGTAGTTATAGTGAACCTTATAGGTGTCCTAATGCACCCTAAATCATTAGGTGGTGACTCTTCAAAATGCAAATCCCAGTTCCCAAATGGAACGAGTTGCCCCATACCCAAAAAATGTCATAAAACTGATTCTCCCGCCGTGAGGAGGGAAAAAACGGGGCGCGACATGGATCTCTTTATTCATCGGTTTTGATCACATTTACCCCCCTCGCCCCTGTGATTCAGGAGAGAATTGTTGTGGGCATTAGGTGCAACCTCCTTTTGTTGTATAACCTTAGTGTCAATCGGTGTTTGGATCTTATCCTTCAAAGTGCGACATTCATCGATGGTATGACCCTTCATGCCCGAGTGGTAGGCATATGTCTTGTTTGGATTGACCCACTGAGAGGTGTTTTCCATGGCAACAACTGGAATGGGAGTGACATAACCGAAAACCTAAAGTCTTTAATACAAGTGATCGATAGGTTCACCAATAGGGGTGTATTGTCTGGGCGATCTACGGCCGGAATTTGGTTTGGGTTTTTGGTAGTTTTGGCGGGCTGGTGGTGAGTGGTAATATGCTGGCTGACTGTTGTAAGTAAGGTAAGTGGCGGCGGATTGTTGGTATCTGGGAGGTGAAGGCTGATATGTGGGTGGTGGTGTTTGGTATGTGAGGGGATACTTCGAACCTTGGGCTACCGTCACTGCCCCTACTTCCTTCTTTTTAGAAATACCACCCGACTCCAAGGCTTTGTTTGTAGCCTGTAGTGCCTCAAAATATGTCACCACTACGCTTTTAATTCCTTCCTCTTTCTTTCTCCTAATTTGATGATATCGGTGAACTAATGGTTTTCAATAACCATCAACCTTTCATAGTATTGCGGATCTAGAGCTTCGACGAAGAACTTATTCATCTGTTCTTCTTCCAGTGCTGGCCTTCCCTTCGCAACTTCCGACCTCCATCGAATAGCATACTCGCGGAAAGTTTCTGTTGGCTTCTTCTTACGATTCTGAATATAAAAGACGTCTGGCGCATTTTCTGTATTGAACCTAAACCGATCCATAAAATCTGACGCCATTCTTACGCAGTAAACCCATTTCTTTAGATTTTGACTGATTTACCAAGACAGGGCATCTCCAGTGAGACTCCTCATGAACAGCTTCATGCGGATTCTTTCATCTTTACCAACCCCTATGAGCTTGTCACAATATGTTCTCAAGTGTACCTTCGAATCCCCTATCCCGTCTAACATTTCGAACATAGGAGGTCTATAACCCTCTGGTAGTTCTACGTTCGGCTGAATAAATGAATCTTCATAATTCAGACCTTCGATGCCTTTACGACCGTCAACACCCTAGACTCGACTAGTAAACTTCTTGAGATCCTCTTTGATGTTCTTGATAAGCAGGTCCTTCTCTGCGGATTCAAGAATGTATAGAGTTTGTTGTGGAGTATGGGGTAAGGTTTCCACATATATGGGGTTGCTTTGATGGACTCTAGGAATTAGGGCATAGTGATGGTCATTGGTTGAATTTTAGGGATCACAGATAAGTTGTGATGCGTTTTGAGGAGTGTGGTAGGTGTGGTTTGTCGATACTGAGTTGGGTGGTGGTGATGCTGTGGAGGTGTAGGTATTGGTGGAGGATTAGGATTTTGAGGACGTGTGGCATACTGATGAGGTGTGGGAGGATTTTGTTGGTTTTGTGTGTTCTAAAGAGGTGCCGGATTTTGAGTGTTTATGTTCTGTTGGTTGATATTGGGGACGTTCTGGGTAAGGGAAAGATTTTCCAAGTTCCAGACCTGCTCAAGATCCCCTTGTAACTCCAATATCTTCTGTACTAATAGTAAAACTAGGTCATTCTGTGCCGGAGTACTCCGACCATCCGAAGTTTCAACATTCTTTGCATTCGTAGCGTTGTCTTTCCTGATACCACTCATATCGTCCATTTTAGGTTTTCCCTTGCTGTTAGGATCACTTGGAGGAGGAGGAAGTGGAGGACCTCTAGATCTGGTGTGGTATGTTGATGATGCAGTATGCACAAACCAACCTTAGGGGATGGGAATAAACAAATAAAGAAAAGAAGAAAACAAAAAGGTAAGCAAGTCAATAAGGAGTATTAAAGGGATATTTGCGGTATTTAAACACATATTGCAGAATTATAAATTTTCCTCCTAGTTTGGGGGACCTCATTGTGCCCGAGGTAGGCCTAAGCGACATATATATTTGGAGAAAATCGATGCCAATAACTGCTTCATTTCATTAATATGATAAATTAACCAAATCTCTACTAAAACGACAATAATTATAAAGAGTAACTAATGGCATTTGCCTTATTACAACCAAAGTCTAAAATGAGTCTAGAAAGCAAGTAAAACATCATTCCTAATCTATTTGGTCCCAGTAAAACTAATGTCCATGCTTGGCCTTCTTTGCTCCATCAATCAGATTCCCAGGTCGCGCATGTCCAACAGCAGATATGCCCTTCCGAGGAGCCCTCCTTCATTGCCATCCATGTTTTGACAGCCTGCAACCCTCTTTCTCATTTTCCCTTCCAGCTCCATCAACCCTTGCTCCAAATATTCCAACCTCTCTGTTGATTTAGTAGCAATTTCCTTCCACTCGTTGATTACTTCCATGTCCACTTTATGATAATCCACATTCTGGCTTTAGACTCGAAAACCCTTTTGCGCAACATCCTATATTTGACTTGTGCTTGAGAAGCGTCATCTATAACCATGTTCTTTGGATTAATACCCGGCTTGACATCTCCTGCTATATCATCTACCAACCATGATGGATAGAAGTGCACATGGACGGCATGATACCGATCTGGCTCAATGGTATCTTTCTCCACAATGATCTTTTGATGCCACATGTGTTCTGCCTCGAACTTTAACGGAATGGCGTTCCCCTGGAAGTCTTCTTTGTACTGAACCATTTTTCAAACTCGTGGTACAACCTGTTTTCTTCCAGCTTGCCTTATAACCCTGATAGGAGCATAAGGATAGATCCCCCTCAATCCGATTATCACTAGATGAGGAGTATCTCTCGGCCTGATGATGAATTCACAGCTAGGGAACCACTCGAACATCCAATGTCCTTGTCATTAGTCAACGTGCCAAAGAAATGTGCCCAGCTCACAACGTTTTCTGGTTGTGCGAATATATTTGGGATAAAAGTCATTCTCTTCGGATGATGATAGGCTATGTGGTCATTCCATGATCGTCGCAAAAGTTCTTGACTGTATTCTCCTCCAACAACCATACTTGCAGCAACAGATTGCAACCCTCGAAATGCCTATACCTCTTTTTGCAACGGTCTAAAGCCCGGTACATATCACCCAGAATCATAGGGACAATAGTATAAGTTTGCCCCCCAATCCCCTCCATTAAGGTCTTAGTGACTATAGCTTGGCGAGTGTGGATCCTTTTCTCCCTGTATTGGGAATACCAGCATCCCCAGAAAGCAGACAATGAATACATAAACCGGTGGTGAGTCCAACCCAAAGAAGTAATGGAATACTCATCATGATAAAGGCGATATAACTTATTGTGCCCATAACGCTCATAAAGAAAATCGAATGGTATGTAAGATTTCTTCAAACAGACTATCTCATGGGAGCCTAGTGAAACCTCCTATTTCTTCTAAAAGGGGAGTAATTTCTATGTCACCAAATCGAAAAATGGCTCTGTTCTCATCCTACAACATGGTGGCGTCCTCAATTAACACATTGTTTGGATGAATGTCTAACAAGGATGGTAAATTTCCATGAACTCTTTTCACATGATTTTCCCCACTTGGTGCGAGATTTTCCCACCAATCCAGCAGCAAAGGTGGTATATTTTGAACCATGCTGAACTTGGAACTTCGTGCCTCATTTCTGCAAAACATATAAAGTTAGCCCTTTCCCCCTCCGAATTTGGCTATTTACACGTTAATGGTCAATATATTGGCACGTTTTCTTCAAATAATGCACACATCTTGATTATATCCATTGGGATTATGGAAATCTCGGCGGACTTTGGACAAGGCTTATCTTAGTGAGTTATTACGCGGACAGCGTTTTAGCCCATACTAGGTTTGGACATGATGCATGCATAGTTAATATTAGAGTGGGGGTTTCTAGAAGAGTCTAGACTTGTACCCTCAGTGAACAACTTTAGAGGGAAAGGCACGGAACCGTCGACTGCACCGCTGATCGACTATTTTTACCGCAAATAAACCTTTCCAAATTTAAAGGGTGATTTAGGAAGAGCGCGGACACTCATCAAGCGCCGGTATGGTTGTAATTACGCACGAGTGGAATATGATGTGGAACATGCTTTATGCAAAGATAAAATAACACGTTGTCAAATATTTTGCATGATAAAAATAGTAACAGTGGTATTAAATGAAATGTAAGACATAAAAAGAAAGAAAAACAAAGAAGAAGTTAGTTCGCGCGATGTGGAAATTGTAATAAAGTAGACAAGGGAATGAGGGTGGGGAGAGACATGATGTAGCAATTCGTAAAAAATGACTAAAGGAAATGCATGTTATGACCAAATTGAGCAGAGATTTGCATATTTAGCGAATTCAAATAAGGGAAAACGGGAAAAACAGCGTATAGGTAGCAATAAAAAGGAAAGGGAGCGGGATATTCATGTAACAACAAAAATAATAAAGACACGTTCATCAGAGAAGACTAGTTCATATAGACCAAGTTTGCTATGGTAAGAGCCTAAAAATATCCCCAGCAAAGTCGCCATTTCGTCGTGCCCCTTTTGCTTGCGAAATCGGGTTTCAACACGTGACAACTCTTTTAAGGAAGGTGTTAAAAGAGAGAGTCCTACCTAACGGGTTTTGAGGTGCGTTAGGGAACCTATTTGCAAATAACTCTGGTTTAACCAGTTTTCGTCACCAAAGATCGGGTAAGGGCTCAAGTTACCTCGAATAGAAGGTATTAGGCATTTTTCATGGTCCACAACTGTGGGTCCCAGCTGAACTCGAATTATATGAATTAGTCAAGATAAACAAGGATAGAAAAAAGAAAGAAATTTGGGATGTTTTATTAAACACAAATAATTGATTTTAAAGATAAGATAGGGGGTCCTAAATTTTATAGCCTAAAGGATCACACCTTGCAACATAAATAATACTTCGTAACTCCCTCAAGATGGGGTGTTACTCATATTATTTAGCATGTACAGACTATCATTTCCTGCTACCCGATTACTATGTTTAAGTTGTTACCTAAGGCGAACTAATTGATTCTAAGCCGTACCTTATGCGTACACTACCCGTCCCATGCCTATGGTCCAGGAGGAGTTTGGACCTATATTTTGGGTGGTTCTAAAATTAACTTAGGTTGCTCAAAATGAGAAAACTAGGCGACATACAAAACAAGTTGGACATCATATAAAAGCAGTTAAGGGCTCAAGTTAGCCTCCACACTTATACAACAAATGCACGCAAATAAATATGCAAATTATGAGCTTTCAGAATTCAGAACCTTAAACCTATAGACATGATTTCTAGATGACTTTGAACCAAAGTACGGGCAGTTCTAGATGCAAGGTGCCATTTCATACTTATTGACAACTAATAGTTGTAGGGGGGGAATATTTGGTATTACAAGCGGATAAATGCAATTGCAGATTATAAGTAATTAAACCTATAGACATGATTGCTAGGTGATTCTGGATTCCAGTATTATAGAGGTAATGTTATAATTACTGACGTATTAGAATGTTGTTGGTCCTATAAACATGATATCTAGTCATTTGTATAAATGGGCAAGGAAGTCGTCAATAAAGATCCTCTGGGTGGGTTTTCTAACTATTGACAATTGGGTTTGATTATAAATGTTTTATCCCTATAGGCATGCTTTCTAGGCAGGTAGTATGATGCAATAACGAATTTAAGTAATTAAAATCCTATAGGCATGATGTCTATTGTAACATGCGAGATAATATCAAATTAGGTGGTCAGATCCTATAGACATGGTTTCTAGTGTACAGTGTAGGACAATAGCAAATGAAGTGATTAATCCTATAGGCATGCTTTCTAGTGATCATACTGAGGTGAATTGAAAGATAGTTCATTGACATATTGTTCTTATAGGTAGGTTCTCTAACAATGCATAGCAGTAAGAAACAATTGTGGCACTCACGTTTGCAACAGGCAGTGTGCACATGTATGCTTATCCTAATGACATGATTTCTATAGCGTACATGTAGATCGAATGGCACATATAGCAAGTGAATCGATAAGTCTTATAGGCATATTATCTACCCCTTTCATGTAAACATTAAGAATCTACCCATTCCCCATTTTTACTAACACCCAGTTGTTCATTAAAAAGATATTACAGGCTCAATAGTAATGTAATTATAAGTATTGTACAAATAATGGTCGTAGGCTCATAGTAGGCCCAACAAGAAACACCCAGCATTGCCTGGGCCTTCAGCAACTCTCACGCAGCATGCCCTGGAATCGTATTCATTAGCACAACCCAGAATCTATAGAAGAATTTAGGCTAGATCAGACAACCATAGGTTGACCAACAAATTTATATATTCAGTAGATCATAGGCAGAAAGAGTGGAGTGTCAGAGATAGTGCAGGTTTTAGTATTAGGGTGAATGATCAAGGACCCAAATCCTAGTGTGTCAGAGTTCACAAGGGCCTCAAATGGACTCCAAGCAGTGCTCACACTAGGGAGGTCAATAGCAAGAGCCTTGAAACCTTGGCTTTCAACCGGCTAAGAATAAGGAGTTGAGAATAGCATAAGTGACAATGAGGGAGAATGGACAATAGCTGAGGGACAGAAGTGGGGGAACACACTTATAACCTAAAGTAGACATAGCCATAAAGAGCAACTAATCAAACAGGCCAGCAAGGTTAGCAGAATTTCAACACATAGCAAAGTACCACATAGACACCCATATATTGGAAGAAGTTGGGGAAAGAAACAGGTTTGCATAGGTTATCAGTCATGACACTAAACCAATTGAGGCTTAGGAGGTTCAGATTAAGCTAAACATGCATCCTAGGGGCATGCTAATCAGTACTTAGACATGATGGGGGACACATTCCGTGATAAACATTGGAAGAAACAGGGTATCAAATGAACAAAGGACAGTCTGGCAAACATATTAGCATAGAAGCAAGATCATAGTCGATAGAAAATAGTCTTAATACAAATTGCGACACATTATACATGCAGGACAAACATTGCAAGGACTCAGAACAGTGTAAGATAGCAAAACTCATACCAAATATCACATATGGGTATTCTGGGATTGTCATAGTAGACTAAACAACTAGAGAAGATATAAATCATGTCGCAAAATGGTTCAAGTAGGGCATGGAAAAACAGGTTGAGGCAACTATTAAGATCTCAATCAGTCACTAATGGGGTATGGGGATCAAGTGAGCATGGTGAGTGACAAAATAGCAAGTGAACATATCATAATTAACACAGACATTCTAGCATTCACTATAGAGGTTAAAAACAAAATAAATAAGCATGAATTAGGGAAACATCTAGACCCCTGCACTCATATTACCCAAGTTAGGCTTAGGCATACACAGAACTAGTAGCATTAGGAGGAGAGTCAGATGCTAACGAACTTAGAACAAAGTAGAATTAACAAACTCGTGCACAAAAGTAATCTAGAAAACATATTAAGCCAAGAATTTCAGAGGTGATAACATACACAAATCAAGAACACAGAGGGATGAATTGCAAGAGTCAAGTAGCTTACCAGTTAGACGAACAACAAACAAAAGAAAAAGATCACAAGAACCCAGAAGCCTCGATGCGTCAAAGTTCCCAAGGGCTTCAAAGAATCCCGGGCAATGCTTGCAGCCAGAAGAGTTCGAACAGTAGATTCTCTATGGCCTTGTATTTCACCCAGCCACCACAAAACAAAGAGCAAGATAATAAAGGAATTCACAGAGCAAAGCCTCAAGTTTTTAGTGAGATTTTTGATTAGGGTCTATCTAAAAAGGGGAAGGGGAATGGGTTTATATAGCAATAAAATCGGATGCACAAAAAAGGAAAATAATTGATCAAACACAAGTAAGGAAAGAAATCAAGTAAACATAGACGAAGAAAAGGAGGAAATCTCACATGCAAGTCAGTAAAACAATAGAAAAGGAAAAGTATCAAACTCCAAACCCTAGTTAGGGTTTTAAACTCAAAATCTGGCAACTGGTATGAAAGATCCAGTTAATCTCGCGTATATGGACGGAATATCACACAAATCTTCAATATTGAATCAATTCTCGTTCGATATAAAGGTGGTATTTCCCAAAATTAGGCAAATACCTAATTAATACCATCGAGTAGCTAGTACCAAAGGAACCCAAATATGGTAAGCAAATAGTGGTAAAATCCCATTATCAACGAGATTAGGAGAGGGGATTGGGGGTGAGACAATTAGGGTTCGTAGAAGATGAGAGAGTGTGAGGGCGCCGGAGTAGAGACAATATATCTATAGGGTTAGGGTTGGGTTATAAGAAGAAAGGGGGGAAATGTTATGAGTCGTTGATCACTTTTGATCAACGACTAGGATTTGTGAGGAGTTGGGTCAGTTTTTTGGACTGGATTGGGAATTAGGGTCGTTTAGATTGGGCTTAGGGGGGTTGGGCCAGAGATTTGGGTAGTTTGGGTCCAAAAATAGGCAAAATTTGGGCATTTATTTAAATACCCTAAAATTCATCAAAAGTGATTTATAAAAATACTTAATAAATAAAATAAAATACTATTTACGCTCTGAAATGTTTAATATAATAACTTTGTATTATAAAATATAAATACGCTCTTTTGGCAAAAAATAATATAAAATAGAGGGCAATTGTGTGAATATATGCCATTATTGCAAAATTAGACAAAATAGCTTAAAAATGCTAGTGTAATTACATGTAATGAAATAAAATGTTTGAAACATATATTATAGGTGAAAAATAAGTATTTTGTGTAACCAAGTCGTCACAAGATAATTTAAAGTATAATTACTACATATTAAAGTGCAAGAAAATTAACTTAAAGCTCTAAAATTTATGGAAAATTATGGAAAATGCTTACATAAATTCTGTAAATTAAATAATGATGCAAATATACTATTTTGATAGTATATATATATATATATATATATATATATATATATATATATATATATATATATATATATATATATATACAATTTAAAAATATGAGGAAAAAATTGGGTATCAATAATGCACATGCATCCTTGTATTATCTGTTTCCAAATTGATATCGAGCATGTGACCATGCCGGGCGGATTATGATTGGGATCTTGTGATCATACCGATCAGATTGTGATGGTCAGCATGTGACTATGTCGGGTGGATTATGAATGTAAGCCTGTGATCATGTGGTTATGGGCATATGTGCGATGTGTTACGTCATGTAGTTCTAGTTGGTGGGAATAGGCATAAGTTGTTGCAGCTAGTTAGGTTGGTACGGTGTGTTGATGTAGGAATCGGGTCTTTAGGAAACAATCGGATGGTGATAAATTTCGTTCCAAGGCCTTTAGTGTGGGTGGAAGAAATAATATTCAGTTAAGTTAGTGATGTCCGACCTATGTGGATTGGATGACATAGGATCACCCGCGAGTATACGTATGGTGAGTACACTTCGTGACTTGATGACTTCGAAATGGTTCTTGGCATGTTCGAGGATGAACGTTTGTTTAAGAGGGGGAGAACGTAACGACTCGACTGGTCACTTTGAGAATTAGCATCCCATTCGGCGGCTTAAGGTCTTGCGCAGATTCGTATTATGTGTTATGACTTGCGTGTGTGGTCAAGTTTGAATTTTGGATGATTCGGGGTCAATTTGGAAGAAGGATTCTTTTTTTAGAAGCTTAAGTGGTAAGAGTTAACAGGAGTATTGACTTTTGTGTAAACGACTCTGATTTGAGCAATTTTTTCGCGGGTTTGTCAAGAAAATCATTGGGGGAAGTTTTTTTCACCCGGAATTTATTATATTTCATGATTCCATCTTTACTTCTATCTTTTAATTACTGGTTTGAGTTGGGAAAAATAAAGATTTTTAGAAAACTCTCAAAAATGTAAAATGATGTTTTGAAGGGCGATTTGATATCGGAATTTGATAAAATTGGTATGGTTGGACTCGTATTGGAATGGGTGTTTGGGTTTTGTGAATTTTATCGGGTTCTGAGGCGCAAGCTCGGGGGTTGACTTTTGTGTTGACTATTTAGTTTTAATAAAAAAATGAAGCTTTATCATACGGAAATATTTCCTATGAGTTTTATTTATGATCTGAAGTTATTTTTGCTAGATTTGAGCTGTCCGGAGGTTGTTTAACTCGAGAAGGTCATTTTAGAGTATCAATCTAGCTTCTTGAGGTAAGCATCTTTCCTAACTTTGTGGGGGGAACTACCCCTTAGGACTTAAGTCGGTTGTGCTATTTGTGTCAAGCGGAAGCCGTGTATGCGACGTGACGAGTACGTACTCGGGCTTATTTTTGGAAATTTGACCGTTTAGGGCTCTTAGGTTCTTATGTTCCTTAAATGTGAAGTTGTTTTAGCATGTTAAATCCTTCATTTACTAAGTCCACCCTTCTGTATCTTATTTGGAATTGATTGGATCATGTTCTACCCTTGTTGCCAATTAAACTCTTACATTCCTTAATTGAAGTTGTTGCCTCTTTATTGCTTTGTTGTATTTCTCGTAGTTGCGTAACCTTAATTGAAGTTATTATTATTTCTTCTGTAATTACTTAACCTTAATTTAAGTTATCTAGAGTCATTAATCTATTCTAATCGATGTTGTGTTTAAGAAAGGGTGTTGTTCCTTGTTGAATTACTTTTCCGTTCATTTTGTTGTTATTAAGATTCTATATATATGTTGAGTTGAGCCATGGGCTATTTGTTGTGAAAATATTGATTTTGTTGAATCTTTGGAAACGTTCTAGCCTATGGGCACTTGTGATACGAGTTGATATATTATGTTGTTGTGATGATAGCACATGTGATTTGTTGTGTAGTTTGGTTGTTGTTATGCGGAATATAAGGGTGGCATCTCAATGTTGTTGAATTTATGGAATGATACGGGTATCTATATAAGAGATAAGGTGGCTAACGATTATGTCAGGGGGGAGTGATATAGGTGGCTATAGGAGAGATAAGGGTGGCTAATGAGAATGTCAGGGCGGAGTGATAAGGGTGGCTATCAGAGAGGTAAGGGTGGAAAATGTCAGGGATGATGTGTGATGGTTGGAGACATTGTGCTGGTGATTTTCGTGTGATGGCGTGCTTTTCCTTGTGTGTTTCACACATCATGCGTGACTTTCCTTGTTATTTCGATGAGCTATTCGATTTCTTTGATATTACATGTTGACTTGGGTTGCAGTTGTACACTCGCACAAGTGCCACTTATACTAGCTCAGGAGTATGAAACTTGACATTTATTGATCATGCCCATGTGTTCTTGTATTATCTGTTTCCATGTTGATATTGAGCCTGTGACCATACCGGGCGAATTATGATTGGGAGCATGTGATCACGCTAGGCGGATTGTAATTGTGATCCTATAACTATGCTGGGTGGATATTGAATTCGAGCCTGTGATCATGCCGGGCGGATTAAGATTTTAGCGCGTGAGTTGTCGGTGCGGTTGTGACGCTAGATGTGACCACGTGATGCCGTAAGTATATGATGGTAGGTTGAGACCCATGACTTGTGACTATGAGATGAAATACCACAGAGTGTTTTCGTTGTGAAACTTGTGTTAGAACAACTTGATTACTTGATTGTCCTTTGTGTTTCCTTATTTGGCTTCACCGTGTTCTTATTTCTTTACTATTTATATAACTTGTTCGCTCTTGTTGCCATTGCTGATTTCCGCTTTCCGTTATTAGTTTTATACTCATATACTGCACAGGTTATTTGTCTAGTGAGTGTCTTGACTTGTACCTCATCACTACTCTACCGAGGTTAGTCTTCATACTTACTGGCTACCGACCGTGGTGTACTCATACTACACTTCTGCACATTTTTTGTGTAGATCCAGGTACTCTGGAGCATGTTGATTGTTAGATAGTGTATTACATATTGCTTTGGAGACTCAAGGTATATCTGTTATCCCGTTAGCAGGCCTCGGAGTCACCTTCGGAAGTTATTTTGTGTAGTTTACTTCTACTCCGTAACAGTTGTATTTAGAGATTTTTTAGTGAACTCTGTAGAGCTTACAACTTGTACTACCAGTTTTGATATATTATTTTATGTTGTAAATGTTGGATTCATTTAGAAATATCCGGTTTCTGCTTAATGGTGTTGTTGGTTAATTTCTATCAATTTATTCAGTAAGTGCTAGGCTTACTTAGTCGTAGAGATTAGGTGTCGTCGTGACATCCTACGGAAGGAAACAAGGGTCGTGATATAGGTCTCCACTACTCATTCCCATAATCTTTTCAATGGGCAATTCTAAATTGCCAACATATAAGTTTAATTTAGTTACTAACAACAGTCATAGATTTAATTTAGCTAAGAACAATCAATTTTTACAAATCAAACTAGGAGGAATTAAACAAAATCACTGTATTTCAAAAAATAAAATCAAAGGAGGTGAGGGAAATACCTACCTGGGTAGTGGAGGTATGGAGATACAGGAGAGGAAGGTCGCTGGCGGAGCTGGTGCTGGGGCGTTAGTGGACCTAGGCAGCGGGCTGGGTGGGGGGAGGGAGAGAGGAGTTTGAGTGTGAGAGAGAAAAGAGAGAAAGAAAAAAGAAAGGGGTGGGGGGAGGGAGGGTTAAAAATGGTTTCCGACCGGTTCGGTGACTAACGAGGTCAACAAAGTCAAACCATATCAAATCAACTCGGAATGAAATCAAATTGCGCACACAATTTCCAAATGACATAACAAACATATTCCAACTCCCGGAATAATAATCCGAAACCAATATCATCAAAGTCAACGCCCGGTCAAAATTATGAATTTTCCAAACCTTCAAATAGCCAACTTCCGCCAAATAGCATCACGACCCAAACTACCATATCGTGATGGCGCCTATCTTGATACTAGGCAAGCCGACTCTTTACCAAAAAAATCCGATATTTCAAGTTAAAGATAAATTCAAACCATTTAATAATAAAACTTCATAAAGAAATTCTGAATAATGAAAGTGCGGAAAGAAAAGTCCGACATCGGGGTGTCACTACTCATGAGCATCTACTAAAAATCTGTTTGAATATACCAAGACTAACATACTCTAAAAAAGTAACTACAAAATAAACTATAGGAAGATAGGAGGGAGAAGAACTGGGCTGCGATTGCCAGCAGCTACCTTGCCAACTCCGAGAAGAATCTACAGCTAGACTACTCAACAGCCGCTACCGGGTCCTGATACGCCTAGATCTGCACATATGGTGCAGGGAGTAACGTGAGTACGCCAACACAGTAAGTAACCAAAGTAAATAAAGGCTGAGGAGAAGTGACGAGCAACAAAGCATAGAAAGTTCATATATGGAAAACCTAGTAAAAATATAACAGTCTTTTAAAAAACAGAGTTTGAATCAAATCATTTCGTTTAAACTCAGTATCAGTAAATCATTTGAAGATATTTTCCAACAGTTCTCAAACAGAAGCTTAGTGCAACAGTAAGCAAAATGAGGGAATCATAAACATCCCCTGGGGCAAAACATTACTCACGAACGGCCCCTCGGGCAAACCTCTCAGTCACTCGTATACAGACCCTTGGTCATATCTCATATCACTCACACTCAGGGTACTACCCGCGCTCACTAAGGGTGTGCAGACTCCGGAGGTGCTCTTTCAGCACAAGCGCTATAACAGGCCACCTCATGGTATACATCAATCAGGCCCTCGTCCCCACTCAATCATGAATCAGTAACAACATGCTGCGGCGTGCAGCCCGATCCCATAAATATCCTTTCAAATCAGGACCTCGATCTTACTCTGTCATAAACCTCTCAAGCCACTCGGTCTCTCAGTAAAAACAGGGTACTCAGCCCAAAACAACATTTTATATGCATCAAAACAGAGTAATAAAGACTGAGTTATGAAATCAATAAGTGTAACAAGACTAAGTATAGATTTTCAACAAAAAATAGTGAGAGGATAATATGAAAAAGGCCCATAAGGGTCCAAACAATTCTGGCACAAGGCCCAAACATGGCATTCAGCCCAATTTGTAGAAACTCGTTATTAAACACATAAGTATCATATAGTTTCAACCAAATACACAACTTTATAGTTACTACGAGATGGACCAAGTCAAAATTCCCAACGGTGCACGCCCACACAACCGTCACCTAACATGCGCGTACCTCAAAATAGTAAAACGATACAAAATCTGGGGTTTCATACCCCCAGGACTGGATTTACAATTGTTACTTACCTCAAACCGGTCAAATCTCTACTCCGCGATGCTCGTGCCCCTCGTCTTGGCCTCCAATCGCTCCAAATCTATTCACAACCAGAACAATACCATCAAAATGTGCTAATGGAATGAATTCCACAAGAAAAACTATCAAATTAGGAACAAATCCCGAGATCCTCTCAAACCCGGCCCCCGGTCCCATGTCTCGGAATCCGACAAAAGTCCCAAAACTAGAAACCCCTTTCTCTCACGAGTCCATACATACAAGATTTATCAAAATCCGACTCCATTTGTCCCCTCAAATCCTCAATCAAACTCTCCAAAATCCCAAGCCCTAACCCCTCATTTTCACCCTTAATCACCACTAATTACATGATTAATCAACGGGAAGTTACAAAATGAGTATTAGGGCTCAAATCACTTACCTCGATGAAAACCCCCTTGAATCCCTCTTCAAAATGCTCCCAAAAGCTCCAAAACCGAATAAAAATGGTGAAGAATGACCAAAAATTCGTGAAAGGTTCAATATATACTTTCTGGCAAGGCTTTCCGCACCTGTGGTCAAAATAGCGCACCTTCAGTGCCGCTTCTGCACCCAAATGTTTGCATCTGCGGAAGTCACTTAAACTTCTAAAACTGCACCTACGCCCCATGTCTTGCACCTGCGATCTCGAAGATGGGACAAAACATCCGCTTCTACGACTCCACTCCTGGCCCTCAATTTCCGCATCAGCGGCTTCCCAACCGCACCTGCGACCTCGCACCTGCGGTCCCACGCCGCAGGTGCAGTTATCACAGAACATAGTAGCTTCCGCTGCATTTCCAAGTGCAAACTCTCCGTTGACCATCTGAATTCATCCCGAGACCCTCGGGACCTCAACCAACAATACCAACAAGTCACATAACATCTTTCAAACTTACTCTAACCTTCGTATCTCTCAAAACAATATCAAAACACCAAATCACCCTTGGATTCAAGCTTAAGAACTTCTAAACATCCAAATTCCGCAAACGACGCCGAAACCTACTAAATCACCTCCGAATGACCTGAAATTTTGCACACACATCATAAATGACACTACGAACCTACTCCAACTTCCAGAATTCCATTCCAACCCTGATATTAAATTTTCCACGGCCGACCAAAATCACCGAATTTCCAATTTCGCCAATTCAAGTCTAATTCTACCACGGACCTCGAAATCACATTCCGAACGTGCTCCAAAGTCTAAAATCACCTAACGGAGTTAGCCGAACCATAAAAATCAAATTATGAGATCATTTACTCGTAAGTCAACATCCGGTTGACTTTTCCAACTTAAGCTTTTAAATAGGGGACTAAGTGTCTCATTCCACACCGAAACCACTCCGGACCCAAACCAACCAACACAATACGATGAAATACAGCTGAGGAATACATAAGGAAGCAAAAATGGGGGAAACGTGGCTATAACTCACGAAACGACCCGCCGGTTCATTACATCCACCCCCCCTCTTAAACAATCGTTCCTCCTCGAACGAGTCTAGAAACATACATGAAGCCTCAGATAGGTGTGGATATATGCTCCGCATCTCCTGCTCGGTCTCCCAAGTAGCCTCCTCCATGGGCCGACCTCTCCACTACCCTTTCACTGAAGCTATATCCTTTGATCTCAACTTTCGGACCTGCAGCTCCAAAATAGCCACTTGCTCCATATCATAAGACAAATCACCATCTAACTAAACTGTGCTGAAATCCAAGACATGAGACGGATTGCCGATATACTTCCGTAGCATAGAAACATGAAATACCGGATGCACGCCCGACAAGCTAGGTGGCAAAGCAAGCTCATAAGTCACCTCCCCAATCCTCTGAAGCACCTCAAAAGGCCCAATGAACCGAGGGCTCAACTTGCCCTTATTCCCAAATCTCATAACACCCTTCATGGGTGAAACCTTCAGTAGAACCTTCTCCCCAACCATGTATGACACATCATGAACCTTCCTGTCAGCATAACTCTTTTGTATTGACTGTGCTGTACAAAGCCACTCTAAAATCACTTCCACCTTGTCCAAAGGATCCTGTACCATGTCTGTACCAGAAAGCCTAGCCTCGCTCGGCTCAAACCAACCTACTGGAGATCTACACCGCCCCCCATATAAAGCCTCTAAGGAGACATGTGAATACTCGACTGATAATTGTTGTTATATGCAAACTCTGCGAGTGGCAGAAACTGGTCCCATGAACCCCCAAAATCAATGACACAAGCGCGCAACTTATTCTCCAATATCTAAATAGTTCGCTCGGACTGTCCGTCCCTCTGAGAGTGAAAAGTTGTGCTCAACTCAACTTGAGTACCCAATTCTCGCTGCACGGCCCTCCAAAACTGCAAAGTAAACTGAGTACCTCTATCTGAAATGATGGAAACTGGGACACTATGCTGACGAAAAATCTGTCGGATATAAATCTTAGCCAACCGCTCTGAAGAATAGGTAGTACACACAGAAATGAAGTACGCGGACTTGGTCAGCCGATCCACAATCACCCAAATAGCATCGAACTTTCTCAAAGTCCGTGGGAGTCCATCTACGAAATCCATGGTGATCCGCTCCCACTTCCACTCTGGAATATATATCTGCTGAAGCAAGCCACCCGGTCTCTGATGCTCATATTTCACCTGCTGACAGTTGAGACACCGAGCTACAAACCCCACTATATCTTTCTTCAATCTCCTCCACCAATAGTGTTGTCTCAAATCCTAATACATCTTTATGGCACCCGGATGGATGGAATACCGAGAGCTATAGTCCTCCTCTAGAATCGACTCCCGAAGCCCATCTACATTGGGCACACTGTATGCGGTAAAATCGAAGGGTCCAATTTTTGGCCATCATAACACCTTGTAAGCAAGCACTCCAAAGGCTCGAGACTACGGTCGAGATTTACCCCGAGGGGCCATCGGTGTCCAACCTNCTCAGACCCCAATGAGCACGTTACTGCTTACACTTGTGCAGTGAAGGGAAACGACCTAAGGGATGATGAGATCGAATCCTTCCTACTAAAAAAATTTGGAGAGACACTTTCAAAAGGGGCGATGATGTTATATCACAACCTGGACCCAAACTCGATAGATTCATGCTGGAAGATTCTTTCATAAAGGCACATCTTGGTGCCATCAAAGTAGCAACAAGGAAATCCAACGTCTTCAAGATCAATCAGAGGGAGAATGAGATGCTGCGAGAGTTTGTATCTCACTTTCAAATGGAACCAACGGAACTACCTCCGGTCTCCGACGACTGAGTGGTACAGGCCTTCACTCAAGGTTTAAACGAGCGAAGCTCGGAAGCTTCGAAGCAGCTAAAGCAGAACCTAGTCGAATACTCGGCGGTGACTAGGTCAGACGTCCACAACCGATACCAATCAAAGATCAGGGTCGAAGACGACCAACTAGGAGGCCCCTCGGGCTCAGTATATCCTAGCAGGCTTCTGGTGAAGGAGCCGAAGCCAAACAAAGAAAGGTACTAGCCATACATCGAAGATAGGAGAAACGCCCCGAGGCGTGACATACCCCGGAATGATCAAAGAACGGGCCGAGGGCAGAACCCTCGGGGACTCGGATATGCTGACGAAAAATCTGTCGGATATAAATCTTAGCCAACCGCTCTGAAGAATAGGTAGTACACACAGAAATGAAGTACGCGGACTTGGTCAGCCGATCCACAATCACCCAAATAGCATCGAACTTTCTCAAAGTCCGTGGGAGTCCATCTACGAAATCCATGGTGATCCGCTCCCACTTCCACTCTGGAATATATATCTGCTGAAGCAAGCCACCCGGTCTCTGATGCTCATATTTCACCTGCTGACAGTTGAGACACCGAGCTACAAACCCCACTATATCCTTCTTCAATCTCCTCCACCAATAGTGTTGTCTCAAATCCTAATACATCTTTATGGCACCCGGATGGATGGAATACCGAGAGCTATAGTCCTCCTCTAGAATCGACTCCCGAAGCCCATCTACATTGGGCACACTGTATGCGGTAAAATCGAAGGGTCCAATTTTTGGCCATCATAACACCTTGTAAGCAAGCACTCCAAAGGCTCGAGACTACGGTCGAGATTTACCCCGAGGGGCCATCGGTGTCCAACCTCGAGATAGTGCAAGTCGACAGTTATGATAAAAAAGTGGGAAGTTCCCTAGGCGAATGATTAGAGCTGACAAAGTCTAGTAGGCTAGCTCTGACCCATATCAGGGCATTAAATGGCTGTACCAGCCCCATATCTTTGTAATTAATGTATTTGTATTATCTTGGGATTCTCCCCTCATATATAAAGGGGATCCTTGTCACTTTGTAGATATCAGATACTCAATATTCAACACAAGAACATTCTCTCTGCTCTCTAACTTAACATATCCTCTTGAACTCATTACTTCCATTTACTGCTTATATTCATTGTGTTCTATTTATTGTTCTTCATTTATTGCTTATCATTGATCATAAAGAGCCATCACTGTAGCTCTCGTAAACTGTTAGCCTCTCCATCGACTGCCCACGGCAGGGTATAAGGCTTGACCTCGAGGCCCCGAATAAGCAAGCTCGAGGCCCCGCTTATCAGCCCATTGGTTTGGTTGTCACCCTGCTTTTAAGATCATATCTCATTTTCTAATCTTTTACATAGCATCCATTGCTTAACAACTAGCATAAAAATAGTTCACATATTTTTAGAACCACAAAATCAAATTTAATTGTAATTACCATTTTCACGGTAAACAGTTTGGCGCCCACCGTGGGGCTAAGAATAATAGTGATTATTTCTTGCTGGTTTAACTACGTAACGAAAGTTATCTTTCACTCTTTTTCTTGTCCAAGATCTTTGGTTTCAGGTCGAAATGTCTAACTCAGTAAACGCACATGAAAACATCAATCTTGAAGACCATGGAGAAAACGGTGTTGACTTCCCAGGTGTTGCTGTACCACCACGAAATCCTGAGAATACACCAGAACCAATTCCTGTGGATGCGGTCTCGCGCGATGCCCAACACATCAATATAAGCTCCCACACTAACTAGAGCGTGCGCCAAGGAGATCAACCAGAACCTCAGAAAACCCCAGCTGGGGAAGAACGGAAGGTTAGCCTTCACGTTATTTTTGAAATGTTACAGGCACAACAGCTGGTGATCGCTCAACTGCAAAGTCACCAGAAAACTCCCAGCACGGTAGCACCGGGGAGGGCTCCCCTAGCCGAGCAGGTACTAGAGAGATCAAAAACCAACGGGTCGGCAGCCGACCCCGTCATCGTAAAGATGCTCGAAGACCTCACAAAGAGGATCGAGTCGGGCGAGAAGAAGCTAGAAGCCAACGAGAAAAAGGTCGAGACCTACAATTCCAAGGTCGACCATATTTTGGGTGCACCCCCGTTCCTGAAAGGTGTGGATTCAAAGAAGTTCGTACAGAAGCCATTCCCATAGGAAGCATCTCCGAATCTCATTCCGAAGAAGTTCAGCATGCCAGACCTTCCAAAGTACAACAGAACCTCAGACCCCAATGAGCACGTTACTGCTTACACTTGTGCAGTGAAGGGAAACGACCTAAGGGATGATGAGATCGAATCCTTCCTACTAAAAAAATTTGGAGAGACACTTTCAAAAGGGGCGATGATGTTATATCACAACCTGGACCCAAACTCGATAGATTCATGCTGGAAGATTCTTTCATAAAGGCACATCTTGGTGCCATCAAAGTAGCAACAAGGAAATCCAACGTCTTCAAGATCAATCAGAGGGAGAATGAGATGCTGCGAGAGTTTGTATCTCACTTTCAAATGGAACCAACGGAACTACCTCCGGTCTCCGACGACTGAGTGGTACAGGCCTTCACTCAAGGTTTAAACGAGCGAAGCTCGGAAGCTTCGAAGCAGCTAAAGCAGAACCTAGTCGAATACTCGGCGGTGACTAGGTCAGACGTCCACAACCGATACCAATCAAAGATCAGGGTCGAAGACGACCAACTAGGAGGCCCCTCGGGCTCAGTATATCCTAGCAGGCTTCTGGTGAAGGAGCCGAAGCCAAACAAAGAAAGGTACTAGCCATACATCGAAGATAGGAGAAACGCCCCGAGGCGTGACATACCCCGGAATGATCAAAGAACGGGCCGAGGGCAGAACCCTCGGGGACTCGTCAGCAGAGCCGGGTTCGATAGGCGAGCGGGCTGGCGAAGGCACCCCGCTTGTCAGAACATAACTTCAATGTCGATGTTTCGGACATCGTATTCACCATAAGTAAAATCAGAGACACCAGGTGGCCAAGGCCTATACAATCAGATCCTTCGCATAGAAATCATAACTTGGTGTGTGAATTCCACAACACGCATGGCCACAGAACCGAATATTACCATCAGCTCCGGGAAGAAGTAGCAGACTACTGAGTAAAGGTCACCTCCGAGAGTTCCTCAGCGACCGGGCCAAAAACCAGTTCCGAGAAAGAGAGGCGACCAAGAAGAACCAAACAAATGAGTCACAACATGTCATCCACATGATCCTGGGAGGCATCGATGCCCCACAGGAACCCATGATAGGAAGAACAAAAATATCAATCACCAAAGAAAAGCGAACTCGGGGTTACATACCCGAGGATGCTCTCACATTCAACGACGAGGACATCGAGACCATGTCCCAACCTCACAACGATGCACTAGTAATCTCTTTCCTTGTGAATACATTTCAAATTGAACATGTACTTGTAGATCAAGGTAGCTCGGCCAACATTATCAGGTCGAGGGTGGTAGAGCAGCTCGGAATGCTTCACCAAATCGTGCCCACCTCTCGAGTCCTCAACGGATTCAACATGGCGAGCGAAACAACAAAGGGGGAAATCACCCTCCCAGTCAACATGGCCGGCACAACCCAAAATGCCAAATTCCATGTCATCGAAGGAGACATAAGATACAATGCCTTGCTCGGAAGGCCATGGATACACTGCATGAGAGCAGTACCATCAAATGATGAAGTTCTCGACGAAGGATGGGATAAAAACCATCTAGGGGGAATAGCATGCGTTAAGAGAAATGTTCGCAGTGCACGACGTAGCGCCGACACTAGCACCTCCATCTTCAAAAGAGCCAAAGGATAAGCAAACAGTAAAATAGCGAAAACAAGCTACATCCTCGGCCAAATCTGACCGAACGAAGCAAAGGACCGTATTGCGTCCTCGTAACAAACAATCGAAACATATCAGGGGCCAAAGCGCCGTCAGCACTAAGCGATCACCTCCATTTGTCAATTACATCTTATTCTAACCTAAGTGTAGGTATCCGATCAAAACAGCTGAAGCGCTTTCCAACTCGAAGGCCTTAGGTTTCAAAAGCATGCATTGCACTATTTTCCTTCGACCGGGTTTTTATCCCAAGAAGGGTTTTACCGACATTGTTTTTAACGAGGCAACATCTATATGCTACCTAAAGAAAACTCAACAAGTATAAAAGGCTTCATTTGCAATCAACCTCGAATACTGGGGCATCCCCCTGGAAGGTCACCTATTCAGAGAGGCCAAGATGTGCTAAATAGGGTCTCGATAGGAAAATAATGTATCGGGCCAAACGTTCGAACGAACCGTGACCGCATAGAATAACTGAGCCCTCAATAGCAAAGACATGTATACTTTTACCAAGTAATCAAAGAATACTTTCAAAAAGCATTTTGCGTTTCGAAGGAGCTCGATATTTTTACAAAAACGACTCCTCTGTAAAAAATGCCCCGAACACTCGGGGACTGGCGTCAACAGCTCGAAACAATGCGACCCCCGGGTCGGAGCTCCAAACTCGTAGGCCCTCAATGAGGCAACACAAAGATCACAAAATAACTCCAGAGCCAAAAACATCCCGAACACTCGGGGACTGGCGTCGAAAAACTCAAGGTCACATGACCCCCGGGGTCGGAAAACTCCAAAATCGTAAACCCTCAATAAGGCAACACCATGTTTACAAGTAATGGCTCCCGAGCCAAAAAACCACCAATGACTCGAGGATTGTCGCCAATCGCCACCCCCAATCGACTTAACAAAACCAGAGGCCATAAGACCACATACGGCCGGCCTCAGTCTCGTAAGACCTATATAAGGCAACAACAAAAATTGTAAGACCTCAAAGGCATGTAAAATCTGTAAGACCTCAAGCAAGGCATGAACCACACTTGTACCAGGTGACAATAACTGTAAGACCTCAAAGGCATGTAAAACTTGTAAGACATTATTAAAGGCATAATCTCGATCTTAAAGTTAAGTCTATATATCGAGCTTGTAAGACACCTAATAAGGCATACCCTCGATATAGACGCCGAAACTACTTCACTCGGGGACTGAAAGGCTGCGGCCAAATACATATGACTACGGTTGCAAGGCTGTACCATCCAAACTAACGCGACTCGGGGATGCCCGACCGTCGCTATAAAATCACAGGCCTTCAATTACTTCAAAAATAATTCGAAAAGAACCGGTTAAACAAGCTACCCTCGACATAGGCAAAAGAGCTTCGACCATGTCAGCTCCTAACTACAGGCTTCGAGATACTCAGCCTCCGAGCCAAACCTCCCGAGGTGCTCGATCATCGCCATATAACGGCTCACAATCGAGGTTTTATCAAACCGTTGAAGAGTCATGCAAACACAACTTCAAGGAAAAATAAAGCCTATATTAGAGGTCACACCGACCCAATGCATAAGAGCCACTGTCGCCAACCCATATAAAAGGTCGTACCGACCCAAAGCGTAAGAGCCACTGACGCTAGCTGACATTAAAAGGTCGTACCGACCCAACGCGTAAAGCCCTAAGGGCCAGCTTTAAATTCAAAAACTTGAGGGTCAAATGAGCTCGAGTCGAAACCCGACTCGGAGACTGGACCCGAAACAGTTAACTAAATATGCGTAAGGGTGAAAGCATTAGATCCTAAGACGCCAGCTAACATTAAAAGGTTATACCGACCAAAGCACGTAAGAGCCCACGGTAATAAGCCGCAGGGCCATGCTATGATTCTAGGATTCCTTTTAATTCGAAGACCAGTTCTTCTTGCTATTGGCTAACAAACATTAAAAGTTACATGAAAAACGAAGTCGCAAAATTTCTTTTTACACATATGTGAAAGAATACAAACTCTATTTACAAAGTTCCTTGAAAACACTATATACAAAATCAGAAAGGGAAAGGCCTAATCTACGCCCCCCCCCCCCAGGACTACGGCCCGTCAGCCTATCTTTCGCCATCCTCGACATCGGACAGAAGGGACTTAGCGTCATGTTCAGCTGCCTTTGCCTGTTTCACCTCTTGCGAGAGGTCAAAACACCTAACATTGATCTCCTCGAGGGATTCCCTTCGAGATTTGCATTGTGCATACTCCAAGCTCCTGCTCTCGCGGTCGAGAACCCTTCACAGCTCAGCTCGGGCATCGGCAGTGTCCTTCAAATAGTCCGCCACCTTCTTGTCAGCTTTAGTTCGGCTCATTACGGCTTCAGCCCAGGCATCCACAACTTCAGCTTTTGTAATCAAAAGCTCGGACTCAAGCTTTTTAACCATATCCGTTCTGACCAAACTGCTCTCACGAACTAAGCAAAGTTGAACCTTGAGGGCGGAAGCTTTAGCTAACGCACCTTTCTCTACTATATTATGAGCGCCCGCCTGAGCCATTAGCTCATCGCGCTCACGTCTGGCTTGGCCAACTTCACTCCTAAGGCGTTCCAAGACTCCAGCCTTCTTCTACAACTAAAATAAACAAAACGTCAGCCTCGGGAATGGAAAAGGGAACATGCGCCCAATCTAGAGCAATAAGTACCTGTTCCTCGAGGTAGGTTTCGTATTTCAGGCTTCAACTTGCCTCGCACCGCAAGCGCGCCAACTCGTCTACTCTCTCGTCACAAAGAAGCCTGAGGGACTTCTCCCCATCCACGGATTTTTGTAGCATGGCCTCACGATGAAGCAGCTCGGGCTTGAGCTTGTCAAAAGCCTCTAAAAGAGACACTCGACCAAAGAGTAAAAATTACAAAACTGTAAAATCAACACGAACGGCAAAAAACTCACCTCGGAATAGGGCCACAAAGAGCTTCCTCGAAAGTTGAGCGCAAATCTACTAGACCGGCTCCGTCTACCCCGGAATAACCGCACGGGGTGGGGGCATGACCGCTTAGCATATGCGGCTCCTATTTTGAACATCCCTCGAAGTACCTTCGATGGTGGAAGACACATCCTCGTCGAGCCCCCCGCCTGGACTCTTCTTGCTGTAAGCACCATCGCCCTGTGAAAGCCCTTTTTGCTTATTATGATCTCTCCATAGCCCAGAAGCTTGCGATCCTTCTCCCCCTCCAAGAGGGCACGGTCTCGCTCCATAGGATTCCCCGATGCCTACAGTGATGGGGTTAGTATGCATAAAAAGAAAGTGCCCTTAAAAGAGCAAATCACACAGCGCTTACCGTGGTGTTTTTCCTCCCATCTGCCCTTAGACAAAACTCGCCACTTATGCTCGTTATAAGTCGAGCGAGTCGCCAGCTTCCGAGCCCAGTCCATCAGGTCGGGGACCTCGCATGGCGTCCATGAAATTGCTGTAGAAAGGGAAAGGAAGGCGCATTTACGGAACCTGCCTATGCCACATGCAAAACTACGAAGGCACAAGTATATCACTTACGTGTAAAATTCCATTCCTAAGGGAATGGCAGAAACTCCACAGGGATAATATCAACGGTCCGTACTCGGACAAATCGGCTCATCAACTCCAGATCTCCATCTTCTTCATCATCAACAATGAAAGGTGTGGTGGATCGGCATCGTAAGGTTAGCAGACCTCGATAGTGAAAAGGCCGGCACAACCTGATAAGATGACTGAGCGTGAATTCATGCCCTGCTTTCTCTGCAAAGAACCTCATCATCAATACTATCCACCAAAATGACGGGTGAATCTGCACCAAGGTAACCCGGTATTTTTGACAGAAGTCAAACACAACCCTATCAGGGGGACCTAGCGTGAAGGGGTACGTGTATACGTTCAAAAACCCCTCAGCATGATCCATGATGCTCTCTCCCAGGGAGAGTACCCGCAGTACTGCCTTCTTCCCCATCCACAGTCTTTTCTCACTGACTCAAGGTGCCCCTCTCCTACTAAAGAAATAAACTTTGAAACATACTCTCGATGGCCCCAAGCATTTTGGTTCTAAAAGCCTTCGAGGGCGGAACTCCCCTCCCCTCGCCGAGCGGACGTTGGTGTGGTAGCCATAACCGTGGTAAAACTAGAAAATTCGAGCAAAGTCTTCAAAGTTGAAATGGTGAAAGCCTTAACACAGGAAAGGAAAGCTTCATAGAGGAGGATGACTACTCGGAATAGCGAAATCCTCAAAAGAAGGAATACAACCCTATATGTGGAGAAAGCGGCGACTATCTACCTGCCTTAAAGGCCAATTAAGGACGCCAACTGAGACATTTCTCGCTTTGGGATTATATGCTAACGGAAAATATGTCATACACTTAACGCCACCATACGATGTTTTGGGGCCAGAGACCCCCGCATCAACCAAGCCCCGAGATGGTACCCGATCTCGAGGACCTCCGTCAGAAAGAAGATAGGCTCCGGGAAGCCATTGGCATCATTACAAGTCCCGAGATGGTACCTGATCTCGAGGACCTCCGTCAAAAAGAATATAGGCTCCAGGAAGCCATCGACATCATTACGAGTCCCGAGATGGTACCCGATCTCGAAGATCTCCAACAAGAAGGGGATACGCTCCAAGGAGCCATTGACATAATCCTAAGCCTCGAGATGGTACCCGATCTCGAGAACCTATCTTAAAAGAAGATTAGCTCTAAAAACCTACTCATATGGGCTTGGCCTCGAGGTACTATCTAAACCCGGGTAGGCCCCCATCCGAGATCTATCTGCAACGCCTTAAGGCTATCTACACTGAGTTCAAAGCAAGCTTCCAGGTAGCCCAAGCTTGAGCAAACCCCCGCTCGGGGACTGCTCCCGAAAGCCTAACGGCTATCTTTATTCGCAGACTTTGAGGCAAATCCCCCCGTCGAGGTCTATCGCGGGATCTAAAGATCTAAGTCCCGTACAGAAAATTCGGAGCCCTACTCTCATTCAACTCGAAGCCAGGGATCCTGACGGCCAGAGTTTATCAATCTAATCTGGGTCGGTCCAAGGAACGGCGAAGGTTTCTACGGGGAATTATGTTAATCAATCAAGATCCAGAGAAATACTTACGCTCGGGCTCGATATTCATACCGGTCAGTAGAATCATGCATTGAGATTCTTCACAAAGTGCAGATAAAGGGAAATAAAGCATAAATCAAAGACCAATTATAGAAACATCATTCCATTAATAAACAACGATTACAAAGCCCACGAGGGGTCCTTACACAGAAACAAAGAAGCAAAGGAAAACACATACAATGAAAGCCAAGAGTCTAATCTATTCTCCGGGGTGTATCCTCTGCGGCAGTATCTTCAAGCACCGTCTCCTCGGGAATCATATCTCCGAGAGCCTGATCTCAGGCCCCCCCACCCCCCTCCCAACCCCACCCCCAACGGCATCTCGAAGGACGAGGAAGAAGCAGAAAAAGATGAAGAAAAAGTCGTAGCTCGCCAAAGAGCAAAAACTCCTACCAAGTCGAGAAAATTACAGCCTGGTGAAAGACTTGGCGGGCGTAGGCCTTGCCTGCATGGCTACTTTGAGTTCACTTCTTGGAACATTGTGCCGTGCAGGTTAGTGACCGGTAGTGCCGCTTCACTCCACGGAAAGCAAAAGGGATGAAGTGCGACATTAGGCCGGAGGATGGAGGTGAGCAGCGGAGTAAAGTCTGAAGGCCCTCCTGAGCAGCGGTGTAGAGTCCGAATATCTTCCTGAGTGGTAAGAAATCGGGGATCCTTATTTTATCATCTCGAGCCAGCGACGACAACAGTAACAACGACAACAACAAGAAGTTAGTTTGATCCCGTTCGGAGGGAGATAGCTCCGAGAAAAAGGCATGGCATGACTGATGAAAACGTTTCCGTATGCCTTTGTGGCCACGATTTTCAAACATGTGAGATAACAATGGATGAGGATAAAGAGACGAAAAGGGGTGGAAGGATATTGGAGGACACTTGAATGAAGAAATGGCTCCGGGAGGCTTCCAAATATAGAGGGTGGAAGTGCAACCGACAACCCCATCAATTTCTTTGAAAGACGTATCGGCATGCGCAATCAATGCATTTGTTGGGAACTGAATCGACGGCGACATTATCGCTTTGGAGAAGACGAATCAGCAGTACATTGAATGACACTGAAAAGATAAACTGATGGGACGCCTCAGTTATCATAAAGGCTTACGTTATAAGTATGACATCCTCGCGGAAAAGTTTGAAGAGATGGATATCAAAGTCGTTTCATATCATTCCACTCTAAGAAACACGGGGACTATATGTATGCAGTAAAATCAGAGGGTCCAATTTTCAGCCATTACAATGCCTCGTAAGCAAGCTCTCCAAAGGCTCGAGACTACGGTCGAGATTTTCCCCGAGGGGCCATCGGTGTCCAACCTCGAGGCAATGCAAGTCGACAGTTATGATAAAAATGTGGGAAGTTCCCTAGGCGCACAATTAGAGCTGACAAAGTCTAGTAGGCTAGCTCTGACCCGTATCAGGGCATTAAATAGTTGTACCAGCCCCATATCTTTGTAATTAATGTATTTTTATTATGTTGGGATTCCCCGCTCATATATCAAGGGGATCCTTGTCACTTTGTAGATATCAGATACTCAATATTCAATACAAGAACATTCTCTCTCCTCTCTAACTTAACATAATTCTCTTGAACTCATTACTTTCATTTATTGCTAATATTCATTGTGTTCTATTTATTGTTCTTCATTTATTGCTTATCATTGATCATAAAGAGCCATCACTGTAGCTCTCATAAAGTGTTAGCCTCTCCATCGACTGCCCACGGCAGGGTATAAGGCTTGACCTCGAGGCCCCGAATAAGCAAGCTCGAGGCCCCGCTTATCAGCCCATTGGTTTGGTTGTCACCTTGTTTTCAAGCTCATATCTCATTTTCTAATCATTTACTTAGCATCCATTGCTTAAGAACTAGCATAAAAATAGTTCACGTATTTTTAGAACCACAACGTGAGCACGTGATTTTTGCCCTATATGAATTACTCCGATAAATTCAAAACAAAATGATTTCTTCAGTGTTTACAATTTTGTGCATTTTTGTGGCATTTTATGTTAATTGTTTGCATTTTTGCCTGTGCATTTTAATTCATAAAAATTAAAAAAAAAGTCTTGCATTTTTGCATTTAGGATTTAACCTTGTATTTTAGGATTAATTAGAAAATCAATTGTTTTACAAAATGGAAAAAAATCACAAATATAGTTTAATTTGCACGTCTAATTTTAGTTTTGATTTTTGAGTAGTTTTTGTGTTAATTTGTTTTTAATTAACTTTGTTAATTGTCATTTTAGGTTTAATTAGTTTTCTTAGTTAATTAAGTTCTAATTATTAATTGGAATTTTTATCTTTAATTTGAAATGAAAAAGAAAGAGATAAAAGGAAAAGAAGAAAAGAAAAAGAAAAAGATTTTTGGGATAATAAAAGAAAAGCCATGAGGGATTGTGGGCTGGTCTTTAAAATGGAATGATCAGGCCCAAAACGTTTCTCCCTTTTTCCAGTACCCGTCCAGCCCAATTCACACCCCTTACCCGGTCCGGTCCCATCCATACTTAACCAAAACGATGTCGTTTTGTGTTAACCGCATCTCAACCGTTGATTTTCTCTAATCTAACGGACGGGAAGCTGGGTGGGCTTATTATATAAGTGTCCGAAGCCACCCCCATACCCCCTCTTCGTCTCTCACAATACACCCACCCAAAGACTTTGCAATGAACCCTAGCCGCCGCCTCAATCCTCCACCGCCCGAGCCGGCAGCGTCACCACCCCTGGACCCCAAATTAACACCCCCGGACCCCAAATTAACACCCAGCACTCCAAATCCCCTCTCTGTTTGCTTCGAATCTTCCCATATTGTCTCAAATCCTTAACCCTAATACCCGCCGCCACCTAATTCCCACCGCCTTAAGGTGGCGGCACCACCACCAAACGACCCTGGAAATCCCAAGTCGAGATTTTGGTAAAATTTCGTGTCTAATCCGTTGTTATTCGTGTGTTCATTGTAAGAGCACACGATTAACATCAGATTCGGCCGGAAAGTTGGATGATTTGAAGATCCAGGTTCCCTCATTCACTTCCCAAACTTTTTCTTTCAGTTGTTTCCCTTTCCTTCTTTGGTTTAATCTTTGCTTCATTTGTTTTTCTGTTTTCTGCCTCTTCTACTCTTCTTGAATCATTTTCATTTGTTCTAGAGTTTTAGTCGTTCATGCATAAGTAACTGTGAATTGTTTTTTGTAATTAGCGTAGTTAGTCTATAAATCAGCTTAGTTTAAAATTGTTAATTTTGTTATTGTTAATTAGTAAATCATTTGGGCCATAGTTTTAATTGATCCGTGTAATTTGTTGTTTACAGCTTGTTAATTGGATGGTTGTCAGTTTGGGCCAAGTAGTTTTCTGATCCCGTGGGTTGGGTTTTGGGTCCATTCCGACTCATTTGGGTCTGAACAAGCTGGGTCAATTTGGCCCATGCCCGTTTGGACTGATTTAGAACCGGTCTTGGGCTCTTTGGGTCATTCATGACCCAATTCAAGATGCCCATTTTATTTTGAGCACAAGCCTGTTTGATTCAGGGGTAATAATAGGATATTTGAGGGGTAGTTTAGGTATTTGGGGGTAGGGAATCTTTCATAACAGAATTGGAAACTTCTAGTGTAGGGGTTAATTTCATTTTTTCTGGTTTTTGGATAGCTAACTTTGGTAACAAGTCAATAAATCAAGGACTGTTGAGCTAAAAATGAAAATTAGAAAGGGACCTAAGGGGTAAATTAAATTCAGCAGGGCTGCCCTATTTGCTTGCCTATAAAGGCATTCTAACCTTGCCTTTCAAGGCAGAGGTTTTTGAGGGTTTTTAGGAGCTGAAGAAAAATCCAGAAACAACGCTGCATAACTTAAGTTTTTTAGAAGGAAGAAAAGGAAGAAGAGCTAAATAGATAAAAATTTTCTGAAAATTAGGCGGCTGAAAAAACGAAGAAAAATCACTGTTCCATTGGTTCGGGGATAATTTCTAAGCAACTGAAGGTTAAAATAGCTGAATCAGTTGTGGTTCAAGGGTGTTTTGGTTCATTTCTGGTTTGATTTTGAGTACTGGGCTTTTAACACACTGTTTAAGAGTCCTGCTGGTTTGCATTTGCTCTGAAGTCACTTTTCCTCAATCGTTCCTGGGTTGGTTTTGCTGCTGGGCTTTGATTGCAGTGTTACTCTGCTGATCCTCCTTGTTTTTTTTTCATTTCAATCTCCAGGTACAAACCTTGACTCTCACAATGTGAAACTGAGTTTTGAAGATGGAATGAAGCAGTTTTTACCTCTCAATATCAGCTTGCTTTGTGTTAAATGTGTTATTTCTTTCATGACTCTATGCCTGTTCCATTTCTTTCAGTGATGTAGCTGATTTTTCCCTAGAATAACTAAGAATCTAGCTGTAATTAATCATGGACTGTTGAGACTATGGCATGCTTAGATCTTGTTGCTCGTTTAGCTTTAGCGTTGTGAGTTAATTGGCAATACACATTGGCTGAACGTGGAAGTGATTTTGAATTATCAGATTTTTCATTACTGTTCAACGTGTGTAAGCTTGGTATTCTGGTGTCTCATAATTGAACTTTGTTCATGAAACACGAAATTCGGTAGGAGTTTAATCTGTAATAGCCCAATTTCCTGTTAAGAATTTTCAAGGCGTGGCTGCTTCGTTTTTTTCAAAATGTTAGTTTGAATCTTAGTTGGAATATCGTGTGTGCATTAATATGACTATAGGATTAATATAGTTGCTTATTCAAGTCTGGAAATCTAAATCTAAAATATAGGAATTCGCACATTTCTTTATGTATTGAACTTTGCATTCTTACAGCTTTTTCGTCATGTGTAATTGGAAGAGAAACTAAGAGGAGTTGGCCTGTGAATTGAGTAGCAAATTTGAGCTAAGGGCCCTGTCCTTAACGGAAGTAGTCCTTGTTCAAATTTGGGCTCTTCTTGGGCCCAGGGCTGAAATAGTAATTGATTTGTTAATAATTAAATGGTAGGGTTTGGGCCTTCTAGTTAAGTAGCATGCTTGAGTTAAGAGGTGTGCCTCTTGTTCAAGTGTGGACTTGAACTTGAGGCCCAAAGTCCTTAATCACTTTAACTAATAGCAATCCATATTGTTAATCAATTAGGGCCCTTTTAGAGACATTCCATACTAGAAAACAATAGTCTCTTTAGGATGGCCTTTAAATAAAACGAGGTGCGCCACGCCAAATAAAATCACAAATTGTGTGGCCCTCTTTAATTACTTTATTAAAATACTTAGAATTCGGGACGTGCCGTCTACCGAATTTTCACGGCCTCCCGCAAAGATAATAACACGATAGTCGCTTTAGGCGTGCTTTTTAATAATCTTACTTTCCTAATACAGGTGTGCATTTCATGCAACCCAAATCCAAATCCCAAAACGTTGAATAAAAATGTGTCGAGGATACGGGTGCATTTCATGAGACGTGATCCAAAAACACGTTTTTAAACGACGTTCACTTTCTTTAAAATTTTAACTAAAAGCGGTTAAATAATTCTAAAATTGCACTATAGGGATGACATGTTTTAAAATTAGATAATTAAGCCAGATATAACAGTTGAGCGACCGTGCTAGAAACACAGAACTCGGGAGTGCCTAACACCTTCTCCTGGATTAATAGAATTCCTTACTCGGATTTCTGGTTCGCGACTGTTAAACAGAGTCAAACCCTTTCCTCGATTCGGGATTCAAACCGGTGACTTGGGACACCATAAATCTCCCAAGTGGCGACTCTGAATCTCTTAATAAAATGAATCCCGTTTCGATTGTCCTTTAATTGGAAAAACTCCCTTTATTATATCCCTTCCCGGGGTGTAGTAGGAAAAAGGAGGTGTGACACACAAAATCAAATTTAATTATAATTACCATTTTCACAGTAAACACACACATATCCGGCCCTGTATCCTCGATACCGCGTCATCACCAATATTCACATCTCTGGCATCGCCGTGCTGAACTCTATCCTTGAGGAAAAACAAATGAGGATCATCATACTTGCGCTCTCTGATACGATCAAACAAGGAAAACCGAGAAACAACCCAAGCTAGGATCCGACTGGGCTCCGAAATATCCAACCTCACAAACCGATTGGCTAAAACCTGAACATCAACCGCAAAAGGTCTCTCCCCAATAGGAATAAATGCAAGACTGCCCATACTCGCTGCCTTCCTACTGAAGTCATCAGCCACCATATTGGCCTTCCCGGGATGGTACAAAATAGTAATATCATAATCCTTTAGCAGATCCAACCATCTCCGCTGCCTCAAATTGAGATCCTTCTGTTTGAACAAGTGCTGGAGGCTACGATGATCAGTAAACACCTCACAAGACACACCATAGAGATAATGCCTCCAAATCTTCAACGCGTGAACAATGCCAGCCAACTCCAAATCATGAAAAGGGTAGTTCTTCTCATGGGGCTTCAACTAACGAGAAGCATAAGCAATCACTCTACCCTCCTGCATCAACAGACAACCAATGCCGACCCGAGAAGCATCACAACATACCGTATAAGAGCCTGAAGCTGATGGCAAAACTAACGTTGGAGTTGTGGTCAAAACAGTCTTAAGCTTCTGAAAGCTCGTCTCACACTCATCCAACCACCTGAAAAGAGAACCCTTTTGAGTCTATTTGGTCAAGGGTGATGCAATAGATGAAAATCCCTGGACAAACCGACAATAATAACCCTCCAAACCAAGAAAGCTACGAATCTCTGTGGCTGAGGACGGTCTGAGCCAACTCTGGACCGCCTCTATCTTCTTCGGATCAACCTGAATACCCTTATTGGACACCACGTGCCCCAAGAAGCCACTGAACTATGCCAAAACTCATACTTGGAGAACTTTGCATAAATCTTCTCCTCCCTCAATCACTGCAATACCACTCTCAAATGCTCAGCGTGCTCCTCCTGGCTGCGCGAGTACACCAGGATATCATCAATGAATACAAAAACAGCCGAGTCGAGATAAGGTGTGACTGCTCAGATCACATTGCTTTGGAGACTTGAGGTATATCTTCTAGCGTTGGCAGACCTTGAAGCCCCATTTCATTTTTTATCTTTACTATTTATCTCATTCGAACAGTCGTATTTATTTCACACTATAATTGTAGACTTCTAATTAGGGGTGTACATAGGTTGGAATGGTTCAGATTTTTCAATTACCAAACCAAGCCAATTATATCTTTTTTTTTAAATTTATAAACCAAACCAAACCAACAAAAGTCAGGTTTTTCAATCACGGGTTTTCTCGGGTTTTTTTCCGACAAAATCTTCATATCATAAAATTTATAATTTGTGCTCTAATATTCTTAAGTCCTAGTAGGATAAAACTATATAAGATGTTACCCAATAAAATAATACAAAATAATGTGAGATGAATCATGATTATACTAAAATAGTCAACAAATCGCATAAGATAAATATTGCTAATTAATAAGCCATAATAAAAATAAACATAATCTAAAAGTACTAAGTCATGTTAAAGTAAGTATGACTAATAATTACAATGTATTAATTAGATGACTAAATAATTTTAAAAGTGAGTTATACATTTTCACCATCTAAATCAACGCAAAACTAAAAAAGTAAATATCTAATACTATTGTCATTTCTAGTATTGAATTGAATTTTTTTGTTAGCACTAGTATTGATATTATTTTGCTTTGGGATTTATTTGAGTAACTAACTTTTATGGGCTATAAAATATATTTGACCATTCTAATGTTCTAAGTCCAAGCTTGAGATAATAAATTAAAAGAGAGATCTATTAAAGAGTTAAAATTATGTTTATAAATTGCATCACAATAATTATTTTATGTATAAAATATTTTTAAAACTTGTACACATGTAATGTCGTGTTGGTTTTGTTTCGGTTTGACTCTTTTAACTTAAAATTGTCGGGTTTTGTTTCTTTGTTTGATTCGGATTATCGATTTGGTGCGGTTTGTCGGTTTTCTTTGTACATCCCTACTTCTAATCGCTCATGTTCTTGTGACCTGACTTCTGGGGTTGAGTTAGAACGCATTATTTTACCGGTGTTTACTTCATGTATTTCAGCTTTAATCTTCTTCAATAATTGTTATTAGTTTGCTTTGAATTGTTAATTATTAAATTGTTTAGCTAATGTTGGCTTGCCTAGCAAGTGGACGGTAGGCGTCATCACGAGCCAGAGGTTGGAATTCCTGGCGTGAAAAGTTGGTATCAGAGTACTAGGTTGCTTTGGTTTCACGAGTCACGAGCAAGCTTCGTCGAGTCTGGACGATCGGTACTGAGACGTTTGTACTTATCTTCTAGAGGCTATGGAGTTTTAGGAAAATTTCACTTCTTTCTTTCCGTATTGTGCAATTTTATTCTATAACTGATGTTTGAATTATTACATTCTTGTTCTCTCGAAGATGGTGAGAATATGCACAACATCTATAGCCGGGTAGGAGCAGGAGCCCCCTGTTGCAGCCACTACTAGGGGCACAGGCTGAGGCCAAGGTCAAGCTTGAGGCCGAGGCAGAGGTAAAACTCAGCCTAGAGCTCGTGCAGCAGCACCCACTGTGGAGCCTCGGATTGATCATGAGGAGGAGATCCCAGCTCAGACTGCACCAGTTAGACCCGCTCAGGTCCTAAAGGGATCTATAGCCAATCTCGTGCTTCAGGACGCTCTAGTCCGTTTAGTGGGCCTTATGGAGAATATGGCCTAACCGATGCATTTTTGGTGGCACCTCCTGTCTCTCAGGCTAGAGAAAGAGCACTGACTCCCTACTCACACTCCGGAGCAAATAGATCACATATATCAGACTCTAGTAGTTCAGCCAGTTGGGGTAGTTTAGCCTGTTTTTGCTACACAAACCAGGGAGAGGCCCGTGATTTCTTTTGAGGGATTGATTAGGTTGGATAAGTTCATAAATCTCTTCCCTATTCACTTCAATCGTGGACCTTTTGAGGACCCACGTGATTATTTTGATAGTTACTCTGAGGTACGGAGCAACATGGGTATTGTTGAGTCCAATGGAGTAGCCTTTGCAGTGTTTCAGATACCGGTTCAGCCAAGAGATGGTGGCAGGATCATGTGCGGAGCAGAACAGATGGTTCACCGCCATACATTTGGGATCAGTTTTTGTAGCTTTGTTTGGAGAAATTCATTCATTTCACTTTGAGAGTGGAGTATCGCAAGCAATTTGAGCTCCTTCAGCAGGGTAGCATGATTGGTACCCAATGGGAAACCCAATTTGTGGATCTAGCTCGCCATGAAATTATCTTACTCATTGTCGAGGGGGAGTGAGTGAGGAGATTCATTGATGGACTTACTTTCAGTATTAGGCTACAAATGGCCAAGGAGACCAGAGATGATATTTCTTTCCAAAAGGCCGTAGAGATTACTAGACGGATCGAGATGTTTCGTGGTCAGGATAAGGGACGGTATCTGAGAATAGGCCTCAACATTTCGGTAGTTCCAATGGTGCCTCATCTGGAGGCAGAGGTTCATTTGGTAGTGGCTATACCCTCGGGCCTATTCAGCCAGCGTTTCAAGCATCTCACGGTGATTAGGGTTGTCGTGGTTCATATGGATCTCATACTGAGCAACTAGCATACAGTGTACCTTTAGCTCCTGTTAGTGCACCTCCGATCTAGTGTTATCAGGGTGGTTATCCAGGTCGACAAGGCCAGTTCCAGGGTCAGTAGTCAGAGCAGTTGAGGGCTTGTTATACTTGTGGAGATCCTAGGAACATTGCTAGATTTTGCTCTAGGTCATAGGGCGGCATGCCATAACAGAGTTCTCGTGCCATGGTTTCAGCACAGGTTGTTTCATCGTTCGCTCAGGTAGAGGCAGGGGTTCGGCTTCTAGAGTTAGAAGGACATTAGAGGTGGAGGTCAGCTAGCTAGAGGCTGTCTGAGAGGCGAGGTCAGAGTAGTGGGGCCGAGCCCCGTTTTATGCATTTCCATCTAGACCTGAGGCAGAGTCATCTGACGCTGTTATCACGGGCATTGTTCCAGTTTGCCATAGAGACACTTTAGTTCTATTTGATCCAAGCTCTACTTATTCCTACATGCGATCCTATTTTGGATCATATCTGGTTATGCCTTGTGATTCTTTGAGTGCTCCTTGTCGCGCCCCCTTTTTCCTCGCGGAGTCTGGGTTTTGACATTCATGGGGGAACAACTCATTTCCTTTTGGGTATTGGGTATTTGAATTTGAAGAGTTGCCACCTAACGGATTTAATGTGCGTTTGGGCACCTAGAGAAACAACAACAACAACAACAACCCAGTAAAATCCCACAAGTGGGGTCTGGGGAAGGTAGTGTGTACGCAGACCTTACCCCTACCCCGAAGGGGTAGAGAGGCTGTTTCCGAATGCATGCACTACCCATCCCTTTACTTATATAATCCCAGAGGTATTTTAGGACTTCTAGTTAGGGTGGGTCTAGACTCTCCTACGGTAGTTAAAAGGAGAAAACTCTAGACGTCAAACAAAAGAATTAGGACTGTCAAGTAAAGAATAATTAAAGGGGGCTCACATTTTACCTCCACAAATAGAACAAACAAATGAACGTCTTCAGACAGCAGTGTTTTAGACATTTGAAAAGACTCCTAATGGCAGGATATCTAGGTGAACACAAATCAGAACATATGCAAAGCTTTATTAAAGCGGGAACCAATACCTAATCAGTTTGCCTACTAATTTTAGAGAGGGTTGCTGAATCTGGATAGTTAATTAGAAGCACAGTTTTACAGTCTACATGATATTTAATGGCCCTACAGGCTTGCCTAGGCGCGTATCAATGATACCATATGTACATGATATCTAGTCGTCAATCAGAAGTGCAACAACAAGTAAAACCATTTTAACCAAACAGTTTGGGTTCATTAGATCCTATAGGCATGTTGTCTAGATGTGAGGACTGATTTTAGACAATGCAGTAATTTTAAAACCTGATTGGCATGCGAGGATTGATTTTAAACTCACAAACGTAGTGTCCAGAAAGTAAGATTAGTTTTTTACACCCTATAAGCATGGCTTCTAAGTGCTAAATATGCCGAACCTGTTTAGCGTGACTCCTAAATGTAGAAATTAATTTTAAACTTATAGGCATCGTATCTAAACGTGCGAGACTGATTGTACCCTATAGGCATGGTATCTAGAATGCAAATAGTCAAATAGCACAACGATATGATTTCTGATTGCAGAAGTGGATTTTAACCATATAGACATGATCTCTATAATGCATGCAAGTGATGAACATTGCAATGTCCTATAGATATGGTTTCTAGGAATGTAAACACTGATTTTAAATCCTATTGACATGATATCTACCCATTCCCCAATAAAAAATATACAATAATCCCTCTCCATTTTACTAATTTCCCCAATATCTGCTTACAAAGTAAATAATATTACAAACCAAGTGTAAAAAATGAATTACAGGAATGATAACTGTATACTATAGGAAGCTTGGATAGGCCCAAAGCAAAACCTGGGGAACCAGGACTTCGAACAGTCTCAAATGCCACATCTCATAGTGCATGAGGGGTACACTGATGAGTCAAAGTTCCCAAGGGCCTCAGGGACCCAGGGCAGTGCTCACACCAAGGTCCTCTTAGAATCATCAGCTTGTGCAGTGTGCATGTCACGACCCAAACCGATGGGCCGCAACGGGCACCCAGTACCTTACTCGATCGAGTACCAACGTAACGTATCTTTCTTATTACATCATCATATACACGTGACATACTGGCCTAATAGGCCTACATGATCCTTTATAAACTCAAAACGTAGGCCGACAAGGCCATACAATCTTTCATATACACGACATATGTCTACAAGCCTCTAAGAGTACATAAATATCATAAAGGTCGGGATAGAGTCCCGCCATACCAAACAATACACGTCTAGATCATACTAACCAAACAAGCAACTCCGAAGCAAATGGAGCGCACCAACATCTTCCGCTGAGTTGATAGTCTACGTGGAGGGCTCTCGACCTGTCTATCGGGACCTGCGGGCATGAAACACAGCGTCCCAGGCAAAAGAGACGTTAGTACGAATAATGTACCGAGAATGTACGCCACATAAGTAAGTACATAAGAGACATGGAAGAAATATATAGTACATGACTCAACCTGCAAGTCTGAATAACTTTGTAAATCATAAATTACTTTTAGCGTCATGCATATGCGTATGAATGTCATGTCGTGCAGAGGTACATGTTTCATAACGTCATTAGCCTCTGAGGGCATCCCATCATATCATACCGGCCCCTGTGGGCAAAATCATCATCGTATACCAGATGATCAGGTGGTGGTGCGTATATAACGCCATAACCTTTCCCATATACATATATATACATCCATATATACGCGTATATAACGCCGTTTGAATACATATATATATGCGTATATAACGCCATTTGAATACATACATATATATATGCGTATATAACGCCGTTTGAATCATATTTCAGCCACTGTGGGCAACATCATTATCATATACCAGCTGATCAGGTGGTGGCGCGTATATAACGCCGTAACCTTTTCCCATATCCCATATATATATATTTACATATATACGCGTATATAACGCCATCTGGTCATGGGTCAATGCACATGTATGAAATGCATGAAAAATACGTAATAACCCCAATATTCCTTCCGGATAAACTTTTCCAGCTGAGTATTATTCTGAGACCCATAAACAAAAGATAATATGTTATGGCATATGAAAATTCAAGAACATAGATATCTCTAATACTTCTATGAATAGAGTCATTTATGGAATTTGTGCAGTTGCACGTTTCATTCGTATCGTATGGATCATGCCAAAAGAAAGAAAGGATAGCCTTAACATACCTGTTTCCTGAATTATTTGCACGAAATGGAGCATCTGCTTCTTTAAATCTTATGAACGAAATTGCTTGCTTCAACGTTTTCTTGTCTGATCTAGAGACAAAATGTTTTGAATTTTTAACAAGCCTATAACCATGTCTTACATATAAGACTTGTAACCAAGTCTTGGCTAAATAACAGGTTGTTTTTGGTTTCAAACCTCAACGTTCTTGGTTTCAATGTTCTTGCTTCTTTGAACGTTGCTCCTTTGTTATTTCAATTGAAATCTTTGGCTAAGAGTTTGGACGAAAATATTCCTGTTTCCATCTTTTTGATTTCAAGCAAAGAAGTGAATTGAAGCTTAAGGACAGATTGTCTAATTGGAGATTCTACAAGTCTTACTAAGACTTTAAAATTAAGTCATGACTTGGTTAGTTACTTTAATTATTAGGTGGACACGTACACCCATGTTATAATGACTCACTTTTCTTGAATAGTGGCCTTGTGCCATGTTTCTTTTGGGTATAATTGATTAAGTTTTGTCCGCTTATTAGTTAACTGGGTAATGTTCTGTTACCCGGTAATTTATTAATTACCCGTATAATTTAAAAATTACCATAAATTACTTAAAATAATATTTTATTTTTAAAATACTTTATACATCATACTATATAGTACCTTGCATGGTACTAGTCCATAGTTATCGGGTATTATCGCTCGACCCGTATTTTATCCCAAATTGGCCATTTTCAACGAAACTCGTTTTCTTTAATTTGCGTACCTTTTATCCTTCATGATACTTATTTATCGATTGTTACAAATAGCGTAAATACGTTAACGTCAAGATGATCTCATCCCCGAGTCTTATATCGACTAACTAAAAACGAAATTTTAACGTACAATACTTCAGGGAGCAACATCGTCGTAACTTAATACTGCGAAATGTGACATCACCGTAATGTAATATTGCTGGGTGCAACACTGTCGTAACTTAATACTGCAAAGCATAACATCGACGTAATATTGTGGGGCGTAATAGTGCAGTTGCCAGCCCCAGTATGTCAAAGTTCAAAAGAGCCTCATGGACTCCAAAGCAATGCTCACGCTGGAGGGGCATGAGCATAAGTATTCTAGGAATTAAAATGGATAGTGCTTTATAAGAGTAGTTTTGAGAAAACAGTTTTTTAGACTCTTCAGCAAATAAGGAGCAAACCGGGTCACTCTTGGAACTCAAGCAAAGGTTTCAGTAAACAACATTTAGAAAAAAATATCTTAGTTTATTGGCTATTACTAAGTGACCAAACACAGAAACAAGGCATGTTGAGGACCAAAATAGCCACATATAAGGAATAGTATGGATTGGGGAGCAAGGTATCCAGATAGGGAGAACATGCTTAGTAGGGGAGTAAACAAGACATAGATCTAACTTTAGACATAAGTAAACATGCAAAATTCCTGAAAGCAGAACCCCTAGTTCTAATTAAAAAGAAATGTCAACATGCTATTGTAGTAAATACATGTATTGCACAGGAGTAGACATAAACACATAGATTGAATATTAATAGACATGCTAGGAATTGCATAGTTAGACATGCTATTGAGTACATAGAAGTAGCCACATAGATTGGACAGAAGTAGTCATGCTAACCAACGCATGGATTGAACTGAAGTAAGTATGTTGGTAAACACACAAATTCAAACAGAAGTAACATGCTGATGAACACACAGATTTAAACAGAAGTAGCATGCTGACAAACACACAAATTTAAACAGAAGTAGCATGCTGATAAATACACAGATTTAAATAGAAGTAGCATGCTGATAAACACACAAATTAATTGAATGACAATGATAGAGACATACCAGTTAAGGAAGCAGAAACAGAAGGTAAAGTAGACAAGATTCAACAGCCTAGCCTTGGCTTTCAGCGGGCTAGTCAAGCAATGATCACAAGAAGCAGAGAGAGAGATGAGAAGAAAGTTTTGTGTGTGTGTAAATTATTGTTCGTCTTCTAAGGTAGAATGAGAGTGCATATATATATATATAGGAGTCAAATAGTGTAGGTAAATAAGGAAAGGCAAATTGACATTGCAAAAATAAGGTAAGGAAGTAATCAAATAATCAATCAAGCTTGATTGGGGGGTAGGAAATTAGGGAATTATACCATAAATAACTATAATTGAATTTCAAAATAAGGAAAGAAGTAGGTTTGATAGTCAATTAGGGTTAGAACCCTTAAATCAAGTAATCAGCTTCACAAATAAGGTAACACGGGTAATCAGAGACCAATCAAAGGGCCAATCAACCCACAGATAGACAAGAGGTGTCAATTACGAACTCAGGATTAAGGAAAACAAATCAGAGATTAGTAAATTAGTTTAGTACACAAATGAAACCCTAGATAATTAGGTTAATCATTCAATTATTCAAACGATAACCGGCAAGAAGTTGAAATTCAACACTGAATAGTCAAGCAATTGTCCCAGAAACATAACCATGCGAGAAAGATCAACAGAAACATAAAAACTTCTAAAAACCTCTTGCAAAAACAGAAGTGGAAACCCCAGATAATTAGAAAGATACTTAGGGTTGATTACCAGTAAGAACATTAGGAGAACTTTAAAGAAATAGCCATTGAAACAGAAAGCACTTCAAACATACAGAGATTCGAACAACAGGAATCAGAGAAATCAAAAACCTAAAGTAGCGTAGTGCTAAAAATCGGTTGGTAGAAGAAAAGTAAAATAACCTTAAAGAACAGCTATGGGAATTTGAAAACACTTCGAACATGCAGATGATTGAACAACAGATAATAAAGAAATCAAACCTAAGATAACATAGTGCTAGAAATCGACTAATAGTTAAGAAAACAGAAACTCTTTTAAGAAAAATCGACGAAGAAGTCAGAAACTTTCCAGATCTACAAAGATTTGGATGAATTCGTATTTGAAATGAGGGTTTTGAAGAAAGAATGAAAGGGTAAAGAGAATCCAGTCTCAAACAAGAGATTTGAACCGTAAAAGCATCGGAATAGTAACACTCACAACCGTAGACGGACTCTCAGAGAGTCTTGAACCATATCTGATTAGATCTCTTCGACATTTTTCAAGGAAATCATAAGAACGAGCAACCAGGAGACGTAGAAGATCAGTAGGAGCCTCAAACGGCCATGGAAATCCATGGGTCGAGTGAGAATCAGAGGGAATTGGATTAGTTTTGGGTGGCGGCGGCTAGGGTTAGATTTAGGTCTCAAAGAGACGGAGAGGATGAGGGATTCTAGGGCAGTCGTTCGGTGAGAATGAATTAGGTTCAAGGGGGGTTGTTTGGTTAAAATTGGTAAGAAGTGATGGTGGTCGTTGATCTCTATAATCAACGGCCAGGATTTAGAGGGTTTGGGCTGGGTAAGATTTAATTTGGGCTAGGGGTAGTTGGTTTGGGCCTGGTCTTAGTGGGTTAGGGATTTGGGCTATTTAATTCAGGCCAGGTCCGAAAATAAGAAAGGGGTCATTTGTTAAATACCCATTTAACTGCTAAAACAATTTTTTAAAACAGTTAATAAATTATAAAAATAAGTTTCATGCCTCTAAATGTTTTAAAATAATTACTTAATATTTTGAAAATATAAAAGGCTATTTTATGGTAAAATAATGTAATAATGCATGCATGGGCTATAATTGCAAAGTAACTGCAATTATAACCCCAAAAATACAAGTGCGGCTATTTGTGAAATAATTAAAATATAGTACAAATGCAAATGATAAAATTATGCCAAAAAATTATTATAAAACTATTTGTGATGCAATTAGTGATTGTTTATAAAATGCTGGGATAAATTAATTAAAAGTCCCTTAAAATGTAATAACTATGGAAAAATGTCAATTGATGCTAATGCATAGTTTTGAAGGCATACATGCATTTCAAAGATAAAGAAATGATGGCCAATTTTGACCGATTGGGATATTTCGAAAAATAGAGGCCGAACCCTGGTCTCTGAGCTACCTACATATCCCTGGCTTTACAGGAATCAGGCCATGTGTAGTTCTGGATTCATCGGCGGAATATACCGATGAAGTCATCACAAGAACGGACACAAGACTTTGGAATGGGTGGAAAGATGGTAATGGTGAGCGGTCAGATTTGAGATAATTTGAAAGAACTCGAGCGGGATTTCTCCTGTTGGGGTAGCGGTTGCTTATCGGGTCACCTGCAGGTAAAGAGATACTAGAAGTATATATTTGTGCGGAAATTTAAACATGATGTAGATTCCCTTCAGACCATGAGAATTGTCTTTGGACGGTTGAGGATGACGTCCTTAGACCATGATATCCTGGGCCATGAATTGTATGGTGGGGGATTCGCAGGCCATGAAATGATGTTCTCAGGCCATGAAAATGGTGCCTTCGAACCATGACACCTTTGAATAATGATATGCAAATTTGAGAGATCCTCAGGCCATGGCATGGTGTCTTCCGGCTATGAGGATGATGCCTTTAGACAATGACGCCTTGGACAAGTTGGCGATATTTTAGCCCATAAGATGCAATAATATGATGCTAAAATCAACAAGACAAGGCTTAGTCTTGTGAGGTTGAGGGCAGAGCTTAGCCCGAAATAGGAGCAAATAGATAGTGCCGGAGAGACAGTGCTTAGTCTCGGCAAATAATGGCGATGATTGGCCTTGTGCAAATAGGAGGCAGAGCTTAGCCTCATGCAAGATTCAAGACAGGGCTCAGTACCATGCAGATGGAAGGTAGAGCTTAACCTTATGCAGATATGGAGGCAGGGCTTAGCCTCATGCCGATAAGGAGGAAGGGCTTAGCCTCGTGGATGGAGAAAGAGCTTAGTCTCGTGCAAGATTCGGGACAGGGCTTAGTCTCATGCAAATGGAATGCAGAGCTTAGCCTTATGCAGATATGGAGGCAGGGCTTAGCCTCATGCAGGATTCAGGACAGGGCTTAGTCCCATGCAAATGGAAGGCAGAGCTTAGCCTTATGCAAAATGGAGGCAGGGCTTAGCCTCATGCATGGTTTGGGACAAGGCTTAGTCACATGCAAAAATAAAATAAGTAACAGGTGATAGTAGGGTTTTCTTAGCTGGTAATAGATTTCAGTATCACGGTTGTTATGAAGATTGTGACTTGGAGGCATGTATATTCTTCGCTCCTGCATCCAATGAAAAATCGTGAGTTCTGTAAAGGGGGGGAGGTCGGTTTGTGCCTCCGTCGGCTTGCTTGGCTTGCTGTGCTTGGTCCGCAGGTCCTGTTCAAATCTTTGGGGTAGCGTTGGCTAAACAGAGTCATTTTACAAGCAGCATGCATAGTTTCAAATACGTAAATAAAATATATTATTTAGAAATTTGTTAGATGAACCGGTGACTATGACACGATCCGAGACACTGCAACCTCTCCTGCTTATAGAATTTTGAGGTTCCTCCTCAAAATTTTGCCCCAATTTGATGGACACGTCTGACTGCTACACATGCTGCGATCGGCTGAAATTGCTTTGGAATTTTGAGGGTCCTCCTCAAAATTCTGCCCCAGTTTCTGATTGATTTCTGACTTTCTGGCATATGATAGCCTTGGCTGGACTTGCTCCGAAGAATTTTGAGGAGGATCCTCAAAATTCTGCCCCAATTTCTGGTTCCCGGGGGGG
>NC_031989.1:16601428-16656720 GCF_001879085.1 Nicotiana attenuata
TCGTTGGGGGGGGGGGGGGGGAGGGGATGTGAATGAGAATTTTATTATGATATGACCGAACCCACAGGGCTGCCAATGTATCCCCTCTTAAATGAGAATCGGGTCAAGCGTAGTTCAATTTACATCATTTTGTGAAAACATAAATTGTTACACATAGTATCATTTGACTGCATCTGAGTTGATCGGTTTTGGCCAGACTTCTCCATCCATTTCTACAAGTATGAGGGCTCCTCCTGTCAATACTCTATGAACCATGTAAGGGCCTTGCCAGTTGGGAGAGAATTTCCCTTTGGCTTCGTCCTGATGCGGAACGATCTTCTTCAACACCAGCTGCCCCGGTGTGAACTGTCTCTACTTGACTCTTTTGTTGAAGGCTCTGGACATTCTGTTCTGATAGAGCTTCCCATGACATACTACATTCATCCTTTTTCTGTTGATGAGGTCTAGCTGCGCATAACGGCTCCTTCTCCATTCTGCATCGATAAGCTCAGCTTCTTGTATGATTCTCAGAGAAGGGATCTCAACTTAAGCGGGAATAACAGCTTCAGTACCATAAACCAGTAAGTAGGGAGTTGCCCCGGTTGATGTGCGGACTGTGGTACGATATCCCAATAAAGCGAATGGCAGCTTCTCGTGCCATTGTTTCTGCTTTTCTACCATCTTTCTTAGTATCTTCTTGATATTCTTGTTAGCGGCTTTTGCAGCTCCGTTCATCTGTGGTCTATAGGCTACGGAATTCTTGTGCTTGATTTTGAAAGTCTCACACATGGTCTTCATCAGATCACTGTTGAGATTGGAGGCATTGTTATTGATGATTGATTCGGGGACCCCGAACCAACAAATAATATGATCGCGGACTAAATCTGCTACGACTTTCTTAGGTACCACCTTGTAAGATGCTGCTTCGACCCATTTGGTGAAGTAATCAATAGCTACCAAGTTGAACCGATGCCCATTTGAGGCGGTGGGCTCGATTGGACCAATGACATCCATTCCCCAGGCAGTGAATGGCCAAGGTGAGCTTGTTGCATTGAGCTCATTTGGCAGCACGTTTATCATATCGGTATGTACTTGACATTGGTAGCATTTCCGGACATACTGGACGCAAAAATCTCTCTCCATGATCATCCAGAAATAACCAGCTCTATATATCTTCTTGGCCAAGACAAAGCCATTCATATGCGGGCTGCATGTCCCAGCATGTATCTCCTCAATTAGCTTAGAAGCTTCTTTTGCGTCGACACACCTTAGCAATCCCAAATCAGGAGTTCTTCTATACAAGGTTTCTCCGCTGTAGAAGAAACTATTGGACAACCTCTGAAGCGTACGTTTCTGAGTATGACTTGCATGCTCCGGATATTCTCCTTTTGCCAAATATTCTTTGATATCGTGAAACCAAGGCTTCCTTTTGCCAAATATTCTCCTTTTGCCAAATATTCTTCAACATGGGCGCAATACGCTGGTTGACTGTGGATCCTTACTGGGATGGGATCGATGAAGTTCTTGTCAGGATGCTGTATCATGGATGATAAAGTGGCCAGTGTATCGGCAAACTCGTTCTGAATCCTGGGAATATGCCGAAACTGTATCTTCGTGAACCTCCTTCTTAATTCCTGCACATGGTGCAGATATGGAAATATCTTGGAATTCTTGGTGGCCCATTCTCCTTGTACCTGGTGCATAAGCAAATCTAAATCACCGATTACCAGCAGCTCTTGAATATTCATGTCGATGGCCATGCTGAGCCCTATTATGCAGCCTTCATACTTTGCCATATTGTTGGTGCAGGAAAATCTAAGTTTAGTATATACCGGATAATTTTGGCCATTTTCTGATACCAAAACGGCTCCAATGCCGACTCCCTTGAAATTTGCCTCTCCGTCAAAAAACATTCTCCAACCGTCGTAAGACTCAGCAATATCTTCTCCTATGAATAGCACCTCTACATCGGGAAATACGTTTTTAGGGGTTCGTATTCTCCTTCCACGTGGTTCTCGGCAAGATGATCTGCCAGTGCCTATCCCTTGACTGCTTTCTAAGTCACATAAACAATGTCAAACTCCCTCAACAAAATTTGTCACTTAGCCAACTTGCTAGTGGGAATGGGTTTCTGAAAGATATATTTCAAGGGATCTATCCTTGATATGAGGTATTTTGTGTAGGCACAGAAGTAATGCCTCAGCTTCTAAGCTATCCAGGTCAGAGCGCAGCAAGTACGTTCCAATAGAGCGTATCGCTCTTCATATGGAGTGAACTTCTTACTCAGGTAATAGATAGCTTGTTCCCTTCACCCTGTCTCATCGTGCTGCCCCAGAACACAGTCGAAGGCTCCAACTAATACTGGAAGGTAGAGTCGCAAGGGTCTACCTGGCTCTGGCGGGACCAAGACTTGTGGTGTTGATAAGTAATCCTTGATTTTGTCGAAAGCCTTCTGACAATCTTCGGTCTAACCAGTTGCAACATCTTTCTTCAACATCTTGAAAATTTGCTCACATATTGTGGACTGGGCTATGAACCGGCTGATATAGTTTAGCCGTCTTAGAAAACTCATTACATCTTTCTTACTCATTGGCGGTGGCAGCTCCTGGATGGCTTTGACTTTTGACGGATCAAATGCTATCCCTCGGCAACTGACAATGAACCCCAGTAACTTTCCGGCAGGAACCCTGAACGCACATTTTGTGGGGTTTAGTTTTAAGTTGTATTTCCGTAGCCTGTCGAAAAACATCCTCAAATCGGCTATATGATCTGTGGCTTTCTTGGATTTGATGATGACGTCGTCCACATATACTTCGATCTCCTTATGTATCATGTCATGAAAAATGGTTGTCATAGCCCTCATGTAAGTGTCCCCAGCATTTTTTAGATCGAATGGCATCATCTTATAATCGTATACTCATGGTGTAATGAAATTCGTTTTCTTAGCGTCCTCTTCGTCCATCCAGATCTGATTGTAACCGGCAAAACAATCCACAAACGACTAGAGTTCATGCTTGGCACAATTGTCGATTAGGATGTGTATGTTTGGAAGCGGGAAATTATTCTTTGGGCTGGCCCTGTTGAGATCCCGATAATCAACGCAGACCCTGACCTTCCATCCTTCTTTGGAACTGGCACGATGTTGGCTAGCCAAGTTGGGTATTCAACCACCCTGAGGACCTTGGCCTTGATTTGCTTAGTAACCTCCTCCTTTATTTTCAGACTCATGTCAGGCTTGAACTTCCTGAGTTTCTGTTTGACTGGTGGACATGCTGGTTTGTGGACAACTTGTGAGTCACAATGGACGTACTTAACCCGGTCATATCATCGTATGGCCATGCAAAGATGTCCTCATACTCTTGCAAGAACTGTGTGTACTCTTCTTTTTCTGATGGCGACAAGTGGATGCTAATACGGGTTTCCTTGACAGTTTCGGAGTCTCCCAAGTTGATTATTTATGTTTCATCCAGATTGAACTTAGTCTTGTTCTCAAAGTCTTCTACTTCTCTTACAATTTCCGCGGGTATGACATTTTCTTCTTCCGAATCACTATCCTCTTGTTGTGTTGTCTCATTACATGTCAAAATTCTTGGTTTATCAAGAAAGGAAATAGTAATGCTGTATAGATAAAGATATGAGAGCAAAAATGGTAATAATGAATATTTATTCATTGAAGCATAAAAAGCGATTTTCAATAATTCAAATTGGAAATATTACTTAAAACAAATTGCCAAAAGGGAAATAAACAAAACAATGTTGTTCAGCCTTGCTACCCCAGGACCCGTCGGGCCCTGGATGGTCTGATAGTCCAATTCTTGAGGAATGAACCTCTCTCCACAGCTCGGATGGTAGGGCCTTCATCCTCCTCCTCAACAATTACACAACAGTCCATGTCCTCCTCTTCTAGGAACAGGTTCCTTAAGGCTGCCAGTGCTTCTTCCTCCTCTGATCCCCATATGATGTCGGCCTGTTGGAAAGTCTAACTCAAGTGCGGTATAGGCTGCTCCAATGGATAGTACGAACCCCGCCATGGTGGTGACTAGTCATTGTATTCTTGCCAGGTGTATTGATACCCCAGCCCAAAAGTGGTACCATGGTACTTTGGCAGAATCGGCTTGGTGATGCCTTGAAGATTTTTACCAAGTCCCTTGCCAGGCTAATACCCTCCCCAGTTCATCATGCTTGCTATCTTTCCATCCCACCACTTATCTTTGTCGATTGCATTGACCCGCTCGATGTGATGATAAGTTTCTCCGCCTAGCTTTTTCCTATTCTCGACCATCGAAATAGTCTGACGGATGTAAATGGGGTTGCTCCCGTCTCCATGGATAGTCACCTCCTGATGGTTCCCCTCAAACTTTACTGCCGAATGCAAAGTTGATGCCACAGCCCCAGCGGTGTGTATCCATAATCGTCCTTACAGCAGATTGTAGGATGCAGATATGTTCAGCACCTGAAACTCGACATCGAACCATGTAGGCCCTATTTGCAGACAGAGATTAATTTCCCCGATGGCTTCCCTTTGAGACCCATCGAATGCATTTACGTTCATGGTCCCTTATCGTATCTCGTATAGGCCTTTGCCCAACCTCTTCAGTGTTGTTAGTGGGCAAATATTGAGACTGGATCCTCCATCAATCAGGACCTTGGTAATGAAGTAGTCTTCGCATTACACTGTGATATGCAGCTCCCTATTGTGATTCAGACCCTCAAGCGGCAACTCATCCTCGTGGAAAGTTATTTTGCGACTTTCCAATACCTGTCCCATCATGTTAGCCATCTCTCCGCTTGTGATGTTATTGGGCACATACGCTTCGTTCAATACTTTCATCAGAGTGTTCTTGTGTGCTTCTGAATTCTGTAGCAGCGACAGGATAGGTATTTGAGCGGGAGTCTTGTTCAGACGATCAATGACTGAATACTCCCTTGCTGGTACTTTCCTCCAGAGGTCATCTGGACCTGTTTCAATAACAGGAGGTCTATTAGAGGCCTTTTTACTGGACTCTCCCAAATGCTCGGGTGTATAGACCCTTCCAGTCCTAGTCATCCCTTGTGCAGCACCAGATTCCCCCATCTTGATTTTTCCTTTTCTTCTAGCTTCGGCCACATAATCCCATGGTATAGCCTTGGTGCTGAAAGGCGGTATGGTTGATACTGTCACTGTAAAAATGGTGTGGCTACTCTCACCTCAAATGGAATAGGTGCAACTGCAGGGGGTGCTACCACAACTTCAAATGGGACTGATGTTGTTACCTCGACCTCCACTGGGGTTGTGCCTGCACTATAATGGGATTGAGTGTGACTGCGGGTTTTTTGGGGTCGTCACCCTCTTTGATAAGTCCAATTATCCCTTCATCCTCTGTGATCTAGGAGGGGGTTATTGCAGACATTAGGCGCGGCCTCCTTTGCCTGGATGATCTTGTTGTCAATCAAAGTCTTGATTTTGTCCTTCAACGTGCGGCATTCATCAACAGTGTGCCCTTTCATACCGGAATGGTACGCATAAGTCTTATTTGGGTTAAACCATTGGGATGAGTTCTCTGTGGCCATAGCAGGGATGGGAGAGACGTAACCAGCAACCTTCAACCTTTCATATAGCTGGTCGATGGGTTCAGCAATGGCAGTGTACTATTTGTGTGGTTTGCGGTCAAAATTAGGTCACAGTCTTGGGTAATTTTAACGAGTTGGAGGTGACTGAAAATGAGATGGGTTGGATTATAGGAGTGATAGGCGGTGGCTGGTTGGGAATATTTGGGGGACGAGGGTTGATATGTAGGTGGAGGTGACGATTGATAGGTGGGTGGAGGTGCATGATATGCAAGTGGAGAGGTTCGGTATACGAAGGGAGTTTTGGGCCCTTGGGCGACAATCAATGCTCCCACGTCCTTCTTCTTAGATATACCCCCTGATTGCAATACTTTATTGGTGGCCTGCAATGCCTCAAAGTTTGTTACCATCCCGATTTTGATGCCTTCTTCGATCCTTTCACCAAGTTTGATGATATCAGAGAACTTATGGTTTTCAATAACCATCAATATTTCATAATATGGCGGATCCTGTGCTCTGACAAAGAACTTGTTCATCTATTTGTCGTCCAATGCTGGCCTGACTTTGGCCGCTTCTGACCTCCAACGAGTAGCATACTCGCGGAAAGTTTTAGTGGGCTTCTTCTTGAGGTTCTGAATGTAGAAGACATCTGGTGCATTCTCTGTGTTGAACCTGAATCAGTCCATGAAATCAGATGCCATACTCACCCAGTTGGTCCATTTCTTAGGATCCTGGCTGATGTACCAAGACAAGGCATCTCCCATAAGACTCCTCATAAAAAGCTTCATCCGGATCTTTTCATCTTTTTCGACCCCGACAAGCTTATCACAATAGGTCCTTAAATAAACCCTGGGATCACCGGTACCGTCAAACATCTCGAACTTGGGAGGTTTGTAGCCCTCTGGCAGTTCTACATCCGGCTGTATGCATAGGTCTTCATAGTTCAGACCTTCTATCCCCTTGGCTCCTTCTACGCCTTGAACACGGCTGGTCAACTTCTTGAGCTCCTCGACCAGGTTCTTAATGAGCATGTCCTTTTCAATAGATTCTGGTGCATAGGAGATGGGTTGAGTTGAATGAGGTAGGGTCTCCACATATATAGGGTTGTTTTGGTGTCTTGGAATTTGAGTATAGTGGTGATCATTGGTGGGATTCTGGGGTTCAGGAATGACTAGTGGAGTATTTTGTGGAGTGTGGTAGGTGTTTGGCTGGTATTGTGGTGGGATAGTTTGATTTTGTGGGAGAGTTGTATAATTGTGAGGTATGGGTGGATTTTGTGGGCGCTTGTTGGGTGTGTTTTGAGGTGGTGCGGGGTTCTGAGTGTTTGGATGACTGATGTCTGGGACTCTAAGTGAGAAGGATAGGTTTGCCACATTCTGGACATGCTCAAGCTCACTCTAGAGTTCTAGTATTTTATGTTCGAGCCGTGAAACTGCTTCATTTGGGGCCTGAGTACCCCGACCATCAGAAGTTTCTGCATGTTCAACATGTGTGTTGTTTTCCTTTCTGGCGCCGTTCAAATCTTCCATTTTTGTTTTTCCCTTGCCTTTTGGTGGACTAGGAGGAGGAGAAGTTGGAGGGTCCATGGATCTTGTGTGATAAGATGATGATGCCAGTATGCACGAACGAATCTTTGGGGAATGAGAATAATCAAAAGGAAAGAAAGAAAAGCAAAAGGTAGCCAAGTCAGTAATGATTCTAAAAAGTTTGCAGTTATTTAAACACATTGTCACACCTCCTTTTTTACCTACACCCCTGGAAGGGCAGTATTAAGGGAGTTTTTTCCAACTTAAAGTGACAATCGAAACGGGATTTATTTATTTAAAAGATTCTGAGTTGCCACTTGGGATAATTTATGGTGTCCCAAGTAACCGGTTCAAATCCCGAATCGAGGAAAAGATTGACTCTGTTTTACAGTCCACGAACCAGAAATCCGGGAAAGGAATTCTATTATCACTGGAGAAGGTGTTTGGCATTCCCGAGTTCCGTATTTCTAGCACGGTCGCTCAACTGTTATTATTTGGCCTATTATCTGATTTTAACACATGTTTTAGCCTATGGTTCAATTTTAACTTTATGAACGCTTTTATTTAATTATTAGGAAGATTGCAACGTTATTTAAAATAGGTCTTGAACCACGTCACATAAATGCACCCGCGGTCCTCGACATATTTTATCTAACATTGTTGAGATTTGGACTTGGGTCACATAAATGCGCACCCGAGTTTAGGAAGGTAAATTATTAAAATGACGCGCCTAAAGCAACTACGCGTTTGCAACTTTGCGAGGGCCACGGAAAATTCGCTAAATGACACACCTCGATTCCTACGGATAAAATATTAATTAAATGAGGGCCATGCAATTTAAGGCTTTGTTGGCACGACTCACCTCGATTTCCAATTTTAAAAGGGAATCCAAACTAAACTTCGGAGGGCCATAAGCTATTTGAGTTATTTAATATGGCTCACCTCCACTAATTAATGGGCCTAACTAATTCATTAAAGACTAAAGGAAAATCCTATTTTTTATTCTAAAGAAACGCCCACACCTAATTAATGAAAACCTTATTTGCGATTGCCCTCTAAATTGGGCCTAGAACAAGCCCAAATTTGGGAAAGCAAGGACTCGAGTTCGTGTCTGGGCAAGGCCAAATCCGTTTTGGGCTGGGTTAGACACGGATCTGGGCGGGTTATGGGGTGTTTGGTTTGCGCTTGGAGATTGGGAATTTAAACAAAGCCCAAAAAAATCTGATTCAAATCCTTTTTTTTGTTTTCTTTTCTCTTTTCATTTCTTTATTCTAATTTCTTTTAAATTGAAAATAAAACCCAAATTAATTCCTAATCAAATTATCCTACTATATTAAATTAATTAAACTTAATTAATAATTACCACAATTAACCAAATTAAAAGAAAAACCACTAAAATTCAAGACTAAATTTTAAAGTGTAAAAATAAGTTATTTTTTGTGATTTTTCTATTTTCTTAAAAGCAACTAAATTACTAATTAATTTTAAAAATGCAAAGTTAAATCCTAGATGCAAGTGCAACATATTTTTTGTATTATCATAATTTAAACAAAATTAACATGCGCAGACAAGTGCAAACAATTAACAAAAAATGCTACAAAAATCTACGAAATTGCAAACAATAAGGAAAATTTATTTTGTTTTGAATTTGTGGGAGTAATTCATATAGGGCAAAAATCACGTGCTCACAGCTGCCCCTCTTTGCTCGGAAACACGAAGAGTTTTCGTGCAAAGATAAAGTGAGCGGATACGAGCTATTTTTGCCCGTTTGAATACTCCGTGGGAAGCATTTATGAAAGATTTTACCGCACCCAACTTCCGAGGTTGCCTACATATCCTTGGCTATAAAGGAATCAGGTCAGTGTAGTTCGGGAAGTTTTGGTAGCTGGGACTACCATGAAGCTGTGATTTCACTGTTGTTGTTGCTGCTGCTACTGCTTACTGAACCCCTTATTACACCATGAAAAAATAAAAGAAGCTAGACTAAACTATGATCTATGAATTACAAGAATCCTATCTATATCTTCAAACTTGATCTTGTGATTCCTGTTGCCTTTTGACTTGTATTCTCCCGGTGAAGTCCCTTTGTTGCCGACTTGAATTGTAATCTGAGATACTTTCCCTTTTCTTCAGGTGGACGCCTGATTACTGGACTCGAATTATAATCTGAGATGCTTTCCTTTTCTCCAGGTGGATGCCTGATTACCGACACTTAAATTGTTTCCCTTCCTTAAAACTGGTGTTGTTCTCCCTTGCTTTCTAGGTGGTCGCCTGATTACCAAAACCTTAACTGTATTCCCGTGCTCTCAAGGTGGGCGCCTGATTGCCAAAACTTGAACTGTATTCCCGTGCTCTCCAGGTGGGCGCCTGATTAGTGAACTTGAACTGCATTCCTGTGCTCTCCAGGTGGGCGCCTGATTGCCAAAACTGGAACTGTATTCCCGTGCTCTCCAGGTGGGCGCCTAATTGCTGAACTTGCACTGTATTCCCGTGCTCTCCAGGTGGGCGCCCGATTGCCAAAACTTGAACTGTATTCCCGTGCTCTCCAGGTGGGCGCCTGATTGCCAAAACCTTAACTGTATTCCCGTGCTCTCCAGGTGGGCGACTGATTTCAACAAAATAGACAAAACAAAGAAAATTTTCTGCCCCAGTTTGGTAGCTGGGCACATCTGTGAGTGTTAAACTGAATAATGTTACCAAATATTCTAAGAATTTGAAGGCTAGATCCCATTATCCAGGAGCTCCTGACAACTCCTAGTTAAATGACAGTTTTAAATCTAAATTATATCTTCTAAAGGTATTACTTCCGCTACATCTTGTTATGTAAGCAGATCTTAAACCTACACCCCATTATCCAAGAGGGTCCTAAAAATCAAAATCAAGACTTATCTTAAGAGTGACAATTCCTTACGGCTGAGTTATACTATCCTACAACAGAACTTACGCTAAATCTTGTTATCTAATGGAAATCTTAAAGCTAGCTCCCACTATTCAGGAGGGCCCTAAAAACTCCTAATTGAATCCTATCTCGAGAAATGAAAACTTTGAAACCAACTTATATTCCTTTGAGGTAAATTTATGCTAGATCTTGCTACTCATGATTGTTTAAAATTTTAAACTAGGTCCCATTTTCCAGGGGGGTCCTGAAAATCAAAAGTCAAACCTGTCTAGTGCTTGCCTTTCCTTACGGAGGGTTTCTTCGAAACAAAAGAAAATTTCTGCCCTGTTTCATTCAAAGAAAAATCTTGTCAGTTTAAAAATATGGTGGTTGGTTTGTGGCCTTGACTTTGAGGGCGATTGCTCCTTCACTTCCCATGATCACTTTGATTTCCAATCGAAGACCTTGCTTGTTTATTGACTAACCACTTTCTCTGTCGCCCTTATCACGGAAAATACCTCTTCACCATTCAGACCCAATATCCTTCATATGTTGCATTGCTCATGAACTGACATTTACCATACCTTTGTGTCTCACATGAATCTCGAAGCACGATAATTGCCACCCACTCATTGCGTATGCTGTTCTTTCTTGACTTAAACCACTGGCCCTGGCCTTGAGGTCTATTGTTCCCTCACTTGCCATGATAACTTTGATTTCTGCTTGGAAGACCTCGCTTGCCACTGGTTAACCCCTTTTTGTCAATCTTACCACAGAAAATACCTTTGATCCGTTCACCCTAACCCCTCCATCTGTTGCATTGTTCATGAATTGATATGTACCAACCTTTGTACTTCACGTGGATCCCAAAGCATGTTGATTGTTACCAGCTCAGTGCGCTTGTTGTTCTTTCCTAACTTATGACACTTTGATGTGCTAGCCAGATCCCGTTTTGTGCAATTAGAAAGCTGGTGGCAAATTTTGAAATCATTTCTCACTTGTTTTGACCAAAACAGACTCAGGAAGAGGAAGTAAACAACACAAAAGGAACAGAGTAAAGGACGAAGGAAAGAGATGATTCCTAAAAAGAAAGCTACAAAGTAGAAACCTATCAGATGTGGGTACCAACTCTAATGACCATGACATACACCTGTGTCCTATTCTGTTAAGCAAGTCTGATGTTCAGCTCTTGTTNAAAGACTAAAGGAAAATCCTATTTTTTATTCTAAAGAAACGCCCACACCTAATTAATGAAAACCTTATTTGCGATTGCCCTCTGAATTGGGCCTAGAACAAGCCCAAATTTGGGCAAGCAAGGACTCGAGTTCGAGTCCGGGCAAGGCAAAACCCGGTTGGGGCATCAAGAGGCCCTGGGCTCCAAATAGTTGTACAGACCCCAAGCCCTTTACTTGGTTTCAGCAGTGAACCAACGTACCATTAACTACTGGGAATACTTAAACACATAAAATTGAAGAATCCATTTGATTGAGCATTTTAGGAACTACTGTTACAATTCCCATACATAATCGATCTACTCAATGATGTACATGTTAATGTGACTCCCCAAATTCAGCATACATATGTTTCTTTATGTCCCAGTTTCCTTGCCTTAAATCCTCATTCCAAATGAATTTATATCAACAATTAATATTTCAAAGCAGCTAGAGATCTAATATAACCTATTCTATACTAACATGCTCAGTACAGAATCTATCCAAGAGTCCAGCTAACAAATTTCTATTACATAACAATTCAGAATGATATAACTCATGCGAACCAAAAAAGCTAACTCATGCAGACCAAAGGAGCCAAACTCCTGATTCATTCACTAGTACAAACCAAACTCAAAGGTAAACCTAAAGATGAGCACACAAGGCAAAAATCTAACACTGATTACAGAATCTGATAACACAATCATGAGAAAACAACATATACTAAGCTAACATGATCTAGATTTCAATTACAACCCATTCATTGACAAATACACCAATCAGGATCCAAATATTACATGTTGATCATGAAATTGAAAGAAGAAAAGATGATGTTCAAAAAAAAACATCATCACATTTCATCTCATTTTCAAACCCATGCTTCGAGTTACAAATCAAGTGCTATCCATAGGGCCGAAGAATACCTGGAAATGAAAGGAAAAGAGGTGAAGAAGCAGTAAACAGCAACAGCTAAACCAGTACAACCCTCAGCAATGTAACAGTAACCTCAGAAATTAAAACAGCTTCAAACTAGAACTTTTCAAGACCAAAATCAGGCCATTTTCAACCAGAAATGCAGAATCTAAGCCCTAGGGATTCTATCTAATGAAGGGATTCAGAAATGCAACATTTAAACAGAGTTTTAGCAATTTTCCCCAAGAGAATGCAAGGAAATCGGTGTTATCCAATGCCCTAGCCGTCTTAGTTTTTCTTCAGCTTTTTTTTCACTTCAAGTCTGCCTTGCATATCAAGTTTAGGTGCCTTTATAGGAAAGGCCTTAGGGAAACCATGAAAGAATCGGATTTACACTTGAAACCTTCTTGAATTTTGGTTTTATCTCCCATACCCCTAATGTAACTTTTAGAAATTCAGAATAGTCCCTTCCCCCGGCTTCCTAGAAGCTTCCTAAGTTAGTTATTGAGATTCCCCTAAGCTAGACTACCCAAATTACCCCCCCCCCCCCCCATGACCCTGTTATTACCCCTGAACCTCAAATGGGTCATGGGTCAATGACCCAAAGATTCAGGTCCAAATGAATGAATCAGGTGAACCTAAAGCCAAAACCAAAAGGGGTCAGAAATCCATCCAACTCAATGATAAACAGAAAAGAGAAATATTTGAGTGATTTCAAAACTAGGAATCTAAGCTACAAGTGATGATTTTTCTTAAGCTAAAATACTAAATTAAAATTAACACTAAATTATTAGTTTATTAACAATCTAACCTAAACTATTTATCAGAAAAGTTGTCATAAAATCAAGAAAAACAGAGGATATTGGTTAAGATTTTGAAAAGAAAAACTGAAGAAATGAAACGGAAACAAATACACAAACACACACGAAAACAAACTATCTCAAAGGGGAAACTAGACTCGAAATTGATTTCAGTCAGGGCATGCTAGAGAAAGAAGAAAAAGAAGAGGCGAAGAAAGACGAACAAAGAGGCGAAGAAAGAAAAGAAACTTACCGATTTAAACTCGAAATCACTGGGTAGTTCTGATTTAACCGAAAAATGGTGTAAATCGCCTATTCTTTGTCAAGAACACACGAATAACACCATTCTGAGATGAACCAGACTTTGAACACTCGGAGGAACTGGAGGGATGATCTTGCATGGATGAACTTGACTTTGACCTCTAAGGGTCGAACCCTAGATTTAAGATTCGCGAGGTTCTAGCCCTATTCGAAGGGAACAGAGTGAGGATTTGGAAAGAGGAGAGTGAGGGGGTTCTGGAGTGTGATTTTGGTGGTGTTTGGTGGTGGTGCCGCCACCCTAAGGCGGTGGAAAAAGGGGCGGCTGCTAGGGTTTATGTCTCTGAAGAGAGGGGGGGGTGTGAGAGAGATGATTGAAAGAGGGGGTGGGTTAGAATTCGGACACTAATATATTAAACCCCATCCACTTCCGGGTCGTTAGATCAACAGAGATCAACAGTCCTGATTTGGTCTGTTAAAACGGGGTCGTTTTGTTTAAGTGGGAGGCTGGACCGGGTTTTGGGTTGGGTTAGACACGGATCTGGGCGGGTTATGGGGTGTTTGGTTTGGGCTTGGAGATTGGGAATTTAAACAAAGCCCAAAAAAATCTGATTCAAATCCTTTTTTGTTTTCTTTTCTCTTTTCATTTCTTTATTCTAATTTCTTTTAAATTGAAAATAAAATCCAAATTAATTCCTAATCAAATTATCCTACTGTATTAAATTAATTAAACTTAATTAATAATTACCACAATTAACCAAATTAAAAGAAAAACCACTAAAATTCAAGACTAAATTTAAAAGTGTAAAATTAAGTTATTTTTTGTGATTTTTCTATTTTCATAAAATCAACTAAATTACTAATTAATTTTAGAAATGCAAAGTTAAATCCTAGATGCAAGTGCAACATATTTTTTTGTATTTTCATAATTTAATCAAAACTAACATGCGCAGACAAATGAAAACAATTAATAAAAAATGCTACAAAAATCAAAGAAATTGCAAACAATGGGGAAAATTTATTTTGTTTTGAATTTGTGGGAGTAATTCATACATGGCAAAAATCACGTGCTCACAGCTGCCCCTCTTTGCTCGAAAACAAGAAGAGTTTTCGTGCAAAGATAAAGTGAGCGATACGAGCGATTTTTGCCTGTTTGAATACTCCGTGGGAAGCATTTTTGAAAGATTTGACCGCACCCTGCTCGAGGTTGCCTACATATCCTTGGCTATAAAGGAATCACGTCAGTGTAGTTCGGGAAGTTTTGGTAGCTGGGACTACCATGAAGCTGTGATTTCACTGTTGCTGTTGGTACTGCTGCTTACTGAACCCCTTATTACACCATGACAAAATAAAAGAAGCTAGACTAAATTATGATCTATAAATTACAAGAATCCTATCTATATCTTCAAACTTGATCTTGTGATTCCTGTTGCCTTTTGACTTGTATTCTCCCGGTGAAGCCCCTTTGTTGCCGACTTGAATTGTAATCGAGATGCTTTCCCTTTTCTTCAGGTGGACGCCTGATTGCTGGACTCGAATTATAATCTGAGATGCTTTCCTTTTCTCCAGGTGGATGCCTGATTACCGACACTTAAATTGTTTCCCTTCCTTAAAACTGGTGTTGTTCTACCTTGCTTTCCAGGTGGTCGCCTAATTACCAAAACCTTAACTGTATTCCCGTGATCTCTAGGTGGGCGCCTGATTGCCAAAACTTGAACTGTATTCCTGTGCTCTCCAGGTGGGTGCCTGATTGCTGAACATGAACTGTATTCCTGTGCTCTCCAGGTAGCGCCTGATTGCCAAAACTGGAACTGTAATCACGTGCTCTCCAGGTGGGCGCCTGATTGCTGAACTTGCACTGTATTCCCGTGCTCTCCAGGTGGGCGCCTGATTGCTGAAACTTTGATTGTATTCCCGTGCTCTCTAGGTGGGCACCTAATTGCCGAACTTGAATTGTATTCCCGTGTTCTCCAGGTGGGCGCCTGATTGCTGAACTTGACTGTATTCCCGTGCTCTCCAGGTGGGCGCCTAATTGGTGAAACGTTGGCTGTATTCTCGTGCTCTCTAGGTGGGCGCCTGATTGCCAAAACCTTAACTGTATTCCGGTGCTCTCCAGGTGGGCGCCTGATTTCAACAAAATAGACAAAACAAAGAAATTTTTTTGCCCTAGTTTGGTAGCTGGGCACGGGAATGTAGGTGAATAATGTTACCAAATATTCTAAGAATTAGAAAGCTAGATCCCATTATCCAGGTGGGTCCTGACGACTCCTAGTTAAATGACAGTTTTAAATCTAAATTATATCTTCTAAAGGTATTACTTCCGCTACATCTTGTTATGTAAGCAGATCTTAAAACTACACCCCATTATCCAGGAGGGTCCTAAATATCAAAATCAAGTCTTATCTTAAGAGTGACAATTCCTTACGGCTGAATTATACTATCCTACAACAGAACTTACGTTAAATCTTGTTATCTGATGGAAATGTTAAAGCTAGTTCCCATTATTCAGGAGGGCCCTGAATACTCCTAATTGAATCCTATATCGAGAAATGAAAACTTTGAAACCAACTTATATTCCTTTAAGGTACACTTATGCTAGATCTTGCTACTCATGATTGTTTAAACTTTTAAACTAGGTCCCATTTTCCAGGAGGGTCCTTAAAATCAAATGTCAAACCTGTCTGGTGCTTGCCTTTCTTTACGGAGGGTTTCTCCGAAACAAATGAAATTTTCTGCCCCTGTTTCAATCAAAGAAAAATCTTGTCAGTTTAAAAATATGGTGGTTGGTTTGTGGCCTTGACTTTGAGGGCGACTGCTCCTTCACTTCCCATGATCACTTTGATTTCCACTCGAAGACCTTGCTTATTTATTGACTAACCACTTTCTCTGTCGCCCTTATCACGGAAAATACCTCTTCTCCATTCAGACCCTATATCCTTCATCTGTTGCATTGCTCATGAACTGACATTTACCAAACCTTTGTGTCTCACATGAATCTCGAAGCACGATAATTACCACCCACTCATTGCGTATGCTGTTCTTTCTTGACTTAAACCACTGGCCCTGGCCTTGAGGTCTTCTGTTCCCTCACTTGCCATGATAACTTTGATTTCTGCTTGGAAGACCTCGCTTGCCACTGGTTAACCCCTTTTTGTCAATCTTACCACAGAAAATACCTTTGATCCGTTCCCCCTAACCCCTCCTTCTGTTGCATTGTTCATGAATTGATATGTACCAACCTTTGTACTTCAGGTGGATCCCAAAGCATGTTGATTGTTACCAGCTCAGTGCGCTTGTTGTTCTTTCCTGACTTATGACACTTTGATGTGCTAGCCAGATCCCGTTTTGTGCAATTGGAAAGCTGGTGGCAAATTTTGAAATCATTTCTCACTTGTTTTGACCAAACAGACTCAAGAAGAGGAAGTAAACAAAACAACAGGAACAGAGTAAAGGACAAAGGAAAGAGATGATTCCTAACAAGAAAGCTACAAAGTAGAAACCTATCAGATGTGGGTACCAACTCTAATGACCATGACATGCACCTGTGGCCAATTCTGTTAAGCAAGTCTGATGTTCAGCTCTTGTTGTACCTTTTCGTCGTGAAACTAGGCTTCAATGCTCCGATTATCCAATCCGATTCATGATCCTTATTCGACTTGTAGTGCCCGAAGGGTTTTCACCATCAAGTCTCTCTCATTTTGTTCTCTCTCTCAACTCACCGTCGCCTTATGATGCCCGTGAGGGTTTTCACCAATAAGACTCTCTCATTTTGTTCTTCTCTTTGTTCAGAACGGAGTGTTTCCTCTGATATGAATCACCTCTACTTGCTCGCCTTGGCATCTCTCGAAGACTGATCGGAAGGTCTTTCTCTGGACCGTAGTGTGGGCTTTTGGATGGGGTTAGAAAGAAAGGGTATCAAAAGGCTCAAAGTAACTCAAACGGGTTCAAGATTACAACTTTCGAAATCAGATTTCTTCCAACAACCACAATTTTTGCCCCAGTTTCTTTGCTTGGGGACTTTTGGATTTTTACTTTGATGGGACCGAACCGTGAGGCTGCCTACGTATCCTTAAAAGGAATCAGGTCGAACGTAGTTCATGACATAAGAATTGCCTTGTTTTGTTGTGACTTTCTCTTTACTTTTTCTTTTCTTTCTCTTCTTTTCTTCTTTTCTTTTTGTCGTTTTATTGTTTTTTTTTCTTTTCTTCTTTTTATTCTTTCTTTTTCTTCTTCTTTTTTTTCACTCTCTTTTTTCTTTTCTCTCTTTTCCTTTACTTATCTTTCGCGCTTACATTTCCGAACTTTGCTAGTGATTCCAAAAGAGGGCTATGAAAGGAAATAAATAAGGCTCAAAAGGGGTAACAAAGGATAAAGTGTTTAGATAGCAGATTAAAATGTCTTCTTCATTCCAATCTTCAAAACATGCCAAGTAAAAACAACACAATTAAACAAACCAAGGAAAATATACGTAACATCTTTCGATTGCACTAGAATTGATAACCACATCCACACATTTGCCTTCTACATTTGTCAATTACCCAGCACCATTGGACAACAACCTCGGTACCACGAACGACCCCTGTCAATTTGGGCAAACTTGCCTTTAGCTTCAACCCGATGCGGCATGACGCACTTCAATAGGGTTTCCTTATGTTCTATCTGCCCCAGTTTCACACAATTCGGGCTTTATGTGATCTCAAAATGCCTTTACTTATTTCCCTCCAATGTCCCTATCATCATCAAAATTGTTTCATTACTTCATGACTAAACTGACTTTTTAAGACCAGGCTGAGAATTACACGTGCATGTCATGTCACTAGAGTCAGCAGGGAAAAGAACTATAAAAAGAGAAGAGAACTAAACAAAAAAAGACTAGAAATAACAGAAGACAGAAAATTGCATTAGACAGACAGTGATACTGTTCGAACAACAGAACAAGCACTAAACTGGGGTTACAACCCTAAAACAAACCTAGACAACACTAAACGAGTTACTACGACTAAACAAAAACCAGGCAAAATAAAAGGATAGAAGGGTTTGAGCCACAAGACAATATCCAGATTACAACCCTGAAATAAACCGGACAACAGAAATGACAACAAAATAAACCACCAAGACTCCTCCCTAGCTATCCAAGAGATGGAGCGTCTTTCCAATTACCAAGCACGCGATCTTAGCCACTGAGTTCCACATCAATATTACCAAGACCATTACCAATTTCAATATCATTAACTTCACCAAGTAGCTCCTTGACTCCTTTGACCAGCCCTTCGTCATTGCCAACCATCCCAACAATCTGTGCGTTGTCATGTTCCTGTAGAGGATTACGTGTGACTCTTGGGGTATTACTGCCTTGGACCACAATTAGTCCTACTTGAATCACTCTTTCTATTTCCCTTTTCAAAGCACGATAATCTTCAATGCTATGCCCTTGTACATTAGAGTGGTACATGCACCGTACAGTAGGATCAAATCCTTTTGCATATGGGTCCGGCGTATAGCCGAGGAGCAGCTCAATCATGCCAGAATGTTTTAACTTTTCAGACAAGTTTGTGTAGGACTCTCCAATGGGCGTGAAATTATCTTTTTGCCTTTGTTTCCCTCTATGCCCCAGTTTTCTAGGGTTGTTGGATGCTTGCAAATGTATGCCACTTATCGACATCTTGACGAGTATGCCATTCCAAAGTTGCCCCAGTCAGGCTCTGGCTAAAGTATGCCATCAATAACTCATGCTTCCCGCCAGCTCTTCTCATTTTACTATAGAATCCTCTCAAGTGCGCCACTGGGTCTCCGTGCCCATCATACAAATCAAACTTTGGCATCTTACATCCCACCGGCAATTGAACATCAGGAAATAGACACAAATCTTTGTAGGCCACGCTCACCTGGCCTCCCATCCCTTGCATGTTCTTTAAGGATTGTTCTATGCTTTTTGGCTTCCTGGACATCTCATTTCGCCCAGATTGTTCTATGCTTTTTAGCTTCCTGGACAACTCATCTCGCCCTTCCTTTCCTGTGATCTTTTCATTTTCAGCATGAAGCTCATCCCGAGGGCTCTTTTTGTGTGAATCAAGAACCTTTCGGGCAACCTTTAAGGTGTAATATTGGTCATCATGAGCTTTGAGTGGGTATTCATTGTTGGGAATAACGGATATGACAGGAGGGCAATTTTGGGAAAAGGTAATTGGAGGAATAGGGATGTAGATGCTAGGGTGGTTGGGAAAGCTGTGATAAACGGATGGATCTGGAGAGTACGGGGGATCATCTGGCACTATGACCGGAGTTTGGGTAAGGGTAGCATCTAAGAAGCTAGGTGGTGGCGGGGGTAGTGCCTTCCCAATCATCCAGGCCTGATACATGTCCATCATATGTTGTCTTAATATCCTTACCTCGTCAGCCAAACCAGTGTCATGTTCAACCAACTGCTTCCGGGCACTGGTATCAACCAACCCAATTTTGTTGTTGTCCGCCATTGCCTGTTGACTTTATGTTGTGGAGAGGAGTTACTACTTCGGGAACCACAAACCAACCACCTTTCTGTTGTGAAGATATCAAAAGGAACAAAATGGGGGCATCCCGTTAGCGTTAGGGCTTTCAACAGATAGGCAACTGCATATTGGGGAATGTAATGCACGTAAGTAGTTAACCGTTTCTATTATGCATTTGATCGGTTGCTTGCGTCATCCCGGCTTTCCCTAATTTCCATTCCAATTCTTCTTCTCTCTTTTTTCACTCATGCCTCTCTTTGCTTGATTTCACGTTGTTCTTGATTCTCTCATTTCTCTCTCTTGTTTTGCCATTGTTGCATTCCCACAGTTTCTTATTTTTCTCTCTCTTTTCTTTCCTTTTCTCTCTTGTTTTTCTCCCTCTTTCTTTTCTTTTTTTTCTCTCTTTTTTTTTTCTTTTTGGTTATGTCGAATCCTATGGAGATTGCCTACGTATCATGACCCCGCATGAATCAGACCAAGCATAGCTCTAGCGGATGAGTTTTAAAAATAAATAATAAAACATTTTTGGGATTTTCAAATTTTTCATTAAAAACAAATGCTTTGGTTACAGCGACTCAGAAACTAACAGACTCGAAAAGGAAACTAACAGATTCTGATGAAAAGATGAAAATACATACTCAAAAACAAACTGACAGACTCCAACAGAAAGATGAAAATACAGAGTCACAAACAGACTAACAGACTCCAAAAATCATGAATACATTAATGCCTCAACTGCTCTTGGGGCCCGCGGAACATCATTCGGTCTCGCCACGGGCCTACGTGCCAAATCCCCTTGGAGATGATAGAGATCTTCCATTATCTGGCGGACAAAGGTCTTTATAGTGGCAAAGAACATGGATCTGGTCATGTCCTCACAACTACTGCATTTCATCGCGATGTAGTCGGCGATCCTTCTGACCCTCTCTCTTATGACACCCTTTTCTTGCAACAAACGCCCAATCTGCTGGGCCCTACCTTCCAAAGTTTGTTCAGCTACTTGATTCTGTTCTTGAGGTTGTTGCAAATCTCTTTCTAATTGTGCCATTGCTGCATAACAGTGTTCTCTTTCAGTCTTAAAGTCTTTCGCATGCTTGATCATTTTGTTCTCCACGATGATGACCCTTTTCTCCAACCCCGCAACCTCATTGTTGTTTTCCTCTTTTAACTGTTTAAGTAGGCACGCTCGTTCCTCCGCATTCTTAGACAATTTTGTTCGAGCCCTGGCTAGTTCACCCTCTGCTTTGTTCAAATCAGAACCATACTCGCCCACCTTCTACCTATGGTTCTTTATAAGCTTTTCATCCTTTGCACTTCTGGCGGGATTATCAGCTGCTATTTTCATTTCTCGAATCTGGGCTCGAAGGGCCTGATTTTCTTTGGCTAGCTTTTCTTTTCACCCTCATCCGTCGCGGCTTGCAAACCGTTCTCAAATTGGAGGTCCTTGACTTGCTTTTCTAGCTTGCTTATGGTAGTTCTATACTCATTTTCTTTGGCCAACCAATCCCATTGCGCTTCTGACTCCTCAGAAAATTCCTGAAGATTAGGTCTTTTGGCCGGCCTTCCAAACTCAATTTCCCTTTTATACCAAGAAAGATACCCTGGTGACACTTCACCTTTGGATAGATCACGCACATAGGTATTTGCCATCAAATACTGGCACTCGCTCCAAATCTGGCAGACTGTTGCTTCATGAAACTACCATCAGGACCAATCTCGACCGCCTGGGGACTAAGATCTTCATTTTTTGGAAATATTTGACATCTCCCCAGCTGTCTCAAAACCCGGTATGGGGCATAAGGATGGATACTCCGGAGGCCCATCAAGAGGAAATGAGGCCCGGTAGCTGGCATGTATATGATCTCATCTACGGGAAGCCACCCAAAGGTCCATTCTATTTGATCTGCAGTGATGGAAAGGAGACATGATATCCATTCTGTGACCCCCTCCGGCAGGCTAAACCCGTCAATCCTTGTATAAAATTCCTCTATGCAGTTCTTTTCTGTCGACCCATAACTCATGTATTGAGGATGATGACATAGGTGTTCAATCATCCACATCTATAGCAAGAGGTTGCACCCTTCGAAAAAGTCTCCCCCGACTTTGTAGGTTGTGAGAGCGCGGAAGATTTCAGACACTATTAGGGGTGCGAGGGTGCTTTTGGCCTGAGTAAGCAAAGTGCTGACTACCCCAGCTATTCGTATATCGATGTTCCCGTCTTTCCTAGGAAACACCAGAAGACCCAAGAATACCACCATAAAAGTAAAGCACCGGTGTTCTTCCCATTTGAGGCGATTCCCTTTGCTACAAATTTTGTTTTCTGGATCGTTAAACCCTCCTATGTGACCGTATCTCTGATATATAAACTGCAGAGTGGAAAAGCCAGCTGCCAAGTCTAGGTTATTGACCCTCCTGCTTATCTTTAAGGAATCTAGGATTCTGTGCACAACGATGACTCTTGGCGCAACCAGATACTTGTGTCTCAGAGGAACCTCAGTGCTCCCAAAATATCCGGCTATTTCTTCCAAAGTTGGGGTGAGTTCAAAATCTGAGAAATGAAACACGTTGTGGGCCGGGTCCTAGAATGTAACCAACGCCTTTATGATGTCCCCTCTAGGCCTGATCTTCAGCAACCCGGTAAGACCTCCCAAGTATAGATTGACCTTATCATGCCCTGATTTACCTAGGTTTTTCCACCACATACACAGCTCCAAAGGGATTTTGTTCATGACTGTTATTGGCAAACTTTGACTCGTGCTCATTCTGCACATTTATTAGGGTAATTAAGCAAAAATCATGATTCATTTGACTCAAAAACAAAGCTGACACTTTCTTTTCAGATTTTCATTTCAAAAGTAAAAACCCGGGTTTGCAAATACGGCCTTTCAGCACTTCCGGGGGGGGGGGGGTAAGATTTTAAGGTTGTGCTTGCCAACCGGCCTAAAAATTTGAAAAGAAACCAAAGGCGGCTATTCTTGCAAAAACAGCCTTCCGGCGTCCTTTTAGGGACAATCGGCTAATTTAGACAAGAATGGTATCACCGCTTATTTAAAATAAAATAAAAAAATTCTTTTTGGGCTATTTTTTCAAAAAGGAAAGTTGGACCCGATGGGGGTTGCCTACGTATCCCACATCTGGTGAGAATCAAACTGGCGTAGTTCGCGCAATTTTGACAAAACAAAAACCAACTTTTTTTTTTCTTTTTTTTTCTAAAAAAAAACACAAAACTTTTCTTTTCTTTTTCTTTTCCAAATTTCGGCAGAGTTTCAGTATATTTTGGACATTGGTTTTTCAAAAACAGACAATTATCTCTCTCAATCCTCCCATTGACTTTCCTTATCAACTTTTCCCCTATAAGCCGGTCAACATGCAAAGCCGAAGCAAATGAATGCACAAGTAGCAAGTAAGATGCATCAGGATGGTCTTTTCATTTCGGGTAGACCTGTCCTAGACAGAGCCAACCCTTGTGTTGAGTCTCCAAAGTCAAATACACATGACGCAAACAAACATTCCTACAAGGGATCCGGCATGAGGCTGAGTTAATCTAGGTTCAAAACCTGGGTATTTGTTCTAGACTTGTGTACTCGAGCGGACAACTCGAGCCGAGGAGGGGGCTACGTACCGGGAACCAAAAGGCCATCCGGCTTAGTAACTTGTCCGAGCCTCTTTCTTATTTCAAGGTATGACACTAACAGAATAGGGAGTCACGACCAGCGAGCACATCCCCGAATATGAGAAAAGAAGGGTTTCGTAGCAGTTTATATACATTTCAGATAATATCAAAGCGGTAAAAGCAACATTTAGCACATTGGGCCCAAGCATGTAATAAAATCAGATAATAGATAAAGCCAAATATAAAAATTCTTCTAAGCTCGAATTTTGAACCCTGAACCAGAGATTCTCAGTTCTTCTCCCAAGCAGAGTCGCCAGAGCTGTCACACCTCCTTTTTTACTTATACCCCTGTGAAGAGGTATAAGAAGGGGAGTTTTTTCCAACTTAAAGTGACAATCGAAACGGGATTCATTTATTTAAAGATTCAAAGTCGCCACTTGGGATAATTTATGGTGTCCCAAGCCACTGGTTCAAATCCCGAATCGAGGAAAAGATTGACTCTGTTTTACAATCCGCGAACCAGAAATCCGGGTAAGCAATTCTATTAACCCGGGAGAAGGTGTTAGGCATTCTCGAGTTCCGTGGTTCTAGCACGGTCGCTCAACTGTTATTATTTGGCCTATTATCTGATTTTAACACATGTTTTAGCCTATGGTTCAATTTTAACTTTATGACCGCTTTTATTTAATTATTTTTTACGAAGATTGCAACGTTATTTAAAACACGTCATGAATCGTGTCACATAAATGCACCCGCGGTCCTCGACATATTTTATCTAACATTGTTGAGATTTGGATTTGGGTCACATAAATGCACACCCGAGTTTAGGAAGGCAAATTATTAAAATGACGCGCCTAAAGCAACTACGCGTTTGCAACTTTGCGAGGGCCACGGAAAATTAGCTAAATGGCACGCCTCGATTCCTAAGGATAAAATATTAATTAAATGAGGGCCATGCAATTTAAGGCTTTGTTTGGCACGGCTCACCTCGATTTCCAATTTTAAAAGGGAATCCAAACTAAACTTCGGAGGGCCATAAGCTATTTGAGTTATTTAATATGGCTCACCTCCACTAATTAATGGGCCTAACTAATTCATTAAAGACTAAAGGAAAATCCTATTTTTTTTTTCTAAAGAAACGCCCACACCTAATTAATGAAAACCTTATTTGCGATTGCCCTCTGAATTGAGCCTAGAACAAGCCCAAATTTGGGCAAGCAAGGACTCGAGTTCGAGTCTGGGCAAGGCCAAATCCGTTTGGGGCATCAAGAGGCCCTGGGCTCCAAATAGCTGTACAGACCCCAAGCCCTTTACTTGGTTTCAGCAGTGAACCAACGGACCATTAACTACTGGGAATACATAAAATTGAAGAATCCATTTGATTGAGCATTTTAGGAACTGCTGTTACAATTCCCATACATAATCAATCTACTCAATGATCTACATGTTTATGTGACTCCCCAAATTCAGCATACATATGTTTCATTATGTCCCAGTTTCCTTGCCTTAAATCCTCATTCCAAATGAATTTATATCAACAATTAATATTTCAAAGCAGCTAGAGATCTAATATAACCTATTCTATACTAACATGCTCAGTACAGAATCTATCCAAGAGTCCAGCTAACAAATTTCTATTTCTTAACAATTCAGAATGATATATCTCATGCGAACCAAAAAACCTAACTCATGCAAACCAAAGGAGCCAAACTCCTGATTCATTCACTAGTACAAACCAAACTCAAAGGTAAACCTAAAGATGAGCACACAAGGCAAAAATCTAACACTGGTTACAGAATCTGATAACACAATCATGAGAAAACAACATATACTAAGCTAACATGATCTAGATTTACATTACAACCCATTCTTTGACAAATACACCAATCAGGATCCAAATATTACATGTTGATCATGAAATTGAAAGAAGAAAAGATGAAGTTCAATAAAAAACATCATCACATTTCATCTCATTTTGAAACCCATGCTTCGAGTTACACATCAAGTGATATCCATAGGGCCGAAGAATACCTGGAAATGAAAGGAAAAGAGGTGAAGAAGCAGTAAACAGCAGCAGCTAAACCAGTACAACCCTCAGCAATGTAACAGTAACCTCAGAAATTAAAACAGCTTCAAACCAGAATTTTTCAAGACCAAAATCAGGCCATTTTTCAACCAGAAATGCAAAATCTAAGCCCTAGGGATTCTATCTAATGAAGGGATTCAGAAATGAAACATTTAAACAAAGTGTTTAGCAATTTTCCCCAAGAGAATGCAAGGAAATCGGTGTTATCTAATGCCCTATCCGTCTTAGTTTTTCTTCAGCTTTTTTTTCACTTCAAGTCTGCCTTGCATATCAAGTTTAGGTGCCTTTATAGGAAAGGCCTTGGGAAAACCATGAAAGAATCAGATTTACACTTGAAACCTTCTTGAATTTTGGTTTTAGCTACCATACCCCTAATGTAACTTTTAGAAATTCAGAATAGTCCCTTCCCCCAGCTTCCTAGAAACTTCCTAAGTTAGTTATTGAGATTCCCCTAAGCTAGACTAACCAAATTACCCCCCCCCCCCCCATGACCCTGTTATTACCCCTAATCCTCAAATGGGTCATGGGTCAATGACCCAAAGGTTCAGGTCCAAATGAATGAATCAGGTGAACCTAAAGCCCAAACCAAAAGGGGTCAGAAATCCAACCAACTCAATGATAAACAGAAAAGAGTAATATTTGAGTGATTTCAAAACTCGGAATCTAAGCTACAAGTGATGATTTTTCTTAAGCTAAAATACTAAATTAAAATTAACACTAAATTATCAGTTTATTAACAATCTAACCTAAGCTATTTATCAGAAAAGTTGTCATAAAATCAAGAAAAACTGAGGATATTGGTTAAGATTTTGAAAAGAAAAATTGAAGAAATGAAACGGAAACAAATACACAAACACACACAAAAACAAACTGTCTCAAAGGGGAAACTAGACTCGAAACTGATTTCAGTCAGGGCATGCTAGAGAAAGAAGAAAAAGAAGAGGCGAAGAAAGAAAAGAAACTTACCGATTTAAACTCGAAATCACTGGCTAGTTCTGATTTAACCCCAAAATGGTGTAAATCGCCTATTCTTTGTCAAGAACACACGAATAAAACCATTCTGAGATGAACCAGACTTTGAACACTCGGAGGAACTGGAGGGATGATCTTGCATGGATGAACTTGACTTTGACCTCTAAGGCTCGAACCCTAGATTTAAGATTCGAGAGGTTCTAGCCCTATTCAAAGGGAACGGAGCGAGGATTTGAAAAGAGGACAGTGAGGGGGTTCTGGGGTGTGATTTTGGTGGTGTTTGGTGGTGGTGCCGCCACCCCTAAGGCGGTGGAAAAAGGGGCGGCTGCTAGGGTTTATGTCTCTGAAGAGAGGGGGGTGTGAGAGAGACGATTGAAAGAGGGGGATGGGTTAGAATTCGGACACTAATATATTAAACCCCATCCACCTGATTTGTTCTATTAAAACGGGATCGTTTTGGTTAAGTGGGAGGCTGGACCGGGTTTGGGCTGGGTTAGACACGAATCAGGGCGGGTTATGGGGTTTTTAGTTTGGGCTTGGAGATTGGGAATTTAAGCAAAGCCCAAAAAAATCTGATTCAAATCCTTTTTTGTTTTCTTTTCTCTTTTCATTTCTTTATTCTAATTTCTTTTAAATTGAAAATAAAACCCAAATTAATTCCTAATCAAATTATCCTACTGTATTAAATTAATTAAACTTAATTAATAATTACCACAATTAACCAAATTAAAAGAAAAACCACTAAAATTCAAGACTAAATTTACAAGTGTAAAAATAAGTTATTTTTTGTGATTTTTCCATTTTCTTCAAAGCAACTAAATTACTAATTAATTTTAAAAATGCAAAGTTAAATCCTAGATGCAAGTGCAACATATTTTTTGTATTTTCATAATTTAAACAAAATTAACATGCGCAGAAAAATGCAAACAATTAACAAAAAATGCAACAAAAATCTACGAAATTGCAAACAATGGGGAAAATTTATTTTGTTTTGAATTTGTGGGAGTAATTCATATAGAGCAAAAATCACGTGCTCACACACGTATCGCGGGAATATGAATTCAAGTCCTAATTTGGGAGCCCCATTGTGCCCGAGGTAGGCCTAGCGACAAATAAATTTGGAGAAATTTAGTGCCAATAATTGCCTCATTTCATTAATGCGAAAATAGACGACCAAAACGATACTAAATAAAATAATGTCACTAATGGCACTTGGCCTTATTACATTTAGAAAGCAAGTAAACCTAATATATTTGGTCCCAGAAGGACCCTCTCCAGACTGGATGCTCTTGTCGATCAATTCCCCCAGTTCGCACAGGTTCAGCAGTAAGAATGCCCTTGCCAAATGCCCTCCTTCGTTTCCCTCAGCGCTTTGGCAATCGGTGACTCTCTTCCTCATTTTCCCTTCCAGCTCCATTAGACTGTACTCCAGATACTCCAACCTTTCGCTGGATTTAACCGCCCTCACTTTCCACTCATTGATCATTTCCACGTCGGCCTTATGCTGCTCCATATGCTCAGCTTCAGACTCACGAATTCTCTTGCGCAATTTGTTGTACTTTACCTGTACTTTGACAACTTCATCTATAACCCTGTTTTCGGGACCAACCCTTGGCTCGAAGATCCCCGCTATGTTATCATCCAACCATGAGGGGTAAAAGTATGTATGACCCACATGATATCGATCTGGCTCGATGGTATCCTTTTCCACGATAATCTTCAGGCTCCACATGCGTTGTGCTTCATTCTTATATGGGATGGTGTCACCCAGAAAATCGGTTATGAAGTGACTCATCTTAGCGACTCGCGGTACGACTTGTCTCCTGCATGCCTGTCTCATAAACCTGAGGGGAGCGTAAGGGTATATGCCCCTTAACCCAATTAGTGCCAAGTAGGGAACATCCCTGGATCTGATGATGAACTCGTCGGTAGGGAACCATGCGAACATCCATTGAACCTGTTCCTTAGTCCGATTGTTGAAAAACCGCGTCCATCCGATAGCGTCCTCGGTTGAGCAAACATGTCTGAAATATATTTCATTTTCTTGGGATGGTGGAAGGCTATATGATCATACCATGGTCTTCGTGGAAACTCTTGACTGTATTGAACCCTTTGGAGATATTCTAGGAGCCAAACTTGCAGCAGCAAATTGCAACCCTCGAAGAATCTGAACCCCTTCTGACAGCGTTCCAAGGCCCGGTACATATATGCGATGATCATAGGGACAATTGTATATGTATGCCCCTCGATCCCGTCCATCATAGTTTTGGCCACCATGGCCAACCTGGTGTGGATTTTGTCCCCTTGGATCGGGAGCACTAGCATGCCCAAGAAACACACAATGAACGCAAAGACCCTACGATGAATCCAACCCAAGGAGGTGATGGAGACCTGCTGTGACCGTATTGCTCATAGAGGAAATCGAAAGGTACATAAGAGTTTTTCAGGCATTCCAAGTCATCATTCTTCTTTAACCCCATCATCTTCAAAAATCCCCTAGTGGTGCGATTTTCTGGTGCCAATAAACAAGGGCTATCTCAAGGTAGCCTGGCAAATCCCCCGATTTCTTCCAAAAGAGCCGTCATTTCTATGTTTTCGAAGCGGAACACAGCCCTTTCTTTGTCCCAGATCATAGTGGTCGCCTCGATCAACATTTTGTCTGGCTGAAGATCCAACAAAGAAGGCAAATTCCCTAGGACTCGTTTTACCTGATTTTGGTCACTTGAAGGAAGATCCCTCCACCAATCTAGCAAAAGTGAAGGTATGCTACTGACCATGCCGAACCGGGGAACGTCGTGCCTTATTTCTGCAAAACAAAAGATGGTTGGGCCCTTTCCCCCTCCAGGTTTGTCTATTTATACAATAATGATTAGCATATTGTCACTTGTTTTCCAAATTAATGCACAAAATCGTGGTTGCGTCCGTTGGGATTATGGAAAACCCGATGGACTTTTAGGTGAGGCTTGTCTTATAAGGTTATTATGCGGACAACATATTAACCCGGCTAGGTTTGACCATGATGCATGCACAATTAATCAGAGTAGGGTTACTATAGAGGTCTAGACTGGGACCCTCAAGCGGACAACTTGAGGGGGAAAGGCACGGAACCGTCGAACGCACCGCTGATCGACTAGTTTTACCGCAAATACTCCTTTCCGAATTTAAAAGGTTGATATATAGGAAGAGCGCAAACACTCATCAAGCGTTGCTATATGATTGATTACGCACGAGTGGAATATGATGTTGAGCATGATTTATGCAACAATTAATAGCATGTTGTCAAGTATTTGTACGTTAAAAATGATAAATGCGGTATTAAATAATTGAAAGATGGTTACAAAAGGAGAACAAGGAAACAAGTCAGTTTTAGGCAATAAAAGAAATCATAAATGCTTGAAAATAAGCAATTAAATCCACATAAGGGGGGAAGGGAAAGGTCGTATCAACAAAAGAAAGCATGCTTTAAACTAATTCACAAAAACAAATTCGTTATGGTAAAAGCCTGAAATATCCCCAACAGAGTCGCCATGCTGTCGCGCCCCCTTTTTCCTCACGGAGTCCGAGTTTCGACATTCATGGGGGAACAACTCATTTCCTTTTGGGAATTGGGTACTTAAATTGAAGAGTCGCCACCTAACGGATTTAAGGTGCATTAGGGCACCTAGAGCAAATAACTCATAAGAACCGGTTTGCATTACCAGAGACATAGGTAAGGGCTCGAAATAACTTTGAGGTAAGGTGTTAGGCACCCCTCGAGGTCCACAACGGTGGGTCCCGACCGAACTCAATTATGTGAATTAGTCATTTAACAAATAGATAGTCTAAGCACTCATATAAGATAGAGAAAATTTGACCGATAAGCAGTCTAAGTACATAGGTACGATAAAGGAACTTTAACAAATAAGCAGTCTAAGCACACATATGTAAATAAGATGAGGGAGGTCTTGGGTTTGTTGTCCTATAGGATCACATCTGTACAATACTCGGTAAACTTCCCTCAGATAGAGGCGTTACGCATGGCATTGGCGCACAGCTCATCATATCCTTTACTACCCAATTCCTCCCCTTGGTCATAGCCTAAAGCGTTCTAGCAACCTTAAGATATATCCTATGCGTCCACCACCCGTCTCTTTACTTATATAGTCCCGGAGGTATTTTTGGACTTCTAGTTAGGGTGTGTCTAGACTCTCCTACAGTAATTAAAAGGAGAAAAATCTAGGCGTCAAACAAAACAATTAGGACTATCAAGTAAAGAACAATTAAAGGGGGCTAACATTTTACCTCCACAAATAGAACAAACAAATGCACGTCTTGAGACAGTAGTGTTTTAGACATTTGAAAAGAGTCCTAATGGCAGGATATCTAGGTGAACACAAATCAGAACATATGCAAAGCTTTATTAACCCGGGAACCAATACCTAATTAGTTTGCCTACTGATTTTAGAGAGGGTTGCTAAATCTGGATAGTTAATCAGAAGCACAGTTTTACAGTTACTTGATTTTTAATCGCCCTACAGACTTGCCTAGGCGCGTATCAATGATATCCTATGTACATGAAATCTAGTCGTCAATCAGAAGTGCAAAAACCAGTAAAACCATTTTAAACAAGCAGTTTGGGTTCATTAGATCCTATAGGCATGTTGTCTAGATGTGAGGACTGATTTTAGACAATGCAGTAATTTTAAAACCTGATTGGCATACGAGGATTGATTTTAAACTCACAAATGTAGTGTCCAAAAAGTAAGATTGTTTTTTAGACCCTATAAGCATGGCTTCTAAGTGCTAAATATGCTGAACCTATTTAGAGTGACTCCTAAATGCAGAAATTAATTTTAACTTACAGGTATGGCATCTAAACGTGCGAGACTGATTATAGCCAATAGGCATGGTATCTAGAATGCAAATAGTCAAACAGCACAACGATATGATTTCTGACTGCAGAAGTGGATTTGAACCCAATAGACATGATCTCTATAATGCATACAAGTGATGAACATTGCAATGTCCTATAGATATGGTTTTTAGGAATGTAAACACTGATTTTAAATCATATAGACATGATATCTACCCATTCCCCAACAAAATGTGTATAATAATCCCTCCCCATTTTACTAATTTCCCCAATATTTGTTTACAAAGTAAATAATATTACAGACAAAGTGTAAAAAATGAATTATAGAAATGATAACAGTATACTATAGGGAGCCTGGATAGGCCCAAAGCAAAACCTGGGGAACCAGGCCTTTAAACAGTCTCAAATGCCACATCTCATAGTGTAAAAGGGGTACCCTGATGTGTCAAAGTTCCCGAGGGCCTCAGGGACCCAGGGCAGTGCTCACACCAAGGTCCTCTTAGAATCATCAGCTTGTGCAATATGGAGTAGCCAGCCCCAGTATGTAAAAGTTCAGAAGAGCCTCATGGACTCCAAAGCAATGCTCACACTAGAGGGGCAAGAGCCTAAGTGTTCTAGGAATAGAAGTGGATAGTGCTTTATAAGAGTAGTTTTGAGAAAACAGTTTCTTTTAGACTCTTTAGGAAATAAGGAGCAAACAGGGTCACTCTTGGAACTCAGGCAAAGGTTTCAGCAAACAGCATTTAGAAACAAATATCTTAGTTTATTGGTTGTTACTAAGTGACCAAACACAGAAGCAAGGCATGCTGAGGACCAAAACATCCACATATAAGGGATAGTAGGGATTGGGGAGCAAGGTATCCAGATAGGGAGAACATGCTTAGTAGGGGAGTAGACAAGACATAGATCTAACTTTAGACATAAGTAAACATGCAAACTTGCTGAAAGCAGAACCCCTAGTTCTAACTAAAAACAAGGTCAACATGCTATTGTAGTAAACACGTGTATTGGATAGGAGAAGACATAAACACATAGATTGAATATTAATAGACATGCTAGGAAACACATAGTTAGACATGATATTGACTACATAGAAGTGGCCACATAGATTGGACAGAAGTAGTCTTGCTAACCAACACATGGATTGAACAGAAGTAAGTATGCTTGTAAACACACAAATTCAATACAAAAGTAACATGCTGATGAACACACAGATTTAAACAGAAGTAGCATGCTAACAAACACACAAATTTAAACAGAAGTAGGGGTTGATAAACACACAGATTCAAACAGAAGTAGCATGCTGATAAGCACACAACTTAATTGAATGACAATGGTAGAGACATACCAGTTAAGAAAGCAGAAACAGAAGGTAATGTAGACAAGATCCAACAGCCTAGCCTTGGCTTTCAGCCGGCTAGTCAAGCAGTGATCACAAGTAGCAGAGAGAGAGATGAGAGGAAATTTTTGTATGTGTGTGAATTATTGTTCGTCTTCTAACGTATAATGAGAGTGCATATATATATAGGACTCGAATAGTGTAGGTAAATAAGGCAAGGCAAATTGACATAGCAAAAATAAGGTAAGGAAGTAATCAAATAATTAATCAAGCTTGATTGGGGGTAGGAAATTAGGGAATTATACCATAAATAAATCTAATTGAATTTCAAATAAGGCAAGAAGTAGGTTTGACAGTCAATTACGGTTAGAACCTTTATATCAAGTAATCAGCTTCACAAATAAGGTAACACGGGTAATCAGAGACCAATCAAAGGGCCAATCAACCCACAGATAGGCAAGAGATGTCAATTAAGAACTCAAGATTAAGGAAAACAAATCAGAGATCAGTAAATTAGTTTAGTACACAAATGAAACCTTAGATAATTAGGTTAATCATTCAATTACTCAAACAATAACGGGCAAGAAGTTGAAATCAAACACTGAATAGTCAAGCAATTGGCCAAGAAACATTACAATGCGAGAAAGATTAACAGAAACATAAAAACTTCAGAAATCCTTTTGCAAAAATAGAAGTGGAAACCCCAGATAATTAGAAAGATACTTAGGGTTGATTAGCAACAGGAAGATTAGGAGAACTTTAAAGAAATAGCCATGGAAACAGAAAGCACTTCAAACATACAGAGATTCGAACAACAGGAATCAGAGAAATCAAAAACCTAAAGTAGCGTAGTGCTAAAAATCGGTTGGTAGCAGAAAAGTAAAAGAACCTTAAAGAACAGCCATGGGAATCTGAAAACACTTCGAACATGCATAGGATTGAACAGCAGATAATAAAGAAATCAAACCTAAGATAACATAGTGCTAGAAATCGACTAATAGTGAAGAAACAAGAAACTCTTTAAAGAAAAATCGACGACGAAGTCAGAAACATTCTAGATCTACAAAGATCAGGATGAATTCATATTTGAAATGAGGGTTTTGAAGAAAGAATGATAGGGTAAAGAGAATCCAGGCTCAAACAAGAGATTTGAACCATAAAAGCAACAGAATAGTAACACTCACAACCATAGACGGACTCTCAGAGAGTCTTGAACCAGATCCGGTTAGATCTCTTCGAGATCATTCCAGGAAATCATAAGAACGAGCAACCAGGAGATGTAGAAGATCGGTAGGAGCCTCAAACGGCCATGGAAATCCATGGGTCGAGTGAGAATCGGAGGGAATAGGATTAGTTTTGGGTGGCGGCGGCTAGGGTTAGGTTTAGATCTCAAAGAGACGGAGAGGATGAGGGATTCTAGGGTGTCCATTTGATGAGAATGAATTAGATTCAGGGGGGTTGTTTGGTTAACATTGGTAAGAAGTGATGGTGGCCGTTGATCTCTATGATCAACGGCCAGGATTTAGAGGGTTTGGGGCCGGGTAAGATTTAATTTGGGCTAGGGATAGTTGGTTTGGGCCTGGTCTTAGTGGGTTAGGGATTTGGGATATTTAATTCAGGCCAGGTCCGAAAATAAAAAGGGGTCATTTGTTAAATACTCATTTGATTGCTAAAAAAAATTTTAAAACAGTTAATAAATTACAAAAATGACTTTCATTCCTAGAAATATTTTAAAATAATTACTTAATATTTTAAAAATATAAAAGGCTATTTTCTGGTAAAATGATGTAATAATGCATGCATGGGTAATAATTGCAATTATAACCCCAAAAATACAAATGCGGCTATTTGTGAAATAATTAAAACTTAGTACAAATGCAAATGATTAAATTAAGCCACAAAATTATTATAAAACTATTAGTGATGCAATTAGTGATTGTTTATTAAATAAAATGCTGGGATAAATTAATTAAAAGTCCCTTTAAAATGTAGAAATTATGAAAAAATGTCAATTGATGCTAATGCATAGTTTTGAAGGCATACATGCATTTTAAAGATATTATAGGGAAAAATTGGGTATCAACAGATATGTAGGGAGCCTTATACGGTCCGGTCCCCTCAAAATAAAAATCCAAAATTCCCCAGACCCAAAGAAACTGGGGCAGAAGTTTTGGTTTTGCAAAAGATCTGATTCCAAAAGTTGTAATTTTGAACCCTTCTCATCTTAAATTATTTTGAGCCTTCATGCCACCCCTTCTTTCTAGCCCTGTCCACAAGCCTACATTACGGTCCAAAGAATGACTTTCTGATCAATCTTTGAGAATGCCAAGTCAAGCAAGATAGAGGTATGATTTACATCATGGGTAACACTTTGTTCATGGGCACGAGATACAATGAATAAAATGAGAGAGTCTTATTGGTGAAAACCCTCACGGGCACCTTAAGGCGATGGTGAGCTGATAGAAAATTTAAAATGAGAGAGTCTTGTTGGTAGAAACCCTCACGGCCACCGTAAGGCGATCGTGAGCTGAGAGAAAATTCAAAATGAGATAGTCTTGTTGGTGAAAACCCTCGCGGGCACCATAAGGCAATGGTGAGTTGAGAGACGGACAAATGAGAGAGGCTTGTCCGTGAAACCCTTCGGGGCACTACAAGTCGAATGAGGCTCGTGACTTTACAGAGAAATTGGATCATTGAAAGCCCGGTTTTGATGTATGAATCGTGACATGAACTGAAAATATGATTGGTTGGACGGATTAGGCAGATCAATCCGAAATGCATGTCATGATCATTGGAGACAGCCGTTTCACTCAGATAAGTCTTTTTTCCCATTTTTCTTCACATATTCATCTTTGTTCAAAATTTTCCTTTGTTCCTTTTTGCCAAAAACACTTCACTATGCTCTTTGAGTCTATCATTATGAGTCTCTCTCGAGTTAGCCTTGTTGAACAAGCAGGAATGGATTCCAAATCCCACTACCAGCTTTTAAATTGCACAAAGCGGAGTTCGACCAAGCACATCACAAATGACATGATTCAGAATGAGCAATATGGTGATAACTGAAGTTCAGGTGATAAGGTGATTCTTGAATTTTGAGAAAATACAAAGATTCAACAACTTTCAGAATGAAAACACAATGCAACAAGTGAGTGTAAGAGATTCAGGTCATTCAAAGGTTTCGTGGTCTAGTTTCGATCAAAAGGTCAAACAATCCCTTGCTGGCCCAAAGCAGCTAATCAAAATGAAGCATGGCAGTGGCAGAAGCGGACACACAACAATGATGCCACAAACTAACCAGCAGGTTTTCAAACTAACAAGATTTTATTTGTCTGAAACAGGGGCAAGAAAATTTGTTCGATCTGCAGGGACCCTCCATGAGGAAAGCATGATTCAGGGGCAGGGAATTTTGTTCTTTCTACAAAAATCCTCCAGGAAGAGAGCATGGCTCAGATAAGTTCATTCTCGGCTTAGGTTATAAGTTCTCAGGACCCTCCTAGATAATGGGATTTGATTTAAGTTTTCAGGACCCTCCTCGATAATGAGATTTGATTTAAGTTTTCAGGACCTTTCTGGATAAAGGGATTTAACTAACACTCATAAATGTTCCTGGTGTAGACATGTAATTTTGACCCTCCCCAAAATTTTCATATTTTTAGTGTTTAGATATTAGTTTAGGTCTAATAGTATTATTTTCACTATTTTATAACTTTTAACTTTATTTTATCTTTAAATGAAAATTACAAAAAAATATTTTTATTTTATTTAACTAATTGATATTTTTATCTAGTTACTTTTAGTTTATCTGCCTTTCATAAAAGTTGAAAATACAAAAAATAGTTTCACTTTGTTTTCAGGAATATTAGTATTTTTTGTAGGAATATTATTTTAATTTTTGCAATGATTTTAATCTAATCCCATTTTTATTTTTTGGATTGATATTTGAAAAATACCGAAAATAGGTTTGTTTTAACGGCTAGTTTTATTTTAATAGTTATTTTACTTAAGTATGATTAATTAGTAAATGGGTAGTATTTTTAGTCTTGTTCAAGAGAAAAAAAATAAAATTTGGGCTCAAACAACCTATTTGTTTAGGCCCAATTTCGGATAGCCCAAAACATTGAGCCCATATCCATTCCCCATTTGACCTAACCTAATTTCTACTCCCATTAAAATAATTCCTAATTTCCTAAAAACTAAGAACGGGTGGTCGCGCCTTCCAAAAAATGAAGAGCTCTCCGTTATTTCTTTCTCTCAATTGAAAGAAACGAAACAGAAATAGAGGGGAGGGGGAACGGATAAAATCACCACCAAAAGTCATTTTCTTCACCAAGAAAAGTTGAACTAACAACAGCCAAAAGACTCCAACTCTTTCCTTTCTTTCTCAGAAAAATGCTTCGTCTACACTCTTATAAATCCAGCTTCTTTCCTCCATTTTCATCCCTAAAAACTAGCTCAAATCAGTCCCCACAAACATCCTAAATGTGCTGAAAAACCTCCTAAAAATAAAGCTCCAAAAGCTTAGAAAAAATTGATCCAAACCAGTCACGAAAATAGCCATTGCCGAGGTCATTTGCGGTGGTACGTTCCGATCGAGTCGAGTTCGCGGATTGGAGGATTTCCATGTAACGACCCGCCTGGTTGTTTTGCCTTTTTTAACCCTGTTCCCATAAATAAAACTTCACATGCTTGCTTTAGCTAATTTACGACTTGTGGGGACGGTTGGTTCGGGATTTGGAAGAGTTTTGGGTGAAATATGCTCATTTGATTCCTTAGGATTTCTTAAAAGGCTAAGTTTGACTTTGGTCAACATTTTGAGCAAACGGACCCGGATTCGTGATTTGACGGTCCCGGAGGGTCCGTAGGAAAATATGGGATCTGGGCGTATGCCCGGAATCAAATTCCGAGGTCCCTAGCCCGACTAAGGAATTTTTATCAGAAATTGTTAATCTAAAGTTTTAAGGATTTAAAGAAAATAATTAATGATTGATTTCCTAGGTATCGGGCTCGTATTTTGGTTCAGAGAACCGGCACAGGTCCGAAATATCATTTAAGACTTGCCTGTAAAATTTGGTGTCAATCCGAGTAGTTTTAGGGCGTTTTGGCCCGTTGGAAGAAAATTAAGAACTTGAAGTTCATAAGTTTGATTCATTTGGATTTAGGGGGTGAATTCTAGATTTAGTGTTGTTTCGGGTGTTCCGAAGGTTCGAGTAGGTCCGCCTCGTGATTTCAGACTTTTCGATATGTTCGGGCAGGGCCCAGGAGCCCCGAGCGTCAATCGGACGAGGCTCGAGTGAAGTGAAAATTTTGAAAGAGGGCTGAAGAACTGCTGCTTCGGTCATAACCGCATCTGCGGTTCTTGGACCGTAGATGCGGCCCTCCTATCGCAGAAGCGGCCCAGGGCGACCAGGCCATTTTCGCAGATGCGGCTCCCAAGCCGCAGAAGCGGCGCCGCAGATGCGGCCCAGAGACCGCAGATGCTGTCCTAGCCTTCCCTCCCCTTTTCGCAGATGCAGTCGCATTCTCGCAGATGCGCTCCCCTGACAGCAGATGCGGAAATCACTGAACCAGTGAGGTTCATTAAAGACGGGCTCTAAGTTTTTTTATGACATTTTCACTACTCCTTTGGGCGATTTGGGAGCTTTTGAGAGAAGGTCTTCACATAGCATTGTGAGGTAAGCTTATTCCACCCATCCTTAGTTTAACACTAGAACTTAGAAAAATCAAAGGGTTAGAGCTAAACATAGGGTTTTAATAAAACATAGATTAAACCACGAAATTTGTTATGAAATAAATTAGAAACCACATATTATTGATCCTTAGGTTGTAGAGAACAACTTCCTTCGAAAAATCTCGTAATTCGGGTACGTGAGCCCGGGGTCAAAAATTAGGAAACTTGTGATAATGATTGGGAAATTTCTTGAATAGCTAGAATTCGGTCTTGTGAGTCTATATTAACTAGTTTTTACTCCATTTAACTAGTTTGGGATTGTTCGGCTCCGGATTGAGGGCTTGAACTTGTTCTTGGCAATTGGAAGTGCACCTTGGAGCGAGGTGAGTCTCCTTTCTAACCTTGTAAGAGGGAATTGTCCCCATAGGTATAATAATTGAGTAATTTGTTGTTAAATATGGGGGGCTACGTACGCACTAGGTGACGAGAATCCGTGCGTAGCTCTATTTTGTTAATTGTCGGGGTAGTTTAGGGCCCGTATCAGGCTGTATTGTAATCGTTTCCATATTTTATTGCTAATGTGATCACTTAGGATATGCTAGAGACTTGGAAAAGAGGTAAGCGATGGTATACCTTCATTGGACACTTGTATGAATTACTTTGGAAATAAATGCGCATTCACGTGCTTCCTTGAATTAAATTGATATTTGTGGATCGGGCCGATCGCCTCGGTAGAAAAAATGCATATATGGTTCGCGCCATTCGACCCTCTAGCAGTGCACAATTATTTTTCTGTTGGATCGCGTCGTCGACCTCGGCAAAACGTGCGCATGACATATATACGTGTGAAATCCTACCCATGGCTCATTTTGTTAAATATTGAAATGCGTACGGTTAACTGCCAAATTGCTAGTGACATGACTTATTATCTCTTGTTGCATACTGTTGATTAATTGTGGTTATCATGCCTAGCAGAACATCTTTTTATATTATTTGACCCTAGTAAGTGTCAAGTCGACCTCTCGTCTCTACTTCTTCGAGATTAGACGGGATACTTATTGGGTACATATTGTTTATGTACTCATACTACGCCTTCTGTACTTAATTGTACAGGGTTTGAGGCAGGTACATCTGACTATCGGCTCGGTGTGCGCCCCTAATTCATAGTCCGAGACTTCCACGATGAGCTGCTCCTTCCTTGTGGTGTTCGGCATCTTGATGGAGTCTTTTTCCTACTTTTGCTGTCTATTTTATTTCCGACAGTAGGATAGATTATTATTTTTTACATTGTACTAGTTGCCCATTAGTTGTGACACCGGGTCTTGGCGCACACACTAGTAGACGGTATCATTTTTTTGGGGTTGTATAACTTTATGACTTTAATAACCACTTTGATACATTATGATCAATTCTGGTCTTAACTATAATCTGAGAACCCGTTATATTTATTTTCGAGTAAAAGTAAAATGAGAACTTAATTGTATTTTTTCGCATTGGCTGGCCTGACAATGGTGTCGGGCGCCATCATGACCTATTGTAGAAAAGGGATCATGACAACATGGTATCAGAGAACTAGGTTCACGTAGGTCTCACAAGTCATGGGCAAACCTAATAGAGTCTTACGGATCGATACGGAGACGTCTGTATTTGTCTTTGAGAGGCTATAGGGTTTTTGGAAAACTATTCTTTATTTATCTCATCTCGTGCAGGGGTCGGTGTACTAAGTTTCCTTCTCTACTCTTTCACGGATGGTGAGGACACGCTAGACCCGGGCGGAGCTGCTTCCCCCGTTGCTCGAGGCCGGGGTAGAGGCCGGAAGAGGGCAACGGCCCGTGGCCGGGGACGAGGGCGTCCTAGAGTTATTCTAGTTGCACCACCAGCAGACCCGCAAGAGATCCTATTATTGAGGAGCAGGGCGAGGTGCCCGCAACTGAGCCCACCCCAGCGGACTTTATGACGGCACCGGGATTCCAGGAGGTCATGGGCCGTATGTTGCGATTCATGGATTCCATGACTCGGGTTGGTTTTATCCCAGCAGATCCAGCTACATCACAGGCGGGAGGGGGAGCACAGACCCCTACTGCTCAGGCTCCTGGTCATGCAGCTGCAATGTATCAGACTCCGGGCGCACTACCAGCGGATGGGGTTCAGCCGGTTGCTGCAGTGGCACCCCAGCCCAGGCCAGATGCGGATGGTGATCCGCAGAAGTTATTGGATAGATGGACTAGGCTTCACCCTCCGGTCTTCGAGGGCGAGCGTCATGAGGATGCCCAGGACTTCATTGATAGGTGTAGGGACAGGCTGCACAACATGAGGATATTGGAGTCGCATGGAGTTGACTTCACTACTTTTCAGCTTGAGGGCAGGGCCCGCAGATGGTGGCAGTCTTATGTTCTGGGTAGGGCAGCAGGTTCTCCTCCTATCACTTGGAGTGAGTTCACACAGTTGTTTCTGGACAGGTATATTCCACCCTCCGAGAGGGAAGAGTTGCGGTATCAGTTTGAGCATCTAGAGCAGGGCCAGATGTCCGTGACTGATTATGAGGCGAGGTTTTCCGAGATATCCCGCCATGCATTGATGATACTACCTACTGGCGCAGAGAGGGTGCAGAGCTTTGTTGCAGGGCTACATTCCGGCATCAGGGCCAACATAGCCCGTGAAGTGGAGATGGGGACTCCTTACCAGTTAGTAGTGGAGATTGCTCGGAGGATTGAGGGTTATCATTAGAGGGGTAGGGAGCAGATGCAGCAGGATAAGAGAGCTAGGTTCTCCAGAGAGTTCAGAGGTGCCTCGGCTAGAGGCAGAGGACAGTTCGGGAGAGGGCAGCCCAGCAGGCCCCAACATTCAGCACCACCACCTGCTCTGGGTGCTCCAGCGCACCCCTATTTCAGCGCCATGCCAGAGAGTTCCTATCGCCCACCAGCTATTCAGGGTTCCTCGGTGGGTATTCAGGTCCGCAGGGTTCTTCTGATCCATACTTCAGTGCCATGCCGGAGGGTTCACACCGCCCACCGGCCATCCAGGCTTCTTCCAGTGGGTCTGCAAGCCATCAGGGTCAGCCATCAGGTCAGCAGATCGCCGCACCGCGGGGTTGTTTCGAGTGCGGGGACCTTGGTCATATGAGGAGATACTGCCCCAGGCTTCGGGGCAAGGCAGTGCAGCAGGGCCAGCAGCCTACGATTTCAGCGCCAGCTACCCCACCACCTAGAGGTGGAGGACAGGCTGGTATGGGCCGTCCTAGAGGTGGAGGTCTGGCAGGGAGAGATCAGCCAGCTATTGCTCAGTCAGGCGGAGGCCAGCCGGCCGGCGCTCCAGCCAGATTCTACGCTCTTCCACCCAGGCCAGATGCATTGGCCTCAGATATCGTCATCACATGTATTATTTCCGTCTGTGGCAGAGATGTTTTGGTATTATTTGATCCAGGGTCCACCTATTCGTATGTATCATCACCGTTTGCTCGATTCCTGGTTATTCCTCCTGCACCTTTGGGTACTCCTGTTCATGTGTCCACTCCTGTCGGCGATTCCGTGGTTGTAGACCGGGTCTACCGATCCTGTATGGTTACATTCTGTGGTTTAGAGACTAGAGTAGATCTCATGTTGCTTGATATGATCGATTTTGAGGTCATCCTGGGCATGGATTGGTTGTCTCCATATCACGCCGTCCTAGATTTCCATGCCAAGACTGTTTCACTAGTGATGCCAGGGTTGCCGAGGTTAGAGTGGAAGGGTTCCACAGTTGGTACCCCTAGTAGGGTTATTTCATTCTTGAAGGCTCGACGTATGGACGAGAAGGGGTGTTTGGCCTATCTAGCTTATGTTCGAGACACCACCACAAAGTCTCCGGCGATTGATTCAGTTCCCGTAGTCCGAGAGTTCGCCGATGTGTTTCCTTCTGATCTTCCTGGCACGCCACCGGATTGTGATATTAATTTCTATATCGATTTGGTTCCAGGCACCCAACCTATATCTATTCCACCTTACCGCATGGCTCCTAAGGATCTGAAAGAGCTGAAGGATCAGCTTGAGGAGTTTTTAGCAAAGGGGTTTATTAGACCCAGTGTATCGCCTTGGGGTGCACTGATACTATTTGTGAAGAAGAAGGATGGGACTATGCGGATGTGCATTGACTACCGCTAGTTGAACAAAGTCACCATAAAGAACAAGTATCCGCTGCCTCGTATCGATGATTTGTTCGACCAGTTGCAGGGTGCGAGGGTGTTCTCTAAGATAGACTTGAGTTTAGGGTACCATCAGCTGAGGATTCGGGACTCGGATGTTCCGAAGACTGCATTCAGGACTAGATATGGCCATTATGAGTTTCTGGTGATGTCCTTTGGCTTGACTAATGCCCTAGCAGCATTTATGGATTTGATGAACAGGGTGTTCAGGCCTTATATTGATTCCTTCGTCATCGACTTCATTGATGACATCTTGATATACACACGTAGCCTGGGGGAGCACGAGCATCATCTGAGAGTAATGCTTCAGACCTTGCGAGAGCAGAAGCTATATGCTAAGTTCTCCAAGTGTGAGTTTTTGCTAGAGTCTGTGTCATTCTTGGGACATATTTGTTAGGAGAGGGTATTAAGGTAGACCCCAAGAAGATTGAGGCAGTTCAGAGTTGACCACGCCCCACCTCAGTGACCGAGATCAGGAGTTTCCTGGGGTTAGCAGGTTATTACAGGCGGTTGGTGCAGGGCTTTTCATCTATTGCATCGCCTCTGACTAGATTGACCCAGAAGGGTGCACCTTTCCATTGGACCGATGATTGCGAGGCTAGCTTCCAGAAGCTCAAGACAGCCTTGACTACAGCACCAGTTCTTGTGTTGCCTTCCGGTTCAGGGATGTATACAGTGTATTGCGACGCTTTACGCGTTGGCTTGGGTTGTTTATTGATGCAGGAGGGCGAGTTATTGCATATGCCTCCCGTCAGCTGAAGATTCATAAGAAAAATTATCCTTTGCACGATCTGGAGTTGGCGGCGATTGTTCATGCTCTTAAGATGTGGAGGCACTACCTGTACGGGGCTTCATGTGAGGTTTATACCGATCATCGCAGCTTGCAGCATTTGTTCAAGGAGAGGGATCTTAATTTGAGGCAGTGCAGGTGGCTTGAGTTACTGGAGGATTATGACATCACCATTCTTTATCATCCGGGCAAGGCAAATGTGGTCGCAGATGCCTTAAGCAGAAAGGCTGAGAGTATGGGTAGTTTGGCATTCATTCCAGCAGGGGAGAGGCCACTAGCTTTGGACATTCAGTCCTTGGCTAACAGACTAGTGAGGCTAGACATTTCGGAGCCCAGCCGGGTTCTTGCGTGTATGGTTGCTCAGTCTTCATTACTGGGGGAGATAAAGGCCCGAGAGTTTGATGATCCACATTTGGCAGTTCTCAGAGAGACGGTGCTTCAGGGAGGTGCCAAGGAAGTTTCTATTGGCGAGGATGGTGTTTTGCGGCTCCAAGGTCTTCTATGTGTTCCTAATGTTGATGGTCTGAGGGAGAGGATACTAGAGGAGGCCCACAGTTTGCGGTATTCTATCCACCCGGGGGCTACGAAGATGTATCGCGACTTGTGACAGCATTACTAGTGGCGGAGGATAAAGAAAGACATAGTGGAGTATGTGGCTAGGTGTTTGAATTGCCAGCAGGTCAAGTATGAACATCAGAGACCGGGTGGCCTACTTCAGCAGATGCCTATACCAGAGTGGAAGTGGGAGCGCATTACCATGGATTTCGTAGTTGGGTTGTCGCGGACCTTGCGGAAGCTTGATTCAGTATGGGTCATCGTTGATAGGTTGACCAAGTTGGCCCACTTCATTCCAGTGGCTACTACTTATACATCAGAGAGGTATGCTTAAATTTATATTCGGGAGATAGTCCGATTGCACGGTGTGCCTGTTTTCATCATATCCGACAGAGGCCCTCAGTTCACTTCCCATTTCTGGAGAGCTGTTCAGAGTGAGTTGGGGACCCGTGTAGAGCTTAGCACAGCATTCCATCCTCAGACCGACGGGTAGTCGGAGCGGACAGTACAGATTTTAGAGGATATGCTTAGAGCATGTGTGATTGACTTTGGAGGGCAGTGGGACCAGTTCTTGCCCTTGGCGGAGTTTCCATATAACAACAGCTATCAGTCCAGCATTCAGATGGCTCCATACGAGGCTCTATATGGTCGCCGTTATCGTTCTCCTATCGGATGGTTCGAGCCCGGTGAGGCCAAGTGTCACGACCCGAATTTCCCACCCTCGGGGGTCGTGATGGCGCCTACTCGTAGTAGCTAGGCAAGCCATTTTGATTACTTTTCCATTAATAAACAATTCTTTTTAACAATTTATGACAACAATATAAAACAACAAAACTTATTAATAGCGGAAGTCTTAATCATAGAAACTGAATAAAACATGGAGTAGTCAATATAAGCCTCTACCCAAGACTGGTGTCACAATACTCACGAACTGCTAAGAATTTCTAAATACAAGGTTCTGAAAGAACACATAAGTTGTTTGTCCCGAATACAAAGAGGCAACAGTCTAAAAGGGAGAATAAGAGAGAGACGTCGGGCCTGCGGACGCCTACAAGGCTACCTCGGGTCTCACGATAATGAAAGCCTGCTCCCGTGCTAATGCTGCTGCTGCTGCTCGAAACCTGGGCCTGTGCAAGAAAATGCACAGAGTGTAGCATCAGCACAACCGACCCCATGTGCTGGTAAGTGTCTAGCCTAACCCCGGCGAAGTAGTGACGAGGCTAGACCAGACTACCACATAAACCTGTGCAATTTCATATATATATATATATATACAGGAATCGAAATACAAAACAGATAAACAATATGGGAGGGGAAACATGCTGTGGGGAGTATAATAAATTCCAAATAAGAGTCGTCCAATAATAAAGGAATACAGCACAACTCAATAGTACGTAATGAAACAGAATTCAACCAGTGCACGGCATCACCCTTTGTGCTTTTACTCTCATTCCTCACATATATCAATAGAATCGGCACGGAATGGTACATCGTGCGGCACGACATCACCCTTCGTGCTTTAAAACTCTTTCTCATAATAAGCAAACAATGCCCGGCATCACCCTTCGTGCTTTACACTCTTTCCTTGCCATAAACAAACAGTGCACGGCATCACCCTTCGTGCTTTAATACTCTTCCTCACCCAATCAACAATCACAAACAAGGGCAAGGGAATGAATAAACAATAATAAAGATCCCAGCAAGGGAACACAAACAACAATTAAAAACCCGGCAAGGGCACAATATCAATAACCGACAACGTCCCGTCAAGGGAATGAATCATGAACTCTTTTCTTTCTTTCACTTTCATCTCAATGTTCACATTATCACTTGATCCAATGCTCCAAAGAGTTACTTATCTCATATACCTTCACAATTTGTATTTCAACCCGAGCCAATGCTCCACGAAGTTTCAAGATCACAATTTCTTTCACAAGGTCTTTACAATATATAGAAGTCATCATATAAGCATGGAAGGCATAACAACAACCAAACTATCCGCAAATAAGGACTCGTCACCATGCCTATACATCGTACTCGACAATTAGCAAGTTACAAATAAGACTCAACTCCTATTCCCTCAAGCTAGGGTTAAACCAAACACTTACCTGGATGCCTTGAACTCAACTCAAGCCTCAACTATGGCTTTACCCCGTAATTCCACCTCCAATCCACTCGAATCTAGCCACAAATTACTTAATGACGTTAATAAACACTAAATGAATCAATTTGAATGCATAAAAATGAATTTCCCAAAGTTTTTCCCAAAAAAACCAAAATCGCCCCCGGTCCCACGTGGTCAAAACCCGAGGTTCGAACCAAATCCCGGTTACCCATTCCCCCACGAACTCAAATATGCAATTTGTTTTAAAATCGGACCTCAAATTGAGGTCCAAATCCCCAATTTATAGAAAACTTAGGTTCTACCCAAAACCCCCAATTTCTCCCATGAAAATCATTGATTTTAAGTTGAAAACATGTTAAATGATGTTAATGATTGAAAGAGTTACGTAGAAATCGACTTACAAATGATTTGGGATGAAACTTGTTCTTGAAAATCGCCTAAGGAGTTGTATTTTGAAAGTGGGGTAAAAAATGACTTGAAATTCGTCTATGTATGAAAAATGCAGGTTGAAGATGTGGGAAATGTGAACTGGGGTTCGCAATTGCGAACCCCGACCTGCTACTTTGGGAATTACGGACAAAAGTTTGCATTTGCGAACCATTGGCATATTTGGGGACTTCGCATTTGCGAACAGAAGCGCCGCATTTGCGAAAGTCCCAGCTTTCGCATTTGCGATGCTATGATCGCATTTGCGATCCCTGTGCAATGTGAGAACCTTCGCATTTGCGAGCAATGCGAAGCCTGCAGGTCAGATCACACCAGCAAATTTCCAAGTTCAAAAATGCACTCTGTGGCCTATCCAAAACTCACCCGAGCCCTCGGGGCTCCAAACCAAATATACACACAACCTCACAAAAATCCTACGGACTTACTCGTGCGATCAAATCGCCAAAATAACATCAAAAACAACGGATCAAGCGTCAAAACTCATGAATTCTTCCCAATTTTCATAAAACATCAATTTTCCATTTTAAGTCTGAAACACGTCAAACGACGTCCGATTTCAACCGAACATTACAGAATGCGCTTAAACCATATATAAGACTTGTACCGGGCACCGGAACCAAAATACGGGCCCGATACCACAGTCTTTTAATCAAATTTCATTTCCAGTTTCCTTGATAATTTCAGAAAAACAATTTTACTCAAAAATTCATTTCCCGGACTTGGAACATCGGAATTCGATTCCGGGCATACGCCCGGGTCCCATATTTTTCTCGGGTCCGGGTCTATTTACCCAAAATGTTGACCGAAGTCAAATATATTCATATTAATATCAAAATTTAGTATTTTTCACACGGAATTCATATTTAAGCTTTCCGGCTACGGGCCCGGACTGCGCACGCAAATCGAGGCAACCCTAAATGAGGTTTTCGAGGCCTCGGAAGCACGGAATGAATGAGAAAACAGGTGATGACCCCTTTGGGTCGTCACACCAAGTTGTATGGTACAGACTTGGTACAGGATGCCTTGGATATGGTGAAGTTGATTCAGGAGAGGCTTCGTACAGCTCAGTCCAGACAGAAGAGTTACGCGGATCAGAAGGCGCGTGATGTATCATTTATGGTTGGCGAGAAGGTTCTCTTGAAAGTCTCGCCCATGAAGGGCATTATGAGGTTCGGGAAGAAGGGCAAGTCGAGTCCAAGGTTTATTGGCCCCTTTGAGGTGTTGAGGAGAGTTGGGGAGGTTGCCTATGAGCTTGCATTACCCCCCAGCTTGTCGGGAGTTCATCTGGTTTTTCATGTGTCGATGCTTCAGAAGTATCATGCCAACTTTTCCCATGTGTTAGACTTCAGTACTATTCAGCTGGATGGGATCTTGGGTTATGAGGAGCAGCCAGTTGCCATTATTGATAGGCAGGATCGCCAGTTGATATCCAAGAGGATTTCTGCAGTAAAGGTCTAATGGAGGGGCCAACCAGTCGAGGGGGCGACTTGGGAGTCCGAGGAGGACATGCGGAGCAGATATCCCCATTTATTCAGCAGCCCAAGTACTTTTCTATGTCCGTTCGAGGACGAACGCTTGTTTAAGAGGTGGAGAATGTAACGACCCGCCTGGTCATTTTGCGTTTTTGAACCTCGTTCCCTTAAATAAAACTTCCTGTGCTTGCTTTAGCTAATTTACGACTTGCGCGGACGGTTGGTTCGGGATTTGGAAGGGTTTTGGGTGAAATATGCCCATTGGATTCCTTAGGATTTTCTTAAAAGACTAAGTTTGACTTTGGTCAACATTTTGAGCAAACGGACCCGGATTCGTAATTTGACGGTCCCGGAGGGTCCGTAGGAAAATATGGGACCTGGGCGTCTGCCCGGAATCGAATTCCGAGGTTCCTAGCCCGAGTAATGAATTTTTATTAGAAATTATTAATCTAAAGTTTGAAGGATTTAAAGAAACTAAGTAATTATTGATTTCCTAGGTATCGGGCTCGTATTTTGGTTCCGAAGCCCGGTACAAGTCCGAAATATCATTTAAGACTTGCCTGTAAAATTTGGTGTTAATCCGAGTAGTTTAGGGCGTTTTGGCCCGTTGGAGGAAAGTTAAGAACTTGAAGTTCATATGTTTGATTCATTTGGTTTTAAGGGGTAAATTCTAGATTTAGCGTTGTTCCGGGTGTTCCGAAGGTTCGGGTAGGTCCGCCTCGTGATTTCAGACTTGTCGGTATGTTCGGGCGGGGCCCGGGAGCCCCGAGCGTCAATCGAANACGAGGCTCTATATGGTCGTCGTTGTCGTTCTCCTATCGGATGGTTCGAGCCTGGTGAGGCTAAGTTCTATGGTACAGACTTGGTACAGGATGCCTTGGATAAGGTGAAGTTGATTCAAGAGAGGCTTCGCACAGCTCAGTCCAGATAGAAGAGTTACGCGGATTAGAAGGCGCGTGATGTATCATTTATGGTTGGCGAGAAGGTTCTCTTGAAAGTCTCGCCCATGAAGGGCATTATGAGGTTCAGGAAGAAGGGAAAGTTGAGTCCAAGGTTTATTGGCCCCTTCGAGGTGTTGAGGAGAGTTGGGGAGGTTGCCTATGAGCTTACATTACCCCCCAGCTTGTCGGGAGTTCATATGGTTTTTCATGTGTCGATGCTTCGGAAGTATCATGCCGACTTTTCCCATGTGTTAGACTTCAGTACTATTCAGCTGGATGAAAGCTTGGGTTATGAGGAGGAGCCAACTGCCATTATTGATAGGCAGGATCGCCAGTTGAGATCCAAGAGGATTTCTGCGGTAAAGGTCCAGTGGAGGGGCCAACCAGTCGAGGAGGCGACCTGGGAGTCCGAGGAGGACATGCGGAGCAGATATCCCCATTTATTCAGCAGCTCAAGTACTTTTTTATGTCCGTTCGAGGACGAACGTATGTTTAAGAGGTGGAGAATGTAGCGATCCGCCTGGTCGTTTTGCCTTTTTGAACCCCGTTCCCTTAAATAAAACTTCCCGTGCTTGCTTTAGCTAATTTACGACTTGGGGGACGGTTGGTTCGGGATTTGGAAGAGTTTTGGGTGAAATATGCCCATTTGATTCCTTAGGATTTTCTTAAAAGGCTAAGTTTGACTATGGTCAACATTTTGAGCAAACGGACCCGGATTCATGAATTGACGATCCCGGAGGGTCCGTAGGAAAATATGGGACCTGGGCATATGCCCGGAATCGAATTTCGAGGTCCCTAGCCCGAGTAATGAATTTTTATTAGAAATTGTTAATCTAAAGTTTTAAGGATTTAAAGAAACTAATTAATGATTGATTCCTAGGTATCGGGCTCCTATTTTGGTTCCGAGGCCCGGTACAGGTCCGAAATATCATTTAAGACTTGCCTGTAAAATTTGGTGTCAATCCGAGTAGTTTTAGGGCATTTTGGCCCGTTGAAGAAAAATTAAGAACTTGATGGCGCGTGATGTATCATTTATGGTTGGCGAGAAGGTTCTCTTGAAAGTCTCGCCCATGAAGGGCATTATGAGGCTCGGGAAGAAGGGCAAGTTGATTCCAAGGTTTATTGGCCCCTTCGAGGTGTTGAGGAGAGTTGGGGAGGTTGCCTATGAGCTTGCATTATCCCCCAGCTTGTCGGGAGTTCATCTGGTTTTTCATGTGTCGATGCTTCGGAAGTATCATGCCAACTTTTCCCATGTGTTAGACTTCAGTACTATTCAGCTGGATGGGATCTTGGGTTATGAGGAGCAGCCAGTTGCCATTATTGATAGGCAGGATCGCCAGTTGATATCCAAGAGGATTTCTGCAGTAAAGGTCCAGTGGAGGGGCCAACTGAACACGAACAGAAGGGAAACTCTTGGATCTCAACTGACGAACCTGCCGACCCAAAATAGCTATCGGCTCCTCCTCATAAGACAGATCCTTGCCCAACTAGACAGTGCTGAAATCTAACACGTGGGCTGGATCGCCGTGATACCTCCGAAGCATGGACACATGAAAAATTGGATGCACGGCTGATAAGCTGGGCGGCAATGCAAGTCTATAAGCCACCTCTCCCACTCGATCAAGAATCTCAAACGGACCATTGAACCTAGGGCTAAGCTTGCCCTTCTTCCCAAATCTCATCACGCCCTTCATAGGCGACACTCGGAGCAATACCCGCTCACCAACCATGAAAGCTACATCTCGAACCTTACGATCCGCATAGCTCTTTTTCCTAGAATGAGCTGAACGAAGCCTATCCTGAATGATCTTGACCTTGTCCAAGGCTTCCTGAACCAAATCCGTACCTATCAACCGAGCCTCTCCCGGCTCAAACCATCTGATCGGAGACTGGCACCGCCTACCATACAAAGCCTCATAAGGAGCCATCTGGATGCTCGACTGGTAGCTGTTGTTGTAGGAAAACTCCGCTAAAGGCAAGAACTGATCCCATGAACCTCCAAAGTCAATAACACAAGCCCGGAGCATATCCTCCAAAATCTGAATAGTCCGCTCGGACTGACCGTCCATCTGGGGATGGAATGCTGTCCTCAACTCGACCAGTGTGCCCAACTCTCGCTGAACTGCTCTCCAGAATCGCGAGGTAAACTGCGTACCCCCATCCGAAATGATAGATACCGGTACACCATGAAGGCGAACAATCTCCCAGATATAAATCTCAGCTAATCTCTCGGATGAATAGGAGACTGCCACAGGAATGAAATGCGCTGACTTGGTCAGCCTATCCACAATGACCCAAACTGCATCGAACTTCTTCCGATTCAACGGAAGTCCGGTAACGAAGTTCATAGTGATCCTCTCCCACTTCCACTCGGGAAGCTCAATCCTCTGAAATACACCACCAGGCCTTTGATGCTCGTACTTAACCTGCTGACAATTCAAACAACGAGCCACATATGCTACGATATCCTTCTTCATTCTACGCCACCAATAATGCTGCCGCAAATCCTGATACATCTTCGCGGCGCCCGGATGAATAGAGTACCGGGAACTATGGGCCTCCTCTAAGATCAACTCTCGAAGCCCATCCACATTAAGCATACAAACTCGCCCCTGCAATCTCGAAACTCCATCCACATCTAAGGTAACCTGCTTGGCACCTCCTCGCTGCACCGTGTCTCTAAGGACACACAAATGGGGATCATCAAACTACCGATCACGGATACGCTCCAATAATGAAGAACGAGCGACCGTGCAAGCTAATATTTGGCTAGGCTCAAAAATATCCAGCCTCACAAATTGATTGGCCAAAGCCCGAACATCCAAAGCAAGCGGCATCTGACTGACCGAAATATAAGCAAGACTGCCCATACTGGCTAACTTCCTACTCAAAGCATCGGCCACCACATTGCCTTCCCCGGATGATATAAAATGGTGACATCATAATCTTTCAATAACTCCAACCACCTCCTCTGCCTCAAATTCAACTCATTTTGCTTGAACAAGTACTGAAGACTCTTGTGATCAGTGAACACCTCACAGGCCACGCCATATAAATAGTGCCTCCAAATCTTCAAGGCGTGAACTATGGCTGCCAACTCCAAATCATGCACCGGATAGTTCTTCTCATGAATCTTCAACTGCATCGAAGAATAGGCAATGACCTTGCCATCCTGCATCAACAGTGCTCCAAGCCCAACACGGGAAGCATCACAATAAACAGTATAGGGCCCTGAACCTGTGGGTAAAACCAACACCGGTGCCGTAGTCAGAGCTGTCTTGAGCTTCTAAAAGCTCGCCTCAAACTCATCCGACCATCTGAACTGGGCACCCTTCTAGGTCAATCTGGTCATCGGGGCTGCAATAGATGAAAATCCCTCCACGAACCGTCTGTAGTAGCCTGCCAACCCCAAGAAACTCCGAATCTCTATAGCTGATGTTGTTCTAGGCTAGTTCTTGATTGCCTCTATCTTCTTTGGGTCCACCTGAATACCCTCAGCTGATACAACGTGACCCAGGAATGCAACTGAACTCAGCCAGAACTCACACTTGGAGAACTTGGCATATAACTGACTATCCCTCAGAGTCTGAAGAACCACTCTAAGGTGCTGCTCGTGCTCCTCCTGGCTGCGGAAGTACACCAAAACATCATCAATAAAGACTATCACGAACATGTCCGAATATGGCCTGAACACTCGGTTCATCAACTCCATAAATGCTGCTGGGGCATTGGTCAACCCAAATGACATGACCAAGAACTCATAATGCCCATACCGAGTACGGAAAGCTGTCTTAGGGACATCGGATGCCCTAATCCTCAACTGATGGTAGCCAGATCGCAAGTCAATCTTGCAGAATACCCTGGCACCCAGAAAATGGTCGAACAAATCATCAATCCTCGGCAGTGGATACTTATTCTTAATCGTTACCTTGTTCAATTACCGGTAATCAATACACATTCTCATTGACCCATCCTTCTTCTTGATAAATAACACCGGCGCACCCCAAGGAGAGACACTGGGTCTAATGAAACCTTTCTCAAGCAAATTCTGCAACTGGTCCTTTAACTCCTTCAGCTCCGGCGGGGCCATACGATATGGAGGAATAGAAATGGGCTGGGTGCCCGGAGCCAAATCAATACAGAAATCAATGTCCCTGCCGGGTGGCATACCCGGCAGGTCTGAAGGGAAAACATCTGGAAACTCCCGGACAATAGGCACAGAATCTATATGAGGAACCTCAGCACTAGAATCATGAACATAGGCCAAATAGGCCAGACATCCCTTCTCGACCATACGTCGAGCCTTCACGTACGAAATGACGCTGCGGGTAGAATAAACTGGAGTGCCTCTCCACTCTAAACGAGGCATGTTCGGCAAGGCTAAGGTCACAGTCTTGGCATGGCAGTCCAAGATGGCGTGATAGGGTGATAACCAGTCCATACCCAGAATGATATCAAAGTCAACCATATCTAAGAGGAACAAGTCTACACGGGTCTCAAGACCCCCAATCACTACAACACACGAACGATGAACTCGGTCGACTACTATAGAGTCCCCCACCGGTGTAGACACATATACAGGAACACCCAATGCATCACTAGGCATGACCAAGCATGGTGTGAAATAAGATGAAACATAAGAATACGTAGACCCTGGATCAAATAGTACCGAAGCATCTCGGTCACAAACCAGAACCGTACCTGTGATGACTGCATCTGAAGCCTCAGCCTCGGGCCTAGCCTGAAGAGCATAACAACGGGGCTGGGCCCCACCACCCTGAACCGTATCCCTACGTCGATCTGCTGCTGGCTGACCTCCACCCCTGGCGGTGTGGGCTCTACCTCTATGACCTCTACCTCCACCTCTAGTACCTCTACCCCCGCCTCTAGCTGGCTGGGCTGGCTGTGGAGCACCTGGTGCCTGGACCATGACACGAGAATCCTGGCGCGGAGAACTGCTCGGTGCTCGAGGGCAAAATCTAGCAATATGACCCGTGTCACTACAAGTGTAACAAGCCCTCAGCTGCTGAGTCTGCTGTCCCTGTCGACCTGAATGGCCTCCGCGGAAACTCTAAAGTGGCGGTGCGCTGATAGGAGCTGGTGGTGCACTGAGTGACTGGTGATCGGAATAGTATGCCTGAGAACCACGGCCACCTGATGTACCGTGAGAAACCTGAAAGGCCGACTGAAAGGGCCTAGGAGGATGGCCTCTACCATACGAATCTCTACCTCCAGATGAGGTACCACTAAATCTGCCAGAATGACGGGCTCTCTTGTCTCCCCCGTGACCACTCCCATGTGACAGAACCATCTCAACTCGGCGGGCCACATTGGCCGCCTCCTGAAAGCTGATCTCAGTACCAGTCTCCCTAGCCATCTGGAGACGAATCGGCTGAATCAAACCATCAATAAACCTCCTCACCCTCTCTCTCTCGGTGGGAAGTATGACAAGAGCATGGCGAGCTAGATCGATAAACCGGGTCTCATACTGAGAGACCGTCATAGAACCCTGCTGGAGGCGCTCGAACTGCCGCCGATAAGCATCTCTATGAGTAACGGGGAGAAACTTCTCTAGGAACAACTTTGAAAACTGATTCCAAGTAAAAGACGGTGACCCTGCTGGTCTGGCTAAACAGAAATCTCTCCACCAAGTCTTGGCGGATCCAGATAGGCGGAATGCAGCAAAATCAACTCCATTGGACTCAACAATGCCTATGTTCCGAAGAACCTCGTGGCAGCTATATGAGAAATCCTGTGGGTCCTCAGAGGAAGCACAGCTGAATGTAGTAGTGAAGAGCTTGGTGAACCTATCCAGCCTCCACAAAGCATCTGCGGACATAGCCGCTCCATCGCCGGTCTGAGCAACTACCCCCGGCTGAACTGCAATAGCTGGCTGAACCACTGGAATCTGACCCTGGGGAGCTACTTGCTCCGGAGTACGTGTAGCAGGAGTCTGGGCTCCTCCTCCAGCCTGAGAAGTGGCTGGTGCTACAGGAAGCAATCCTGCTCGGGTGACACTCTCCATGAGTCCCACTAACCGGACCAAAGCGTCCTGAAGAACTGGGGTAGCAATAAACCCCTATGGGACCTGAGCTAGGCCCACCGGAACTGCTGCGGTTGGGGCCGGAACCTCGAAGTCAACCTGAGGCTCCGCCGCTGGTGCTGCTGCTTGGGGCTGAGCTCTGCCCCTACCTCGGCCTCTAGCACGGCGTCGTCCTCGCCCTCTGCCCCTAGCGGGAGCTGCCTGGGGCTCGGACTGCTGATCGGTAGATGAAGAAGCGCGTGTTCTCGCCATCTGCGAAAGAACAGAGTGGAAATCCAATTAGCATTGAGAAACAGAACCGCACGACTAGAAAGAACAAATGTGAAACTTTTTCCCAGCTCTGTAGCCTCCGCGGGATAAATACAGACGTCTCCGTACTGATCCCTCAGACTCTACCAAGTTTGTCCGTGAGTTGTGAGACCTATGTAACCTAGTGCTCTGATACCAACTTGTCACGACCCGGATTTCCCACCCTTGGGGGTTGTGATGGCGCCTACTCGTAGTAGCTAGGCAAGCCATTTTGATTACTCTTCCATTAATAAACAATTCTTTTTAACAATTTATGACAACAATATAAAACAACAAAACTAATTAATAGCGGAAGTCTTAA
>NC_031989.1:16656944-16753602 GCF_001879085.1 Nicotiana attenuata
ATACTGTAAAGACCTGCTACCCGTACTAATAGCTGTTGTTAGCTGACTCGAAAACCCTAGGACCTGTAGCAAAAAAAATGCACAGAGTGTAGCATCAGCACAACCGACCCCATGTGCTGGTAAGTGTCTAGCCTAACCCCGGTGAAGTACTTGAAATTCGTCTAAGTATGAAAAATGATGGTTGCAGATGTGGGAAATGTGAACTGGGGTTCGCAATTGCGAACCCCGACCTGCTACTTTGGGAATTGCAGACAAAAGTTTGCATTTGCGAACCATTGGCATATTTGGGGACTTCGCATTTGCGAACAGAAGCGCCGCATTTGCGAAAGTCCCAGCTTTCGCATTTGCGATGCTATGATCGTATTTGCGATGCTATGATCGCATTTGCGATCCCTGTGCAATGTGAGCACCTTCGCATTTGCGAAGGATTTCTTCGCATTTGCGAGCGCGCCTTCATAAAACATCAATTTTCCATTTTAAATCCGAAACACGTCAAACGACGTCCGATTTCAACCAAACTTTACCGAAAGCGCTTAAACCATATATAAGACTTGTACCGGGCGCCGGAACCAAAATACAGGCCCGATACCACAGTGTTTTAATCAAATTTCATTTCCAGTTTCCTTGATAATTTCAGAAAAACAATTTTACTCAAAAATTCATTTCTCGGGCTTGGAACATAGGAATTCGATTCCGGGCATACGCCCGAGTCCCATATTTTTCTACGGACCCTCCAGGACCGTCAAATCACGGGTCCGGATCCGTTTACCCAAAATGTTGACCGAAGTTAAATATATTCATATTAATATCAAAATATAGCATTTTTCACACGGAATTCATATTTAAGCTTTCCGGCTACGCGTCCAAACTATGCACGCAAATCGAGGCAACTCTGAATGAGGTTTTCGAGGCCTCGGAAGCACGGAATGAATGAGAAAATAGGTAATGACCCCTTTGGGTCGTCATACCAAGTTGTATGGTACAGACTTGGTACAGGATGCCTTGGATAAGGTGAAGTTGATTCAGGAGAGGCTTCGTACAGCTCAGTCCAGATAGAAGAGTTACGCAGATCAGAAGGCGCGTGATGTATCATTTATGGTTGGCGAGAAGGTTCTCTTGAAAGTCTCGCCCATGAAGGGCATTATGAGGTTAGGGAAGAAGGGCAAGTTGAGTCCAAGGTTTATTGGCCCCATTGAGGTGTTGAGGAGAGTTGGGGAGGTTGCCTATGAGCTTGCATTACCCCCCAGCTTGGCGGGAGTTCATCCGATTTTTCATGTGTCGATGCTTCGGAAGTATCATGCCGACTTTTCCCATGTGTTAGACTTGACTACTATTCAGCTGGATGGGAGCTTGGGTTATGAGGAGCAGCCAGTTGCCATTATTGATAGGCAGGATCGCCAGTTGATATCCAAGAGGATTTCTGCAGTAAAGGTCTAGTGGAGGGGCCAACCAGTCTAGGAGGCGACCTGGGAGTCCGAAGAGGAAATGCGGAGCAGATATCCCCATTTATTCAGCAGCCCAGGTACTTTTCTATGTCTGTTCGAGGACGAACGTTTGTTTAAGAGGTGGAGAAAGTAACGACCCGCCTGGTCATTTTGCCTTTTTGAACCCTGCTCCCTTAAATAAAACTTTCCGTGCTTGCTTTAGCTAATTTACGACTTGCTGGGATGGCTGGTTCGGGATTTGGAAGAGTTTTTGGGTGAAATATGCTCATTTGATTCCTTAGGATTTCTTAAAAGGCTAAGTTTGACTTTGGTCAACATTTTGAGCAAACGGACCCGGATTCGTGATTTGACGATCCCGGGGGGTCCGTAGAAAAATATAGGATCTGGGCGTATGCTCGGAATCGAATTCCGAGGTCCCTAGCCCGAATATTGATTTTTTGTCAGAAATTGTTAATATAGAGTTTTAAGGATTTAAAGAAACTAATTAATGATTGATTTCCTAGGTATCGGGCTCGTATTTTGGTTTCGAGGCCCGGTACAGGTCCGAAATATCATTTAAGACTTGCCTGTAAAATTTGGTGTCAATCTGAGTAGTTTTAGGGCGTTTTGGCCCGTTGGAAGAAAATTAAGAACTTGAAGTTCATAAGTTTGATTCATTTGGTTTTAGGGGTGAATTCTAGATTTAGCGTTGTTTCAGGTGTTCCGAAGGTTCGAGTAGGTCCGCCGCGTGATTTCAGACTTGTCGGTATGTTCGGGTGGGGCCCGGGAGCCCCGAGCGTCAATCGGACGAGGCTCGAGTGAAGTGGAAATTTTGAAAGAGGGCTGAACAACTGCTGTTTCTGTTATAACTGCATCTGCGGTTCTTGGACCGCAGATGCGGGACCGCAAATGCGGCGCTCCCATCGTAGAAGCGGCCCAGGGCGACCAGGCCATTTTCACAGATGCTGCTCCCAAGCCGCAGAAGCGGCGCCGCAGATGCAGCCCAGAGACCGCAGATGCGGTCCCAGCATTCCCTCCCTGTTTCGCAGATGCGGTCCCCTGTGATCCAGTGAGGTTCATTAAAGACGGGCTCTAAGTCATTTTTATGACATTTTCACTCCTCCTTTGAGCGATTTAGGAGCTTTTGAGAGAAGGTCATCACTAGCATTGTGAGGTAAGTTTATTCCACCCATCCTTAGTTTAATACTTCTATATTAGGTAGATTAAACACTAGAACTTAGGAAAAATCAAAGGGTTAGAGCTAAACCTAGGGTTTTAATAAAACTTAGATTAAACCACGAAATTTGTTATGAAATGAATTGAAAACCATATATTATTGATCCTTAGGTTGTAGAGAACAACTTCCTTCGAAAAATCTCGGAATCCGGGTACGTGAGCCCGGGGTCGGAAATTAGAAAACTTGTGATAATGAGTGGGAAATTTCGTAAATAGCTAGAATTCGGTCTTGTGAGTCTATGTTAACTAGTTCTTACTCCATTTAACTAGTTTGGGATTGCTCGGCTCCGAATTGAGGGCTTGGACTTGTTCTTGGCAATTGGAAGTGCACTTTGGAGCGAGGTGAGTCTCCTTTCTAACCTTATATGAGGGAATTGTCCCCATAGGTATAATAATTGAGTAATTTGTTGTTAAATGCGGTTCTACGTATGCTCTAGGTGACGAGAGTCCGTGCGTAGCTACTATTATGTTAATTGTCCGGGTAGTTTAGGGCCCGTATCATGCTGTATTGTAATCGTTTCCATATTTTATTGCTAATGTGATCACTTAGGATATGCTAGAGACTTGGAAAAGAGGTAAGCAATGGTATACCTTCATTGGACACTTGTATGAATTACTTTGGAAATAAATGTGCATTCATGTGCTTCCTTGAATTAAATTGATATTTGTGGATCGGGCCGATCGCCTTGGTAGAAATAGATACATCTATGGTTCGCGCCATTCAACCCTCTGGCAGTGCACAGTTATTTTTCATTTGGATCGGGCCGTCGACCTCGGTATAACGTGGGCATGACATATATATGTGTGAAATCCTACCCATGGCTCATTTTGTTAAATATTAAAATGTGTACGGTTAACTGCCAAATTGCTAGTGACATGACTTATTATCTCTAGTTGCATATTGTTGATTAATTGTGATTATCATGCCTAGCAGAACATCTTTTTATATTATTTGACCCTAGTAAGTGTCAAGTCGACTTCTTGTCTCTACTTCTTCGAGATTAGACGGGATACTTACTGGGTACATACTGTTTATATACTCATACTACGCTTCTTTACTTAGTTGTACAGTGTCTGAGGCAGGTATATCTGACTATCAGTTCGGTGCGCGCCCTTGATTCATACTCCGAGACTTCCACGGTGAGCTGCTCCTTCCCTGTGGCGTTCGGCAGCTTGATGGAGTCTTTTTCCTACTTTTGTTGTCTATTCTATTTCGGACAGTAGGATAGTTTATTATTTTGTACATTCTACTAGTTGCCCATTACTTGTGACACCTGGTCTTGGCACACACATTAGTAGACGGTATCATTTTTTTGGGGTTGTATAACTTTATGACTTTAAACACCATTTTGATACATTATTGATCGCTTCTGGTCTTAACTTTAATCTGAGAACCCGTTATATTTATTTTCGAGTAAAAGTAAAATGAGAACTTAATTGTATTATTCCGCGTTGGCTGGCCTGACAATGGTGTGGGGCGCCATCATGACCTATTGTAGAAAAGGGGTCGTGACATTCCAGTCTCGGTCCAGATCGTTTTTCTTTTCAAGTTCCATCATCAATCTTGGATTTTGATTCTATCTTACAGCTGCTATGTTAGAGATTTGATTCGGATATTCTTATTAAATACAAAAGATCTGATTCTTTCCTATCTTTTGAGTATTAAATTCCTTTTTAGTAATTTTCTTCGCTCTTGTTTGTGAATGTTGGAATTTAAATGATGTATGATTGAAGTAACTGATTCATGAGTTCAATTTTAATACAATATTTTAGTTCTTTAGTTGGTTGGTTTCCATGTTAAGTAGTTAAATCAATTGGGATTAAACTTTTGAATTCTGTGAAGTAATGACGTGATACGGGTCTAGTTTAGTCATGAAAACTAACATGTTATGTTTTATTGATAAAACTATGATTCTGCTCATAAGTGGAGTAAGAGATTTATTAGCTTTTGTTGATGAGCCTATATGAATTTTGTTGGGTCTGATTGAGATAAGCGCAAGTGTATTTCTGTTAATTTGTCAACCTGTCACAATAATCTCAAACCTTAGGAAAAGTAATCAATTCATGAGTCATTCATAGCTTTGCTTTAGGCGCGATAATAAATTGTCGTGGCCATGGGTACGGTTCCCGTGGCATGGTCACGATACATAAATCCCATTCGGGTGTGCATTTCATGTGACCCGACCATAACTTCGAACAATAATAAAAATAAACACGTTGTAGATCGTGGGTACGGTTCCCGTGACATAAATCGCAACGTGTACAAAAACAAACAGGTGCACGACAATCGTGACTTGTTCCAGAAAAATAAATCCATAAAAAATTAAAAGCGGTTAAAGTTAAAAAATGCACAATAGGTTTTGGACATGTAATAAATCAGATAATTAGGCCAATTATTAATAGTTAAGCAACCGTGCTAGAACCACGGAACCCGGGAATTCCTAACACCTTCTTCCGGGTTAACAGAATTCCTTACCCAGATTTCTGTGTTTGCAGACCATAAATAGAGTCAATTTTCCTCGATTCGGAATTTTGAACCAGTGACTTGGGACACCATACATTATCCCAAGTGGCGACTCTGAATTTGAATATAAACAATCCCGTTTCGATTATTGTCACTTTAATTGGAAAAACTCCCTATCCCCTTGGAAAAAAGGAGGTGTGATAGCTCTGGCGACTCTCCTGGGGAAAAGAACTCACAATCTCTGGTTCAGGGTTCAGAATTCGAGCTTAGATAACTTTTATACTTGGCTTTTATTTACTATCTGGTTTTTATTGCATGTTTGAGACTAATGTGATAAATGCCGCTTTTTACCGCTTTTGATATTGCTTGAACTGTGTATAAACTGTTACGAAACCCTCTTCTCTCTGAGACTTCTAAATCTTCTGGAAAGTGCACGTTGGTGTGACTTCTTTTCTGTTAGAGTCATACCCTAATTTAGAACGAGGATCGGATCATTTACAAAGCCAGATGGCCTTTTGGTTAGTGGGACGTTGCCCCCCCCCCCCCCTCCCGGCTCGAGTTGTCCGCTCGGGTAAGCCAGGTCTAGAACAATACACTCAGGTTTTTAAACCTAGAACAACATAGCCTCATGCCGGATCCCTAGTAGGAACGCTTGTTTGCAACACGTGCATTTGACTTTGTGGACTCAACACAGGGGTTGGGTCCGTCTAGGACAGGTGTATCCGAAATTAAAAGACCATCCTGATGCATTTTACGTGCTATTTGTGCATTTATTTGTTTCAGCTTGCATGTTGACAAGCTTTTAGATTACGGACGAAAATCAAAGGAAAACCAAGATTGAGGTAGGAGAGAGAAAATCATCCGTTTCCAAAAAATGGTGTTCAAAATATTCCGAAACCCTGCCGAAATTTTAAAAAACAGGGAAAGGTCATTCAAAAATAAGTTATACTTTCTTGTTGCGTCAAAACTGACCGGACTACGCAGGTCTGATTCTCACCGGATGTGAGATACGTAGGCAAACCTCATCGGTTCCGGCCCACAATTTTCAAAAATCCAAAAAAATATTTTCCTTTACTTCATTCTTTATAAAGGTCTTTCTTTGAGACCCCAATTTTCAAAAGATCCAAAAATATTTTCCTTTGCTTCCTTCTTTAGAAAAGTCTTTCTTTGAGACCTCAATTTTTTTAAAAAAAAATCCAAAAATATTTTCTTTTAATTTCGTCAAAAAATCCAAAAAAATATTTTCATTCTTGTTTAGAAGTTTTTCTTTCGGAAATTGAAAAGAAAATTCAAGATTCAAAAATATTTTCTTTAGAAGTCTTTCTTTCATAATTTTAACATAAAAGCACAAAAACCCAAAGATATTTTCTTTCTCCTTTAGAAGTTCTTCTTTTGAAATTCCGGAAAAAAAATTGAAATCAAAAAATATTTTCCTTCTTCTTTATAAGTCTTTCTTTCCAAAATTACAAAAAAAAAAAAAAGATTTAGTTTATTTCCTTTATTCCTAATCCTCCCGAACAACGCAAGAACTGATTCATGTTCCCACATGATACGTAGGCAACCCACATCAGGTTCGATCAACCAAAAAAAATGAAAAAAAATGAAAAACAAAAATGAAAAATGATGATAATAATAAGGACCGACTGAGTCCATTCTAACATTTTTTTATTTTGAATTATGAAGAAAGTTGATGTGGTCGGTTTGTGGTAAGCTAACAGCACAAAATCCAAAGGAAAAAATGACAACTGACATCGAAGCTGTTGCAAGCAGTCATGAGACTCAGGGTCAGAGGGTTCAACAAGAGTTTACTGTGGTTGAGGAAAATAGAGTACTGAATGAAACAATGTTTGAAATGTGTCAAGCATGGGCCAATGGAGAAGCACCGCCCTTTTCTTCTCATGGTTTCCCAGAGTTCACACCCATCTCGACTACTGTCATTCAGGTCTCATTGTCTGATCAATCCTATCCACCTGGGTTCAGTCCTTATCCCAACTGTATGACTACAGCTGGAACTTCTGTTGCATGCTCTCAAAGTTTGCCATTGACAACCAATCAGACAACCACTACTGTTATGCCCGTCTTCACCATCCCATAGCCGACGATGGTGCAGAGGAACACTCATGAGTCACAATTTGCTAGCCAGCAAGAGCAGTACCACTCGTACTTGTTTGATCTTTCTGCAAACACTGAGACGCCTGCCCGAAATATGGCACAGGAAGAAATGACCCAAAGACTGAAAAGCTTAGAACAAGTTAAAAAACATGCAGGGGTTGGCAAGTCAGAAGAGTATTGCCTTCAAGGATCTATGTATGTTCCCCGATGTTAGTTTGCCACTTGGTTTCAAGATCCCCAAATTTGAAAAGTATGATGGACATGGAGACCCAATAGCCCACCTGAAAAGATATTGCAACCAACTATGAGGTACGGGAGGAAATGAAGAATTACTGATGGCTTATTTTGGGGAAAGCCTTACGGGGGTAGCCTCTGAATGGTTTATTGATCAAGACACCTCTCACTAGCATGTCTGGGATGACATTGCCCGGGCCTTTGCCAGGCAATTCCAATATAACATCGATATCGCCCCAGACCGCAATTCCCTTTCAAACCTGAAGAAGAAACCAACTGAAAGTTTCAGGGAATATGCCATTAAATGGAGAGAGCAAGCAGCTAGAGTTAAGCCACCCATGGATGACCACGAGCTAATCAATGTCTTCCTTCAGGCTCAAGAGCCAGATTATTTTCAGAACATGATGTCCGTAGTGGGCAAATCCTTCGCGGAAGCAATCAAAATGGGGGAAATGGTTGAGAATGGCCTTAAGACAAGCACAATTGTAAGTCAAGAAGTTCTTAAAGCCACAACTCAGGCTGCCCAAATTGAATCTGATAATATTAGTAACACAAATGAGAAGAATGAAGAAACCATGATGACATCAGGATCGAGAAAAGGTCCCAGGAGAACATCTCGAAGGTATGAGCAGCCTCATCAGGTTTTCGATAATTCCACTGAGCACTACTATCCACCTCAGAACTTACAATACTTTGTTGCTCCACCTCAGTATGTTGTCCAGCCACCAAATCACCCAAGAAGGCGAGCACGAGCATCACAAAACCTCCACCAGCCTCCACAAAATTTTCAAGTGACCTGTAACCCACATCCAAGCCAGAGGTATAAAAGGGAACAAAGGTTGAAAGATAATTTTACACCAATAGGAGACTCATATGCAAGCTTGTTTGAGAAATTAAAGCATTATGACATGATTGCACCTATTCCTCCAAATCATGTGGACCCCCGTGCAAGAGCTTTGACCCTTCTAAAAGGTGAAAATACCATTCCAATGACCAGGGGAATAATGTTGAAAGTTGTCGGGGTTTGAAAAGAGAAATAGAAAGAATGATCCAAGAAAAACTGATTGTGATCCAAGACAGTGACACGCAGAATATCACGCAGAATCCTTTACCTACACATGATGATGCACACTTTGTGGGGATGATGCCTGGTGACATGGAATATGAGAATCCTCTCGGGGACTTGCCGACTGAAATTGGAGAAGGCCATGATGATTCTGATGAGCAAATTTGTGGCTAAATGTCAAGCTTAGCAATTGAAAAGTCATTCTCTCCTCACAAGGAAGAAATCTTGGTAGCTTGTTTTGATATTTTTTCTATTATCTTGGTTATTTCAGGGTAGTGATCCAGATTTTATTTGTTTTATTGAGTCTACCCTTCTATCCCTCTATTCTGTTTGTATGAGTCATGTTTGTCTATTTTGTTGCTATTTTTATTATCCGGGTAATTTTAGGGTTGTAACTCGGATTTTAGGTAGTTTGTTTAGTTGTCAAACCCTTCCATCCTTATTAAATAAAATACAGTTTTTCCTTTCGTATCATTTTGTGCTTAGTTTCTTCCTCGCTAGTTTTAATGATATGACATGCATGCGGAATTTTTGGCCAGATCTTAGAAAACTGATTTAGTCTTGAATTGGATAAATGAAAAAGAACCACTTTTGAAGATGAAAAAAGACATGAAACATTTGGAAAATAAGCATGAGCCAAGTTTAAATGGAACCAAAGCAGTTATGATCATAGAAGTTAAGGATCTCTACCTTTTGAATCATTGAGAACACCGGGCTTAAGGAGGATCGGATGGGTTGAAGTTTGTTTGGAACTAATAGATAGAAAGTGTGTTTCAATAGAAGGTGTATTCCAGACAACTTGAAATGGATCAGTTAGTGGCAAAATGCATCTTCCACATGAAGACAAAATCCAAGAAAAGTCACCCAAATTGACAAGGTTCATTCACATCGAGGAAAGTATTGCTCATACAGCTTTACACTAAAAAAGACCCAAGAAAATAGGCATGTTCATCAATGATGTGATCGCGAAGGGATACTATAATTGGTGTTCTCGAGGCTGGGAGGCCCTTTTTCTGCTATCCAAACACTTTATACCCTTTGTTACCCCTTTTGAGCCTGTGTTATTTTCTTTGACCACCCTCTTTTGGAATCAAGTTTAGAGTCAAGAGTCAAAAAAAAAAGTCCATGTCCCAAGAGTACAAACTGGGGCAATTCTTAGAAAGTTCAAGTGAAAAAAAATGAAGAAGAAATGAACTATCGAAGGTCCATGCCCTCAGAAGATAGAAACTAGGGCAAACAAAATAAAGAAAAGAAAAACAAGAAAAAGAAGGAAAAAGAAAAAACTAAAAGAAAGGAAAAAGAAACAGAAAGAACGATGAAAGAAAATTAGTTAGGTCACATGTTTGAACTACGTTTCACCTGATTCCTTAAAAAAAGGATACGTAGGCAGCCTCACGGTTCGGTCTAACCCAAATGAGAATTAAAAAAAAAAAGAAAAAAAATTCAGTATCTAAAACTAGGCATGAGTTTGTTTTAGTGTTTGAAAGAGTCGATTCCAAGAGTTGTAAGTGTACAACCATCATTTTGAGTCTACTTTGAGCCTTCATAACGTCCTTTCTTTCTAACCCTATCCAAAAACCTTCCAAATAAAGACCTCCTGATCAACCTTCAAGAATGCCAAGAGAAGCATGTAATGAGCAACAATTGTCACATGACATAGAACACTGTCAAGTTGCTACACAAGAAAGCAAAAGAAAAAGAAAAATAGAGAAGAAAAAATGAGAGAGTCTTACTAGTGAAAATCCTCACGGGCATTTTAAGCCGACAGTAAGTAGAGATAAATAAATGAGAGAGACTTGTTGGTGAAAACCCCTCGAGGCACTACTAGTCAAAAGTGAGTCATGAAGTTGATTCAAAGAATTGGCACGAACAAGCCCGATTTCAAAGGTCATAGGAATGGTAAAAGGAAAGATTAGATCAGTTTGATAGATCAGGCCGTTAAGTCCAAAATGCATGTCATGATCATTAAGGCTAGTTATCGTAAATAAATAAATAAAAAATCTTCCTTTGGTCCTTCCCGACAGAAGCATTCCTTTGTATATTATTTCTTTGCATCATTGTGTCCTTCACTCTGAGTCTGTCCTTGTCAAAACAAGCAAGAAAAGATTTTAAAATCTGCTACCAGATTTTCAGTTGCACGAAGTAAATTTGGCCAGCACACTCAGCTGTTAAAGTCAACATGCCTCGAGGGTTCATGAAAATGGTTCCCCCCCAAAAAAGACTCTTGTCAGCCTACTTGGCGCAACCAAAGATGACTTGTGATTCTCTCTGACAGACAAATTGCTCAAAAGTGAGAAGTCATTCAAGATATCAGAAAAGGTCACCTAAGAAAATACCTCCAGTTGGGATAAGGCTGATTGAGCCACAAATACAAATGGTACTGGGTGTGGAACAATTAGGGTTGATGCAGAGCAAAAGTTTCTTGAAACCAACTCAAGTTGATTGAGCAAAAGCCAAGCTGCCCAAAACTCAAAGCCACAAACCGACCACCAGTTTCAAAACTGACAAATTTTTCTTTGTGTGAAACAGGAACAAATCAGTGCAAAGAAAGTGATTCAAAAAAAAAGAGGGAAAAAAACAACAACAAAAAGAAAAACAAAAGAAGAAGAGAAGAGCCAACAAAGGGAAGTTTCTCAAATCTTCGCCTTTATTTGTCTTGCTATTATGCATAAAATCTTGCCATTGATCTTCACATTTTGCCTCCTAGGATAAAAAGTCTTAGTCTAGTGGATTTTCTTCCCAATAAAAAACTTAGTCTGATGCATTTTTCTCCTAAGATAAGAAAACCTAGTTTGATGAATTTTCTCCTAGGATAAAAGTCTTAGTCTGATCAATTTTTCTCCTAAGATAAGAAAACCTAGTCTGATGAATCTTTCTCCTAGGATAAAAATCTTAGTTTGATGAATCTTTGTCCTAAGATAGAAAACCTAGTCCGATGAATTTTCTCCTAGGATAAAACCTAGTCTGATGAATCTTTCTCCTAGGATCAAAATCTTATTCTGATAAATCTTTCTCCTAAGATAAAAAAATCTAGTATGATGAATCTTTCTCCTAGGATAAATATCTAAGTCTGATGAATCTTTCTCCTAAGATAACAAAAAAAATACCTAGTCTGATGAATCTTTCTCCTAGGATAAACATCTTAGTCTGATGAATCTTTCTCCTAAAATAACAAAAAGCTAATACCTAGTCTGATGAATCTGTCTCCTAGGATAAACGTCTTAGTCTAATGAATTTTTCTCCTAAGATAGAAAACCTAGTCTGATGAATCTTTCTCCTAGGATAAACATCTTAGTGTGATGAATTTTTCTCCTAAGATAGAAGACCTAGTCCGATGAATTTTCTCCTAGGATAGAAATCTTAGTCTGACGAATCTATCTCCTAAGATAAAAAGAAAAACCTAGTTTGATGAATCTTTCTCCTAGGATAAACATCTTAGTCTAATGAATTTTTCTCCTAAGATAGAAGACCTAGTCTGTTGAACTTTATCTTAGGCTAGAAATCTTAGTCTGATGAATCTTTCTCCTAAGATACCAAAAAAAAAGAGACCTACTCTGATGAACTTTCTCCTAGGATCAAAATATTAGTCTGATGAATCTTTCTCCTAAGAGAAAAAAAAAATCTAGTTTGATGAATCTTTCTCCTAGGATCAAAATCTTAGCTGATGAATTTTTCTCCTAAGATAAGAGCCCTAGTCTGATGAATTTTCTCCTAGGACAAGAAGTCTTAGTCTGATGAATCTTTCTCCTAAGATAGAAAACCTAGTCTGATGAACCTTCTCCTAGGATAGATGTCTTAGTCTGATGAATTTTTCTCCTAAGATATAAAAGCCTTGTCTGATGAATTTTCTCCTAAGAAATTAAAAAGAAAAAAAGAAGAAAAGAAAAGAGGATGTCTCGATTAAAAAAATTGTTTAAAAGAATGATTTTCTCAAAAGAAAAAAAATTGATTGATGATTTTTATATATTAAAAAAAACTTCTTGGTTCATTTTAGCATAGGTACACAATTCAGTAGTCTCACTTTTCCAACATAGGGTCCCACTGCCTAGCTGATGCCAGCATAACCTGGTAATCTTTTCCAACATAGGGCCTCACTCCCTAGCTGATGCCAGCATAACCTGGTAATCTTTTCCAACATAGGGTCCCACTCCTTAGTTGATGCCAGCGTAACCTGGTAATCTTTCCAACTTAGGGCCTCCAATCCTCAGTTGATTTCATTTTTGATATAGGGTCTCCACTCCCTAATCTCTTTTTCTCAAGGATACACAATCCTGACTTTTATTGCTTTCAATAAAGAGGTAGTTTAGAATTTTGTTACAATAACTCACGAAATTTTCCTAGTGAAAACTGGTGCAGAAAAATTTCGTTCGTTTGTTTGTTTTGGTGTCTGAGCAGGTTTTACCTTGAGGCACAGGGTTCGAGACGACCAAAAGAAGTATTCTCAATCCAGAAAAAAAAAAGAAAAAGAAAAAAAGAAAAAAAAGTGAATCCAAAGTGTAGAAGCGGAGAAAAGATGTGGACTGCTCAAAAAATAATTGAAGTCACAAGCTCTGCATGTCCCGTCTTGATCTAAAAAAGCTGAAAAGGAATGAGCCAGCACCTACAGCTAACAAGCATCAAGATTCAGATCAGAGTCCGCATGAAGAACCAACCAAGACTCAAGATCAAGCTTCAGAAGACTCATAGATATGAATCTTGTAACTCGTAGCTGGTAGGCTTAGTTATTCTTTTTAATTTTGATTTTGATGTAATACCAGGACCGCGGGCCGGAGCCTCGACGGAACCTCACTCGACTCTCCAACTCATCATTCCATCATTCTTCTGAACTACACGTGGCCTGATTCCTTTATAGCCACGGATATATAGGCAGCTCAGATACCAGGGCTGGGTCACATTCTCTTTCATTTTAGTTCTTGGTCTCTCTAAATAAGGGTCGGGTCAAAAAACCTGTCTCGTCATTCTTTGTCTGAAAACTCTTCGTGTTTCCAGTCAAAGAGGGACAGCTGTAGACATGTAATTTTTGAGCCTCCCCAGAATTTTCATATTTTTAGTGTTTAGATATTAGTTTAGGTCTAATAGTATTATTTTCACTATTTTATAACTTTTAACTTTATTTTATCTTTAAATTAAAATTACAAAAAAAATATTTTTCTTTTATTTTGCTAATTGACATTTTTATCTAGTTATTTTTAGTTTATCTGCCTTTCATAAAAATCGAAAATACAAACAATAGTTTCACTTTGTTTTCAGGAATACTAGTATTTTTGGTAGGAATATTATTTTAATTTTTGCGATGATTTTAATCTAATCCCATTTTTATTTTTAGGATTGATATTTGAAAAATACCGAAAATAGGTTTGTTTTAACGGGTAGTTTTATTTTAATAGTTATTTTACTTAAGTAGGATTAATTAGCAAATGGGTAGTATTTTTAGTCTTGTTCAAGAGGGAAAAAAAATTGGGCTCAAACAACCCATTTGTTTAGGCCCAATTTCGGATAGCCCAAAACATTGAGCCCATACCCATTTCTTATTTGACCTAACCTAATTCCTACTCCCTATAAAATAATTCCTAATTTCCTAAAAACTAAAAACGGGCAGCCGCACATTCCAAAATTTAAAATGAGAGAGTCTTGTTGGTGAAAACCCTCACGGGCACTGTAAGACGATGGTGAGAAAATTTTAAATGAGAAAGTCTTATTGGTGAAAACCCTCGCGGGCACCGTAATGTGATGGTGAGTTGAGAGACGAACAAATGAGAGAGGCTTGTCCGTGAAAACCCTTCGGGGCACTACAAGTTGAACGAGGCTCGTGACTTTACAGAGAAATTGGATCATTGAAAGCTCGATTTTGACGTATGAAGACATGACATGAATAGAAAATATGATTGGTTGGACGGATTAGGCTGATCAATCTTAAATGCATGTCATGAACATTGGAGCCAGCCGCTTCACTCATATAAGTCTTTTTTCCCACTTTTCTTCACATAGTCATCTTTGTTCAAAATTTTACTTTGTTCCTTTTTGCCAAAAAACACTTCACTGTGCTCTTTGAGTCTATCTTTATGAGTCTCTTTCGAGTTAGCCTTGTTGATCAAGTAGGAATGGATTCCAAAGCCCACTACCAGCTTTGAAATTGCACAAACCGGAGTTCGGCCAAGCACATCACAAATGACATGATTCAGAATGAGCAGTATGGTGATAACTGAAGTTCAGGTGATAAGGTGATTCTTGAATTTTGAGAAAATACAAAGATTCAATAACTTTCAGAATGAAAACACAATGCAACAAGTGAGTGTAAGAGATTCGGGTCATTCAGAGGTTTTGTGGTCTAGTTTCGATCAAAAGGTCAAACAATCCCTTGCTAGCCCGAAGCAGCTAATCAGAATGAAGCATGGCAGTGGCAGAAGCGGACACACAACAATGATGCCACAAACTAACCACCACGTTTTCAAACTAACAAGATTTTATTTGTCTGAATCAGGGGCAAGAAAATTCGTTCGATCTGCAGGGACCCTCCATGAGGAAAGCATGATTCAGGGGCAAGGAATTTTGTTCTTTCTACAGAAATCCTCCAAGAAGAGAGCATGGCTCAGGTAAGTTCATTCTCGGCATAGGTTTTAAGTTCTCAGGACCCTCCTAGATAATGAGATTTGTTTAAGTTTTCAGGACCCTCCTGGATAATGAGATTTGATTTATGTTTTCAGAACCCTCCTGGATAAAGGGATTTAACTAACACTCATAAATGTTCCTGGTGTAGACATGTAATTTTGACCCTCGCTAAAATTTTCATATTTTTAGTGTTTAGATATTAGTTTAGGTCTAATAGTATTATTTTCACTATTTTATAAATTTTAACTTTATTTTATCTTTAAATGAAAATTATAAAAAAAATATTTTTCTTTTATTTAGATAAATGACATTTTTATCTAGTTACTTTTAGTTTATCCGCCTTTCATAAAAGTCGAAAATACAATAAATAGTTTCACTTTGTTTTCAGGAATATTAGTATTTTTGGTAGGAATATTATTTTAATTTCCGCGATGATTTTAGTCTAATCCCATTTTTAATTTTAGGATTGATATTTGAAAACCCAAAATAGGTTTGTTTTAACGGTTAGTTTTATGTTAATAGTTATGTTACTTAAGTATGATTAATTAGTGAATGGGTAGTATTTTTAGTCTTGTTCAAGAGAAAATAAAATAAAATTTGGGCTCAAACAACCCATTTGTTTAGGCCCAATTTCGGATAGCCCAAAATATTGAGCACATACCCATTCCCCATTTGACCTAACCTAATTCCTACTCCCTATAAAATAATTCCTAATTTCCTAAAAACTAAGAACGGGCGGCCGCACCTTCGTAAAAATGGAGAGCTCTCCGTTATTTCTTTCTCTCAATTGAATGAAACGAAACAAAAATAAAGGGGAGGGGGAACGGATCAAAAGTCATTTTCTTCACCAAGAAAAGTTGAACTAACAATAGCCAAAAGACTCCAACTCTTTCCTTTCTTTCTCAGAAAAATGCGGCGTCTACACTCTTAAAAATCCAGCTTCTTTCCTCCATTTCATCCCTAAAAAATAGCTCAAATCAGCCCCCACAAACATCCTAAATGTGTTGAAAAACCTCCTAAAAATAAAGCTCCAAAAGCTTAGAAAAAACTGATCCAATCCAGTCACGAAAATAACCATTGCCGAGGTCATTTGCGGTGGTACGTTCCGATCGAGTCGAGTTCGCGGATTGGAGGTTTTCAAGTCGCGGTCCAGATTATTTTTCTTTTCAAGTTCCGTCATCAATCTTGGATTTTGATTCTATCTTACAGCTGCTTTGTTAGAGATTTGATTTGGATATTCTTATTAAATACAAAAGGTCTGATTCTTTCCTATCTTTTGAGTATTAAATTCTTTTTTAGTAATTTTCTTCACTCTTGTTTCTGAATGTTGGAATTTAAATGATGTATGATTGAAGTAACTGATTCATGAGTTCAATTTTAATACGATATTTTAGTTCTTTAGTTGGTTGGTTTCCATGTTAAGTAGTTAAATCATTTGGGATTAAACTTTTGAATTCTGTGAAGTAATGACGTGATACGGGTCTAGTTTAGTCATGAAAACTAACATGTTATGCTTTATTGATAAAACTATGATCCTGCTCATAAGTGGAGTAAGAGATTTATTAGCTTTTGTTGATGAGCCTATATGAATTTTGTTTGGGTCTGATTGAGATAAGCGCAAGTGTATTTCTGTTAATTTGTCAACCTGTCACAATAATCTCAAACCTTAGGAAAATTAATCAATTCATGAATCATTCGTAGCTTTGCTTTAGGCACGATAATAAATTATCGTGGCCATGGGTACGGTTCCCGTGGCATGGTCACGCTACGTAAATCGCATCCGGGTTTGCATTTCATGTGACCCGACCATAACTTCGAACAGTAATAAAAATAAATACATTGTAGATCGTGGCTACGGTTCCCGTGACATGATTAGCAACGTGTACAAAAACAAACAGGTGCACGACAATCGTGACTTGTTCCAGAAATAAATCCATAAACAATTAAAAGCGGTTAAAGGTTAAAAATGCACAATAGGTTTTAGACATGTAATAAATCAGATAATTAGGCCAATTATTCATAGTTAAGCGACCTGCTAGAACCACGGAACCCGGGAATGCCTAATACCTTCTCCCGGGTTAACAGAATTCCTTACCCACATTTCTGTGTTCGCAGACCATAAATAGAGTCAATTTTCCTCGATTCGGGTTTTTAAGCCGGTGACTTGGGACATCATAAATTATCCCAAGTGGCGACTCTGAATTTGAATATAAATAATCCCGTTTCTAATATTATCACTTTAATTGGAAAAACACCCTATCCCCTCGGGAAAAAGGAGGTGTGATAGCTCTGGCAACTCTGCTGGGGAAAAGAACCCACAATCTATGGTTCAGGGTTCAGAATTCGAGCTTAGAATAAATTTTATACTTGGCTTTTATTTACTATCTAGTTTTTATTGCATGTTTGAGCCTAATGTGCTAAATGCCGCTTTTTACCGCTTTTGATATCGCTTGAACTCTGTATAAACTGTTACGAAACCCCCTTCTCCTGAGTCTTCTAAATCTTCTGGGAAGTGCACGCTGGCGTGACTTCTTTTCTGTTAGAGTCATACCCTAATTTAGAACGAGGATAAGATTTGGTACAAACTGGTGTGTAAGATTTTCCTTGTTTTTGTCTGTTTTGTTGTAATCTCAGGCGCCCACCTGGAAAATGAGGAAATTTATTGCAAGTTTCAAGTTAGTGGCTGGCGCTCACCTGGAGAACGAGGGAATCCATTTTAAGTTTTAAGTTAGTCGCAGGCACCCACCTAGAGAACGAGGGAATTTCATTTCAGTTTTAAGTCAGTGGCAGGCGCCCACCTAGAGAATGAGGGAATTCATTTCAGTTTTAAGTCAGTGGCAGGCACCCACCTGGAGAATGAGGGAATTCATTTCAAGTTTAAGTCAGTGGCAGGCGCCCACCTGGAGAATGAGGGAATTCATTTCAAGTTTTAAGTAAGTTGCAGGCGCCCACAGGGAGAACGAGGGAATTCATTTCAAGTTTTAAGTCAGTTGCAGGCGCCCACCTGGAGAACGGGGGAATTCATTTTAGAATTTATTTCAAATTTCAAGTCGGTATCAGGAGCCCACCTGGAGAACGAGGGAATTCATTTCAGAGTTATTTCAAGTTTCAAGTCGGTCGCAGGCGCCCACCTGGAGAACGAGGGAATTCATATCAAGTTTCAAGTTGGTTGCAGGCGTCCACCTGGAGAATGAGGGAATTCCTTTCAAGTTTCAAGCAAGTCGTAGGCGCCCACATGGATAATGAGGGAATCCATTTCAAGTTTCAAGTCGGGCGCAGGCACCCGCCTGAAGAACGAGGGAATTTCATTTCAAGTTTCAAGTCGGTCGCAGGCGCCCACCTGGAGAACGAGGGAACCCATTTCAAGTTTTAAGTAAGTCGCAGGCACCCACCTGAAGAATGAGGGAATTCATTTCAGAGTTGAATTCAAATCAACAACAGGAGCCCGCCTGAAGAATATCATCAATTCAAGTCAGAAGTAGCAGAAGCTCGCCTCAAGAATGCGAGTCAATAGTTCGAGATGAAGAACAAGACTGTAGAAGATTCAATATAGATCAGTACATAGGATTTTGTAGTTTTTCTTCTAACTTTTATTTTATTTGATTTTTCACTTTTGATGTAATGATAGGAACCACGGACCGGAACCTCGACGGCACTTCACTCGGCTCTCCACCTTGGTATCTTTCTCCATTTTTCCTACTTCTGAACTACACGTGGCCTGATTCCTTTATAGCCGAGGATATGTAGGCAGCTATACCGGGGCTCTGTCACAATCTTTATCCATCTTTATCTTCTTTTGAATAAGTGTCGGGTCAAAAGTCAATTACGTTGGTTGCTTAATTCTTTGCTCAAAAACTCTTTGGGTTTCCAAGCAAAGAGGGGCAGATGTAAGCACGTAATTTTGACCCGCACAACTTTTAAATCTAGTTTTAGTATTTTAGTATTTTCAAAATATTTACTTGAGTTATTATACAATTTTATTTTGTTTTATTTTATTAATTTCAAAACATAAATTTGAAAACACAAAAATAGTTTCATTATACATTTTTCTTATTTTAACTTAAGGCCATTAGTATTTTTATCAATATATTTTTATTTCTACTATGATTGTCATTTATTTTTCTCTACTTTTATTTTGAGTATCATAATTTATATAAATGGAAAAAAATAGTAGTTTCATATTATGATATAGTTTACTTTAACTGGAATTAATTTTATATTTAATTGTATATTCAAAAAAATTTAAAAGGAAAAGGTTTAGGTTTTTAATTGATGAATTTGAAAAGTTCTTAGAGCCCAATTTTAGAACCCAAATTCGGCCTAAGCCATGGCCCAAATCAGGTAGCCCAATCCCTAAACCAGCTGACCCAACCGTTTGACATACTAACCCGACCCAATTCCTCCATTAATCTCAGCCATCAACTTGATCCCATCCAATGGCTCACATTCCTCCCCACTACCATATAAAAGCTAATATTCCCCAAACCCTAAACCTAATCCCTAAGACCACAGCTGCAACTCCTCTTCTCCCCACGCCTCTGCCTGCCGCCTCACCACCCTAAACCCGCCTGAAAATTTTCCAAATCATCACATGGTCCCCCCCTCCTCTCATATCCTTCTTCCACGTCACTCAAATCGTACAAATCTCATCATATTAATTCGATTCACGCATTTTCTTCCTTTGTTTTCTTTGTCTAAATAAAAATCCGAATCCCATAGGTAAATGTTGGAAAATGGGAGTCGTTGGATTAAAATTTTGATCCAAGAATTCCATTTTCTGATTTTTGTTTACAAGAAAAATGATTTTTGGATCCTGTTGGGGACCACACATTTTCTTGGAGAGGAAGGAAGAAGAAGCTTCTAGGGTTCCTATATATAAGGGTCGTTCGGGAAGAAAATGGGGGAGAATATTAGGGTTACAAGGGCTAAAACTTTGCCTCTGTTCTTCAATTTCCTTCTTTGATTTTTCTATCTATTTGAAATTTCAAACAGAAAACTCATACAAAAAATGTTTTATGTTGTTTAGGAGTAGAATTTCAGAAAACCAAAAATACTACAAAGAAAAAAATAGTTTTATTGTTTAGTATCTTTTTTTTCGTTTTCATTTGGTTTCGAAGATGGAGTTTGATTGAGTCGAGGTTGTTTCGAGTTCGTCGTGGTTCGAATTTGCCGATTCGAGACATCAATTTTCGGTTGCGGCTCCTGTTGAATCTCGATTTTCAGTAGTTCTTTTCATTTCAAGCTCGTCGTCAAGTCCCGTATTGTGCTTGTATTCTCGTATTCTAGAAATACATTGGAAAGGTTTCATTTCAAGTATTCCTTTGTCCTTCTCATTTTTGTTTACTAATTTGGTGTTGATTCAAAGAATAATGTGAGCCTGGGGTAGACATTAGAACAAGTTTGCGTTTTAATTCAGTTAAACTAAATAATCAAGGTCGAGTATTAGTTGAAGCAAACTTTGCTAGATTTCAGTAAGGATGAGTCTGGATAAGTTTTTCTTCCGTGTGCGAATGTCTTTGCTTTCTTCTTTGTGTTAAAATATTGTTTGATCTTAAATTTGAGTGGTTTCGCTATATTCTGCTAAGAATCGAATTGGTTCTAGTGAAATCCGAACTAAGAAAGCTGGTTGTTCTTCTGTTTAATAATGAATACTACTGTCACGACCCGGATTTCCCACCCTCGGGAGTCGTGATGGCGCCTACTATTAGGAGCTAGGCAAGCCAATTATTTATTACCTCTTTTAGCAAACCTCGGCATTAATTAAATAACGAAACATTTAATAGAAAAGCGGAAGTCTTATATATAAATAAACTGATAGCAATGCAGAAGTTCAGTACAACTCTACCCAAGAACTGGAGTCACGAACTCACGAACGGCTAGGGAATGCTAAATACAATATCTGAATAGAAACATAATTATGTTTGTTTCGGTATAAAGGATAACAAACTAGGTAAAGATAGAAGAGTCTCCGGGCCATGCGGACGCCAGAAAGGCTACCTCGGGATCTCTGGACTGAGGTCAGCTCCCAAAACTCCTACTGCTGTCCAAAAGCTGCTCCAGCTCCGTGATCTGTGCAAAAATATGCACAGAGTGTAGCATCAGCACAACCGACCCCATGTGCTGGTAAATGTCTGGCCTAACCCCGACGAAGTAGTGACGAGGCTAGACAGGACTACCAAAACCAACCTGTGCAGTTCAATTATAAGTAATATATATATATATATATATATATATATATATATATATATATATGCAATAGAAGAGAATACAAAAATTTAACAAGTCAAGAGGGAGGGGAGCATACTATAGGAATGCAACAATCCGGATAACAAAAAAAATCAACAAATAGAAGATGAAACTGTACAACTGCAATATCAACGAGGGTAGAAATTCAACAATTTGCATGGCACCATCCTTCGTGCTCTTACCCTCGTTCTCACCCAAACAATCAAATAAAGTTCACGGCATCAACCTTCGTGCTTTTCCTCACATAAACACTCATATCATGGCACGGATTGACCCTTCGTGCATTAGTAATCAAAACATGGCACGGAATGTTCCTTCGTGCATTAATATTCAAAACATGGCACGGAATGTTCCTTCGTGCATTAATAATCAAAACATGGCACGGAATGTTCCTTCGTGCATTAATAATCAATACATGGCACGGAAAGTTCCTTCGTGCATTTGTAATCATATCACAATCGTGCACGGCATCACCCTTCGTGCTTTATCGCTCGTCCTCACCCAAACAACAATCACAACCAATGGGGCGAGGGAATAGATAAACAAAATAGAAATCCTGGCAAGGGAACAATAACAATAATTTCAATATCCCGGCAAGGGAGAAAAATCTACCAAACAGCAAAACATCCCGGCAAGGGAGAAAAATCTACCAAACAGCAAAAACATCCCGGCAAGGGAATAATCAATAACTCATTAGCTTTCTTTCATTTCTTACTTCACATCTCACTTTATCACTTGAGCCAATGCTCCCAAGAATTTTACAATTCATAATTTCCTTCTCATACTCTTTCATCACATAAGAATCATCAACTAAGCATGGAAAAGCACAACAGGATAAGAATAAACACAACATAAGGACTCACAGTCATGATAGACACCAGTGTATAGATACTCGTCACCATGCCTATACACCGTACTCGACAATTAGCAATTAGCAAACAATACTCTAATCATATTCCCTCAAGCCAAAGTTAGATCAAACACTTACCTCAACTTCCACGGCTAAATCAATCCACAACGACCGCCTTCCCTTTCGAATTCGGCTCCAACTCAATCAAATCTATGAAATAACGACTTTATAATATCAATAATAGCTAAACAAATCAAACTCAATGCCTAAATATAGGTTCCCAACCTTTCTTCCAAAAATTTCAAAATCGACCCCGGGCCCGCTTGGTCAAAACTCGAGGTTCGAACCAATTCCATATCACCCTTTCCCCCACGAGACCGAATATACTATTTGTTTTCAAATTCGACCCCAAAATGAGGTCTAAATCAAAGAAAATCGAAAAGCCCTAACTCTACCCCATTCCCCCTATTTCAACCCTAGATTACATGTTTTAGGCCTAGGATTTTCAATGGATGATGATAGAAAATGGAGAAAACGAGTTAGATAATACTTACCCAAGAAGATTTGGTGAAGAATCGCTCTACAAGTCGCCTAGGGGCTGTGGAGAAGAAGAGCTCGTGTGAATTTTTGAATAAAACCCATCATTATTCTGTTTTTAGGCTTTTAAATTAACTGGGCAAAAATGCCCTATGCGTTCGCGACACAGGCGTCGCGTTCGCGAAGCAGGGGGAACTGGAAGCATCGGTGTCGCATAGGGAGTCTGACGAACGCATAGAGTTAATTACGTCGGGTCCAGTAGTTTGGCTTATGCGAACGCGTGAATGAATACGCGAACGCGTTGAAGGGGGGATGGCAGTACGCGAACGCGTGAAATTGAATGCGAACGCGAAAAAGGGGACACCACAGGCAGTGTGAACGCGAGCTAAAGGTCGCGATCGCGAAGAAGAAAAAGCCTGTGCAAAAATTGCAGAAAATCTGATTCCTAAGTTCAAAACATCCTGAAACACCTCCGAAACACTCCCGAGCCCTCGCGGCTCCTAACCAAACACACACACTAACTCAACACAATCCTATGAACTTAGCCGTGCGATTAGATCGCCAAATTAACATCAAAAACAATGAATTAAACCTCAAAATCATCACTTTTTCATCAAACTTCATAAACTATCATTTTTAGAGATTTAGGTCCGAAACACGTCAAATGACGTCCGATTTCAACCAAATTTCACAGAAAGCGCTTAAACCACATATAAGACCTGTACCGGGCGCCGGAACCAAAATACGGCCCCGATACCAACATGTTCTAATCAATTTCCTTTTTTCAAATTTCCATATTAATTTCAGAAAAATATTTTCACAGAAAAATTCATTACTCGGGCTCTAAACCTCGAAATTTGACTCCGGGCATATGCCCGAGTCCCATATTTTTCTACGGACCCTCCGGGACCGTCAAATCATGGGTCCGGGTCCGTTTACCCAAAATGTTGACCGAAGTCAACTATATTCATATTAATATCAAAATTTAGCATTTTTCACACGGAGTTCATATTTAAGCTTTCTGGCTACGCGTCCGGACTGCGCACGCAAATCGAGGCTACTAAAAATGAGGTTTTCAAGGCCTCGGAAGCGCGGCAAAAAGAGAAAACAGGTGATGACCCTTTGGGTCGTCACATTCTCCACCTCTAAAACAACCGTACGTCCTCGAACGGACAAAAGAAAGAAGTACCTGAGTCGGGAAAAGATGAGGATAACGGCTCCGCATATCAGACTCGGACTCCCAGGTCGATGCCTCAGGAGGCTGACCTCTCCATTGAACACGCACTGAAGGAAAACTCTTTGACCTCAACTGTCGAACCTGCCGGTCTAGGATAGCTACTGGCTCCTCCTCATAAGACAGATCCTTGTCCAACTGGACAGTGCTGAAATCTAACACGTGGGCTGGATCGCCGTGATATCTCCGAAGCATGGACACATGAAACACTGGATGCACGGCTGACAAGCTAGGCGGCAAAGCAAGTCTATAATCCACCTCTCCCACACGATCGAGAATCTCAAATGGACCAATGAACCTAGGGCTAAGCTTGCCCTTCTTCCCAAATCTGATCATGCCCTTCATAGGCGACACTCGGAGCAAGACCCTCTCACCAACCATTAAAGCTACATCCCGAACCTTACGATCTGCATAACTCTTTTGCCGCGACTGAGCCGAACGAAGCCTGTCCTAAATGATCTTGACCTTATCCAAGGCCTCCTGAACTAAATCTGTACCCAACAACTGAGCCTCTCCCGGCTCAAACCATCCAACCGGAGACCGACACTGCCTACCATATAAAGCCTCATAAGGAGCCATCTGGATGCTCGACTGGTAGTTGTTGTAGGCAAACTCCGCTAAAGGCAAGAACTGATCCCACGAACCTCCAAAGTCAATAACACAAGCTCGGAGCATGTCCCCCATATCTGAATAGACCGCTCGGACTGTCCGTCCGTCTGAGGATGGAATGCTGTGCTCAACTCAACTTGGGTGCCCAACTCCCGCTGAACCGCTCTCCAGAATGTCACGACCCCAAACCCGGTCGTGATGGCGTCCAACAATATTTCTAGGCAAGCCAGACCATAATCGTTCCCAAATTAACCGTAACCTCAAAACCGACAATCTAAAGTGATTATAATAGTTTTAAAATAATAATCCAATATTTATAATAGAATAATACTGAGAAAAATACGAAGTCTGATAAAATGCTCCCAAAGACCTGGGGTCACGAGTCTAGAGCCTCTAAAATAATCTGAATAACAATATCTGAACGAAAATACTCAAGTTAGGAAATGTATATATACATAAAACTGAAATAGGAAGAGCAGTCAGGTCCTGCGAACGTCAAGCAGCTACCTCAACAACTCTGATAAGCTCTGGGAAACAAAGACTGCTCAGCTAAGCCTCCGGTGTACCTGAATCTGCACACAAGGTGCAGGGAGTAGGGGTGAGTACTACCGACTCAGTGAGTAATAAGCATATAAAATGTCTGAAGATAAGAAATCCACGAAATACCACAAAGCAAAGCTAAAACTAACAGTCCTACACCCTTCTACGAACCAACAACAAAACAACTTCAAATATAACAGTCAAGTAAAAATGTAAGGATGCAATGGAATGCACATGAACACGCTGTGGCGTGCAGCCCGATCCATTTAACGTCGACGGCGCTCACTGGGGGTGTGTACAGACTCCGGAGGGGCTCCTTCAGCCCAAGCGCAATATAATCATACCATTCGCTGCGGCGTGCAGCCCGATCCATACTCAGTCCACAATATGCATATGAGTCACGTAACAGATTCAATTAATTTTCCAATTTCCAATTTATTAAGAAGGATATACTTTAGATATTTAACTTCAGGAAAAGTGACTTAGCATTTCATAACAGTGATTAAACACAGGACTGAGATCAATGATTATACAAAGCATGCTATCACAATGACATTCAACCTCTAAGGATTCTATAGATCGGCACAAGTCCCCAAACATGGCAATAAGCCCAGATATATTCAATGCAGAGTGCGTATCAGTCGCCAATATAGAAATATTCTTGTTCGGGATGGACTAAGTCTCAATCCCCAGTCATAACCAATCCCGCACCTGCCACGGGGTGCGAGTCACGCCCTACAATAGCGTCACAATGTGATAAACCGGGGTTTCAAACCCTCAGGCCATCATATACACCAACTACTCACCTCTATCCGGCCGTAGAATGGTCCGCAATGCCTTTTCCTTTTGTATCGACCTCCTCGCGCGTCGAATCTAGTCAAAATCACAACGAATACATAAATATGGGTTAAAGAAACATAACCCAATCAAAAATACTCGAAAAGTACTAAAATTCACGAAGTTGGTAAAACCCGAACCCCGGGCCCACTTCTCGAAAAATTCCGAAAATCACACCAACGGATTCCTCGTCTCGCCACGAGTCCGTGCATATAAAGTTTACCAAAATCGGAGCTCGTTTGACCCTCCGAATTTTATTTTTACATCACAGCTTTCCAAGCCCTAACCTGACCCGTGTTTGATGAATTTTCTACAATTTACATGTAATTTCTACCATAAATTCGAATATTTAGGCCAAGGAACTTACCTCCAAGTGATTCTCAGTCAAAAACCTCGAATTTCCTTGTTCAAAGCTCTTAAGAACGTCAACAATGGAGGAAAAATATGAAAGGGTCGCGGATGAAATATTATTTTAAAACCCTTCTGTCGCCCAGCGATTTTCGCTTCTGCGGTCCCGCTTTCGCTTATGCGAGACCACTTCTGCGGCCATATGACCGCTTATGCGGTTTTTCATTAAATCCTTGGCCTTCCGCCTTTGCGCCCGACCATCCGCTTCTACGGATCTCACCATTCCGCTTTTGCGGCCTCGTTTTCGCCTATGCGGACACGCTGAAGCGATACCCCGTCCGCTTTTGCGGAATTACCCCGGTCCCTCATGGACCGCTTATGCGATCTCTTAGCCGCATCTGCGGAACCGCTTCTGCGGCTCCATTTCCGCAGATGCGAAAATACCAGAAGCCAGGTACACTAGACCTGCAACAAACATCAAGATTCTCCGTTTAACCACCCGAAATCACTCCGAGGCCCCCAGGACCTCAACCAATAGCACCAACACACCCCAAGACCTTATTCAAACTTGTTGCAACCATAAAAACACTATCGTTAACATCAAAATCATCGAATTACCACGGATTCAAGCCTAAGTTAAACTAAAACTTCCGAAACTTGCATTTGATCTAAAACCCGACCTAAACACCTCCGAATGATCTGAAACTTTGCACGCATATCCATAATCACCTAACGGAGCTACTGCAACTCTCGGAATTCCATTCCGACCCTCGGATCAAAATCTCACCTACCATCCGGAATTCGCCAAAATTCAACCTTAGCCAATTCAAGCATAATTCCACACCGGACCTCCAAATTCAGTTCCGATTGCGCTCCTAAGTCACAAATCATCTCCCGAAACTGGTCGAATCATCGGAAATCCATTCCGAGCCTTCTAACTCATAAGTCAACATTCGGTTGACTTTTCCAAACTAACCTTATCATAAAGAGACTTATTGTCTCATTTCTAACCAAACTCTATCCGAATTACTTCAAATTCTCCAAACACGTATAGTGAAACATATAGAAGCATAAAACGGGGAAAACGGGGCGGTAACTCCCGTAACGACGGGTCGGGTCGTTACATCAACCAAAAAATCGACATGCTTTACTATTTGTAGCATATCCAATGAAAATGCAATCTACTGTTTTTGGTCCAATTTTAACCCTTTTAGGTAAAGGAACCTGTACCTTTGCTAGACACCCCCACACTTTGAAATATTTCAAGCTGGGTTTTCTTCCTTTCCATTTTTCATATGGAATATATTGCGTTTTGTTGTGGGGTACTCTGTTGAGTATTCGGTTAGCTGTAAGGATAGCTTCCCCCCACAACCTCTGCGGTAATCCGGAACTTATTAATAAAGAATTCATCATTTCTTTTAATGTCCGATTTTTCCTTTCCGCAATTCCGTTGGATTGAGGTGTGTAAGGTGCAGTAGTTTGATGGATAATTACATATTCCGAACATATTTCTGCAAACGGAGATTCATATTCTCCACCTCTATCACTTCTAATCATTTTGATCTTTTTATTCAATTGATTTTCTACCTCATTCTTGTATTGCTTAAATGTTTCAATTGCTTCATCCTTATTATTAAGCAAATAAACATAGCAATATCTAGTGCAATCGTCAATAAAAGTAATAAAATACTTTTTTCCACCTCTAGATGGTGTCGACTTCATATCGCAAATGTCAGTATGAATTAAGTCTAAAGGATTTGAATTCCTTTCAACAGACTTATAAGGATGTTTTACAAACTTGGATTCAACACATATTTGACATTTCGATTTATTACACTCGAATTTAGGCAATACTTCTAAATTAATTAACTTCTGCAAGGTTTTATAATTGACATGTCCTAAACGAATATGCCATAAATCATTTGACTCCAATAAATAAGAAGAAGCTGAAATTTTATTCATACTGTCAACAATCATTACATTGAGTTTGAAAAGGCCCTCCGTGAGGTAGCCTTTTCCAACACACATTTCGTTCTTGCTTAGAACAACTTTATCAGAAACAAATACACATTTGAATCCATTCTTTACAAGTAAAGAAGTAGAAACTAAATTCTTCCTAATAGTAGGAACATGAAGAACGTTGTTGAGCGTTAACACCTTGCCGGAAGTCATCTTCAGGAATATCTTCCCATAACCTTCAATATTGGCTGTTGCATTATTTCCCATGGAAATTTCTTCTTCCGGACCAGCAGTAGAGTAAGTCGCAAATGCTTCTTTGACAGCACAAACATGTTGAGTGGCTCCAGAGTCAATCCACCACTCCTTAGGATTTCCAACTAAATTGCATTCCGAAAGCATTGCACAAAGATCATCAATCTCATTATTCTTCTCCACTATGTTGGCTTGTCCCTTCTTCTTATCCTTTTTCGGGAGACGACAATCAGGGCTTTTGTGACCGACTTTTCCACAATTGTAGCAGCTGCCCTTGAATTTCGTTTTGTTCTGCTCCTTAGTTTGTCCAGAAGACCTCTTCCTCTTCTTACTTTTTGGAGCAGTCTCTTCAACGATATTTGCTCCCATGATCGTTGAATTTCCACGAGACTTCTTCTCGGCTGTTTTGTTGTCTTCCTCGATCTTTAGACGTATCACAAGATCTTCCAACTTCATTTCTTTGCGTTTGTGCTTCAGATAGTTCTTGAAATCTCTCCACGAAGGAGGCAATTTTTCAATCATAGAAGCTACTTGAAATGTTTCATTCACGACCATACCTTCAGCTATAAGGTCATGAAAAATAAGTTGAAGCTCCTGAACTTGGGTTCCCACAGTTTTGCTGTCTATCATTTTATAGTCTAGAAACTTGGCAACCACGAACTTCTTCAAGCATGCATCTTCTGTCTTGTACTTCTTCTCAAGTGTGTCCCATAATTCTTTCGAAGTATTCATTGCACAGTACATATTGTACAAGTCATCTTCTAAAGCACTTAAGATATAGCCTTTGCAAAGAAAATCTGCCTGCTTCCATGCCTCAACAACCATGAACTTTTCATTATCCGGCATGTCCGCAGCAGGCACTGGAGGCTCTTCACTAGTGAATTTCTGCATACCAAGTGTGGTAAGACAGAAGAACACCCTTTGCTGCCATCCTTTGAAGTTGGTTCCAGAAAATTTTCCCGATTTCTAGCCGGAGGAACAACAGTGCGGCTTGACGAGGCTATCGTCGTTGCACCAACAGTCGCAGAAGGATTTCCATTTTCATTTGCCATTTTTTACTGTCAACAACAGAAGAAATCAATTAATGGCAAAACCAAAACAGTAAATAATACTGTAATCAATAAACAGTGCGTAATAAAAATAACTAAGGTTTTTATATACTGTTTTACAGAAAAACGATGAAGTTTTTATGTTCTTCAAATCGTTTTCTGAATTTCAATACCCTGATGAAGTTTTTATATCTTCAAATCAGAGTAGTAAAATTCAGACAGAATACAGAATATAATAAATATAATTTCCTTAAGATTGTTATTATCTGTATTGCTGTAAGTAAATAAAACAGTAATCTTTCTGAAAAATAAAACAGAAAGTTAGTAGAAACAATTCTGAAAAATAATATTCGAATTTCAAAATAATTTTTGAAACGTTGAAGGAACAAATTGAGTCCACTGAATACACAGTGTGTCCTTAAGAAAATTATTCCCCTCAAGTACCCGAGGTTTTGGAATATAGCCTCCCAGGATAGAACGATTTAACTCACCAGTGTATCGGTACCTAAAACTCTGGTGATCGGCGAACCACTCGATGGTCGTAAAACACACTGGAATATTTTGTGCAGAAGAAGAAGAAGAAGAAGATTCAAAAAATTTCGTAAATAAATATTCTGGGATTTGAAGGTCTATTTATAGCCAACTTGGTGATGTTTCTGAAGAGGTTTGCAACCTTTCAGAATAGTCATGACTGTTGGAACGGGTGTGACCCTCTGAAGAGGTTTGCAACCTTTCAGAACAGTCATGGCTGGAACATGTGTGACCCTCTGAAGAGGTTTGCAACTTTTCAGAATAGTCATGGCTGTTGGAACATGTGTGACACTGTTTCAGAACAGCCATGGTTGTTGGAAATTTTTGCGGGAAATTTAAAACGAATTTAAATTAATCCGGGAAAGAAAAACGGGCTAGACCGGACCGGGTCGCGAGTCATCCCTCCATTTCTTTTTCCACCATTTTTCATTCACACCTCTTTTGTTATTATTTATTAAATAACAAACCCAACATATATATATATATATATATATATATATTCTTTTTTTATATATATGATATATAGTATGATCAGTCAAAAAAGTGAGTAAGCTCCGACGCTCTACTTGTAATATTGGACATCTATATTTGGTTCGAAGTGATGTGGTCCTAAATTAGTACGTAGATGCTAAAAATTAAAATAAGCTCTAAATCTCTGTCGTGACTTTGGTGAGCATGTCTGGCACATAAATATGATTTGGCTAATAGAGATTATGAGGAGCGTGTCATTTACTAGCTCTTACTACACATATATGCATCTTTACTCATGTACTTGGTGAGTAAAATCGAGTTGTATATTGCTATGAATAATAATTTGTAGAACCATTTGATACGTCTAGTGTTTTTCTGTACTTTTTTTAGCACTAATATAGTAGTGCCTCAACAAGTACATAACATCACAATTCACAACCTAGCTATTAGACGATTTCTACTACTACCCTTTATTGTTTTGGTGACTTCCGCTGCTAAACAACCCTAACAGTTAATATATAGTGATGGACATTCAATGTGGAGCAAATTCCAAGAAAATAAATTTTTGCTGCTTTGTGAATGAAGGCGTACAAATTTAGTGTTATCATAAAACCTAACTAGATTCAAGATTTTTGTAACTTGAGCTGAAGAATGGACCAGAAAAAGAAGTGTTTGTAGTTTTTGGGTTATCATAGAAATTGTTGTTTCTTTGTAACACAAAAAGAATTTAGTATATATATATTTTGAATGAAGATAATGGGTGCACCTCCATCAACAACAATAATAACATACCCAGTATAATTCCACAAGTGGGGTCTGTGTAGGGTAGTGTATAATCAGATCTTACCCTTACCACGTGCAGGTAGAAAGGCTGTTTCCGAAGACCCTCGACTCAAGAACAAAAAGAAAAGAATCATTAGTAATAAGCGATATCAACATCGATAATAAAACAACAACGATATAGTAAAATAACTGAAGCGAAAGTGACGAGCGCAAAAAACAATACGAAATTGACGCTCGCCAACCAAAGATAGTATAGTTTAATTATCGTCTCCACGGGGATTGGATTTACATAATGTTCAAGTAATTTGGTTTAACGCTATTCAGGATAAATAACAGTTTGATAAGAGTGACTATGAATTAAAATTAACTATTAAAATTAAAGCAATTAACATTTGATTATAGAGAACTAGAGAGCAGAGAAATGAGTTATTATCAAGACGAAGAATAAGAGTTTTGACATGATAGGTGCAGGACTGCTATCCTGGATTTGACACCGTAATATTTTACTCTTAAGGTTCTATCGATTCTCACGAATTCAATAGGTGATTAGCTTATACTTCCGATTCAGATTCCTCTGTCGATTAAATCTAAATCTTTCAAATAGACTAATATGAAGTGCGGTAAAACTTGTAAGATATTGGTAAGAATGATCTAAGAGAAATTTCTCGCGAATATTTCTCAATCTTAATTTAAACGGTAACTCAAAAAGCTCTCTCGATTACTTCAAAGAATCACCAAAATAAACTAAGGCATACGCTACAATAATTTTCAATAAATTGTTTCTCTTTTAATTAAACACTATAAAGAATAAAATCACAACCAATATTAAAGCTCCTCCAATAAATTCAAGCAATTAAATAGTAGTCAAATCCATAAACAACAACCAAGTAACCAAGTCATGCCTAACCCTAAGTTAACTATTCCATAGATATGTAGAAAGTCATCACAAATAGAGTTAAAGAATAAGAAAACATTAATCCAATGTTATAATCCAAACTCGCGTATTGAATTGGTAGAAGGAAGGTGAAATCTTGTGTCTTGAAGTCTCCAACACTTTCCAAAAGCTCCCAAGGTCAAAGATTCTTTAAAAATCGCATTTTTAGTGTATTTATACTATATAGGAACGGGCTCGCACGAAACTATCCTTTCCAAACTGAAGTGGGAAAAGTTGGGCACTAGTTTGTACCAGCGCGGCGCCTCATGCGCCACGCACATAGGGTTTTTCAGAGAGCTAAAGTTTCACTCTACAGGAATTTTGCACTAGCATCTTGTGCCCCGCAGCGCGGTAGTGCATTTTTCTCAGAGTACGAATTTTTTCTCAACTTTTAACATTCAGACTTAGTCCTCGAACCCCGAATACGATCTCGGCTTAATTCTTTGAGCTTCTACTCAGATTTTAAAGCTCCAAATCATCCATTTTAGCTCCAAACTTACTTGTTCACTGGAAATCATATCCTACACAGCATACACACATAATAAGTACAAAGTACTAACAATTAGGCTCAAATACAATCAAAGTATAGTAATTAGAGTATGAAATATAGTTAAAATGAGAGTTCCAAGCCTACCATCAGAAAGAAATAACAAGTAGGAAGACAACTCTATGAAAAGAAAAAAAGGAAAAAAGAAAAAGAAAAGACTACAAGACTAATACTACTTCCACTAGGATAACAAAGGTACCTTCTAACATTCTACCCTAATCTCGACCTCCACACCCTCCTATCTAGGGCCATGTCCTTAGTAAGATGAAGTTTCATCATGTCTTGCCTAATCACCTCACTCCAATACTTCTTAGGCCTATCTCTACCTCTCTTCATGCCCACCGGAATCAATCTCTCACAACTCCTCGCGGGGGCATCAACGTCTCTCCTTTTCACATGCCCCTATCATCTTTACCTCACTCCACGCATCTTGTCCTCTATGGGGCCACTCTCACTGATCACGCCCAACTCTAGTCCTAAAAAGGATAAGCGATCGCTGCAAATATAATCCAGTCTAAAAGTCCGGAGTCGAATCCCACAGAGAACTAAGGTTTCGCTGTAATTGTTCAATATCGCAAAGAAGACAAGTTTGAATAATTTCTACATTATAATATTAAGATTTTTATATCTAACTAATTAACCAACAAATACTATAAAATGGTAAAATTATCAACTAACGAGACAAAGGTTTGGAGACTAAATTAAGGAGGTCTAGAGTTATGATTTCCCCAATTGTTGATTTCATTAGTTGTATGTTTCTTATAGCTTTGACTTAGTTGCCTCTATCAATCATGAACTCTCCAGCTATCGTAAATCTCTCTCAAGCAATTATGATAATCTACTAGACGCACTCTCTCAAGCTACGCTAGCTAGATTCACATTACAGTTCACTTAGATCGCACCCGAGGTATCGTTATCTCTAATCCAACCTCTAAACCCTCGGTTATGACTTTCGCCTATACTCCGGGAGTGATGTTGTTCAAACAACTACCTAAATATGCACTCTCTCTCAAGCAGATACATAATAAATAGGAACGGCTAATTGAGGATCCTTTCAATTAACCAAAATCAAAACGTAGTTGAACAAATAAAGATTAACAACTAACTCAAAACTATATTAATATAACAACCAATTCATCTCCAAAAGGTTCCATCAAAATCCTAGAAAACGAATTAGCTATTCATAATAGTATGTAAAACTACAATACTAAAAATCATAACCAACAATGAAAAAATAGGAAGAAGAAGGGGAAAAACTCGTAGTTGAATCTTCCTCCTTGCTCCTAGCGTGTTCTTGCCTCCAAGGGTATTGTCTAACCCTAAAGTAGTGCCTCTCCCCTCAAAGTGGTGTTTTAGGATGTATTTATATGACCTAGGGTTGATGAGGGGCGGAATTCTTTAATCCAACTTCGGATGGGAGAGCTGGAATCCGCGTCTGCCTTCGCGTCTAGATGCGGATCCGCGTTTGCCTTCGTGTCTAGACGCGGACTTTGACGCGGATCCAGCTTTTGAAATTCTTCCATTTCGCGTAGCGCTCCGTGCCTGTGCTTCGCTTCGCTGTTTTGTGCCTTAACTTTTCTCCTTTTTCGCGTCCGACTTCGTGCCACGCACGAGAATAGACGAGCTCCCACTATTTCAATTTCTACTTTTTGTGTCGAATTGTCATCTTTTGATCATTTATCATCCAAACTCGTTCCTACACATAAGAAACACATAATGAGTATATTTCACTTTGAAAATCATGTAATCTCCCGTGACACACACAAGAATTAATATGCAAATATACTAAAAAATATGCATTTTTCATCATTTATCACTCACCTTATCCCAAATAATTTCATTCCTAATCTTATCTCTCCTGGAATGCCCGCACATCCGCCTCCACATCCTCATCTCGACTACTTTTATCTTTTGGATATGAGAGTTCTTAACTGACCAACACTTTGCCCCATATAACATAGTCGGTCCAACAACCACTTTGTAAAACTTACCTTTAAGTCAATGAGGCACATTCTTATCACACAAAAATGCCCGATGCAAGCATGTATTTCATCCACCCCGCTCCAATACGATGTGAGACATCATCTTCTATCTCCCCATTCCCTTGAATTACTAATCCAAGGGAACTCTCTTTCTCGGGGAGGACTTGGTTGTCAAGAGACACTACTACGTCTATATCATGATTCCCGTCATAAAACTTGCACTTCAAGTACTCTGTCTTGGTCCTGCACGTGAAACCTTTTGACTCCAAGGTATGCCTCCAAACCTCTAGCCTCACATTAACACTGCCCCGTGTCTCGTCAATCAGGATAATATCGTCTGCAAATAACATACACCAAGACACTCCCCTTGAAGGTGACGCGTAAATACGTTCATCGTCAAAGCAAATAAAAACGGGCTGGTGCACCTCCATCAATTGGCATAATTATGTCTCCATTGACTAAATCAGTAATTTCTTGTACATAATACAACATGCAGATGTTCTTTAATAAATTATATATATATATATAATTGAATACAACCACAAACAAAAGCACTATGTAAAAAGTAAACAAGCAAAATAAACAAGAAAAGAAAGAGAATAAAGAAAAAACGTATCCTAAAAGAAGTGAGAATTTGAAGATGTGACAAAAGAGTAGTAATGGGACATTAATTAGGTAAAGTAGAGCTATTGGAGGAAAACCCTATAATAAACCAAAAAACGAACCCACAATTTTCATTTTCATGCCTATATACAAAAGCAAATCAGAGAAGAAAAGAAGATTGCTTAGTGGGACATAGAGACTATCCTTATGTGTGTTGGTAAAGTATATTCCATAAATATGATGTAAGTAAAATGGAAGTATATAAGAAGCTAATGTATAAGTTACTATTTTAATACAAAGAAACAAGAAAATTCATAATGGAGATTTTGAAGATTGGAAACAGAAGAAATATAAGCGTCTGATATGACACATGGTTATTTTTTTGTGAAAAATATATTTTTGAAATATTTTTAGTTTCATAGTGGGATTGGTAATCTATTTTTTTTATTATTGAAAAAATATTTTTCGATGATTAATTAGTGAGTGAAAATTTAAAAACAATGAGAAAATATACATCAAAACTTAATAATATTAATAAGTGTCTTGATGAAACTTTTTAGTACTAAAACTTAATATATATATATATATATATATATATATATATATATATATATATATATATTTGTCTAGATGTTAGTTGAAGCAAGCAATATAAATCTATAAATAAATATAATTATAAATAAAATAACTTCCACCGAAAGTGAATTGAAATAGAGGTTGTGCCCTCTTGTTGGAAAGAGATAAGAATTAACCTGAATTAAAAAAAAATAAAAAAATCAAATTTATCTTTTTATTACACGAAATATCTTTCTTTTGTCCTTCTTTATACTTTAAAATTATTCATATATTTGTCATTAGCATATTATTTCGTATTTGCCTTCACTTTGATAGGCTTTAGTATAAATTGAGTGAATCTTTGGTGTAAATTTACTTTTGGAAAACTAGCTTGAATTTATCCATCACATTTGAATGTTGTTTAAAATTACTCCTCGTTATACTTCATAGGTTTATCAAATTTAATATTCCCTCCGTTCGCTTTTATTTGTCCACTATTGATTTTGCATATCCCTTAAAAAATAATAAATAAAGTACATAATTTACCATGATACCCATATTAATTGGTGTATAGTCTTAATGGATTTGAAAAATAATTTAGAATGAGTAGTTTATGCGAAAGGTTAAACATGAAAAATAATAATTATTTTTTTAATATTAAAAATCTATTTTTGGAATAACGGGCAAGTAAAAGTGAAAGAGGGTGTAATATATACGATACTATTTGCGAATAACAAGTATGTGAATTAACATTTATAAAAGAACATAAAATAAAAAAAATTCTTAATTTTCGATTCATTAACCTAAAAAAAACATAGAAACAAGGAAAGTAAAGAAAATAAAGAGGGGGGAAAGAAGGATAGAAAATGACATAAAAATGTTGATGTGATGAGTAAGACAGCATTATATCCTTTTAGAGTGGTTTTCTGGATTGTGGCCAAAATCCCAATGTTTTTTCTTCCCCCATTAAAACCCCATCAAATTCCTTAAAAACACCTCAACTCTTCCCCCAACTCTCTCTCTTTCTCTCACTAGTCTTTCTGCCCTATTAAAATACCGCCTTCTGCCGGTAGTTTTTGCTACAAAAAGTAAGAGGAAGAGAGAAGACATCAAAACCCCCTTTTTCTCTGCTTCTCTCTTTCTCTATGCTCAAGGGTAGATGTGTTTTGTGCTATAAAAATCCAATCTTTACCATTTGAGGAATAATCTGAGATACCCATTTCGTTTTCTTTGCTGTAAATGCTGTTTTGATTTCTGGTCATTGCTGTTTTCCTCACTGCTTTACTGGTAAATCTTGAGGATTCTACGCAATCTGGCTGGACTCATTGGTTTTGCAGCTGCTGAAGAAAGGTTTTTTTAGCAAAGGTATAATCTTTGATTTCAAGAGAATTTAGTTTCTATAAAAAATGGATTTTTGGGGGTATTGAGATCTATTTGTTTGAGTGCTCATCTCCTTCTTGTAATTTCACTTCCCAAGCCCAAGGTTTATGATTTATTGTGTTCTATCAATTATTTTGTACAATTATGCTTTGTTTGGGGTTTCTTTTGGGTTTTACCCCTTAGAACAACATATTCTTGTTGTTATTTACTATATATGCTAATAGCAAAACATTTAAGGTTTCATGTCGAAATCTATGAAACTGGTGCTTCTTTCTGAATTAGCAAATCTATTACAAGTAGTATTGTATATTTTGGGGGATACTGTGTTTTTGTTTTCACATTTTGTGTCTCTCCTCATTAAATGCATTTTAACTTTTAGTCGGAGGTGGGGATTTTACCTTTTTGCTTCTAAGTACTAGGACAAGTATGTTGATCTTTGTATTGCTTGTGCTTTCAGATTAAGAAATGTTATTCTTCATTTATATATCTGTTTCTTTGCCTTTAAATTCCCAATCTTATACTATGTATATGAGGCATAAAAATGCACTTACCTCTGTTAGTTTATCTGTAAACTTTGGGTGAAGATTCTTTCTCTAATATTTATGATTGGAAATATTCTCCATGTCATTGCATCTTTCTATCTCTTTATTTGTTTTTGTTGGATACAAGTAACTTGGCTGCTCGGGATTGAGGTTTCTTATGTTAAATGAGACATGGTTGAAGTAAACATCACTGTTGACCTTTCATAAAAGTGGGTGCATTGAATTTATTCATGCTGCTCTATTGAGCAATAGTGTTTTGCAATAGTACAATCTGATATAGGTCTTGTGATACATTTCTTATTTAGCTTTGACAAATGCTTTGCTATTACTATTAGGTTTGATGTCATAAGGTCTTGTTATCCTCTGATCTGATCGTAGCATATTCAGTCACTTACTTATGCTAAGGATAACTGTGGTTTAGTGAATCAGATGAGGTTAATTTGTTTTATGTACTACATAATCTCACTCAAATTTTATATTTTTTTTGCTTCTAGAATTTTGTCCCTTTCCATCATCGTCATGGAAGGGGAAACTTCGTGGGTCAGTCATTGCCCTGATTACGTTGCACCAGACATGGTTGAGTTTGATTCATTTTCAGAGCTAAATGATGAAGACAACAGAGAAGCTTCCGTGGTTCCTGTGGATTTGATATTGCCTGATGATCTATTGGAACGAATATTGGCCTATCTTCCCATTGCTAGCATTTTTAGGGCGGGTTGTGTGTGTAAAAGATGGTATGAGATAGTGAAGTCAACAAGGTTCTTATGGAACTTCTCTCAGGTGCTGTCCCAAAAACCGTGGTACTTTATGTTTACAAGCTCAGAGGAACCAGCTGGTTATGCCTACGATCCATCCCTTCGGAAATGGTACGGTGTTGACCTCCCTTGCATCCAGACATCTAATTGGTTCATTGCTTCTTCATGTGGATTAGTTTGCTTCATGGACAATGATAGTAGAAGTGAGCTATATGTTTGCAATCCAATAACCAAATGCTACAAGAGCCTTGACGAGCCTCCTGGTCTCAAGTTCTCTGATTACAGTGCACTGGCTATCTCCGTAAACAAGAAAACTTGCTGTTACAGTGTCACCATTATTAAATCAAAGCAAGTACCTGGTAACTTCTTTCAGTGGGATCTCGCAATCCACATATACGACTCTGGAAAAATGATGTGGGTAACCCCTTTGACTGAGGTCCTAACTGGGTGGAGAGGTGGGGATGAAAGCGTCATCTGTGATGGTGTTTTGTACTTCTTGATCTACTCGACTGGAGGTGGTGGTCCAGACAATCGGCACGGCCTAATCACTTACAACCTCTCAAGCAGATCATCCCATGGTTTGTTGATAAGGAGTTTCATTCCTGTGCCATGTTCTCTAACGTGTGGTCGATTAATGAACCTCAAGGAGAAGTTAGTAATGGTGGGAGGGATCGGCAAACCAGACCGGCCTGACATAATTAAGGGGATTGGCATATGGGAACTTAAAGGGAAGGAATGGCAAGAAATTGCCCGTATGCCACACAAGTATTTTCAAGGTTTTGGAGAATTCGACGATGTTTTTGCCAGCAGTGGTACAGATGATCTGATATACATTCAGAGTTACGGAGCCCCTGCTCTTCTTGTTTTTGATGTGAAGCAGAAACAGTGGAGGTGGTCACAGAAATGTCCAGTGACAAAGAGGTTTCCCCTTCAGCTCTTTACTGGTTTCTGCTTCGAGCCAAGGCTTGAAATGACTCCCTGATTCTGCACTTCAGTGAATGTAATTGGGTGCTCCTTAGAATCCTATTATCTGTTTTCTCTCATGTCTTTTTTGATTTTGTACTCCTTTTTGTTATTCTTTTTTTCCCTGCCATCCTCTCGATACAAAGATTTCGGTGTTCTTGAAAGGTTTATACAACATGTACCGGCCGATGAGGCTGCTAATTTATGAAATGAGAATATTATTAATTTTTTTTTTTTTTTCAGTCTGAGATGTAGATCACACTCATTTCAGCTTCTAAAGGATTTGATTATTATGAATACGTTTGTTGGTCTGTAGTTCTGTGATTGCATAAGCTAGAGTTCTCTCATCTCAGAGGGGATAATGTTTAGCAGTTTAGGCCTAGTGTGTTTTCTTCTCCTTTCCTATAGTAGCAAGCTTTCCCATCACTTTCCATCTTTATGGCAGTATCAAAATAAGATATTTTGGGGTGGGGTGCTTTTCTCTTTCCCTAGACAGTGACAAGTTGTCTTGCAATTTACAAAGTCAAAACTGGAAGATGGGCTTCCTAACTTGTGACCTCATACTCTGCTCTTCAGCAATATCTTTAGACCTCATTTTCACTTCTTTTACCTCTTTCTCACATGAGTCCTCAATTAGGCAGACGCAAATTCAAGATTTGAACTTTATGAGTTCGAGTTTGGGATTCCACCATACCCCGAAATTTATTACTCATACTTTTTAGTCAAATTTTGACATATATAGGATTTGAGCCGAAGCTATTGGATTTTGACGTACCATAACATATACACTGAATCTGCCTCTGTGATTGGAAAGCACATGATTGGCTTGTTTATGGACCTTTTTGATCTTTTAGGGTTGGGACCACATCTAGTTACCAAACTGAGTTTGATGACCATGAGAGTTGGCAGCATGCATTCCACATGGTAATGGGATAAGTGAGCTGTTGTCAAAAGCCATTGGTGATCCTGGTTTCACATGTCCTCAACTACAAAGTTTTCATTGGTTAATGGCTACTCTGTATTTGGTTAGTCAATTCCATGCCTTCAGTGTGTTTTTGAGTTTTAGTTTAGCCATTTTCTTGTTTCTTCATACCAAGAATGAAGAGCATGATTGTGGAAACCCACTTCACTATACACTGATGGCAAGACTGACCAAATTGCACGGAAAATGAAATTTAACAGTCAGATATTCGGTGGAATAGTCGACGCGTGTCCAAGTTTATCGGGACACTACTGTTATAAGAAAATAGAGTAAAATTTTATGTGTAACATCTTCTATTTGTATGACATTTACTAGGTATTTTAACCTCTAATCTAGAGGATGCACTATATATAACTTTAATGTCTGTGAAGTCCAAGAAGAAATTCTTGTTCAAATAATTTCAAGGGGGAAGGGTAGTTACCATACTATTTATATCTTTTCTGTTTCAGGATTGTTGGTGGTTCTATTTTATGAGTCCATAAGATTTTTGAGGTGCGAACAATATAATTCTGTCATCGTTTTATATTACTTTCTCTTTTTATTTTACTCTTTTAGGAACTGCCTATATAGTTCAATTTCATTTAATTATTTAAATTCAGAAATGATGAAATATTTTTTCTATTGAACCATTTTTATAATCATTGCTTAATTTTTTTAATTATAAATATACGCAAAACAAATAACCCCTTATATTTGTCCAAAGAAACTCTTTCATATAAAAATGGATGAAGACAGTATCTTTTATGTTCTCGCATGCATTTGGATGACTTTGTTTAATTTAATATATGAAAAATGATTAACTATAATAAATCTAGATTAGTTAATTATATTTTGTAGCATTGTGTTAAAACAAAATAGAATTCCTTTGTTACTTTGTCGTCTTCACACCAAACAATTACACAAATTCCTCGGTGATGTGTCCTATTGTCCACTCAAGTTTGGAACACAACAAACTTATAAAAATAACAATTTCCAAATTCATGTTTGGAAAATTACTCATATACCAAGATATGAAGCTGGCATACATGTCAGAGGCCCATTTTCATCTTTTATTCGTCTATTTTTTCCACTGGTAGCTTGGGAGGCACCATTGGAATCCATTTTTTTTAAAATATATATGAGAGTTGAAGAAATAGTAGTTTATTTTATGAAAGTTCTATACCATGGAAAAGCTCTGTCTTCTTCTTCCTTTTTTTCACCAAGAGAATATTACACCTAGTACAATTTACTGAGTAGATAAATCTGTCTTATTCAGTCTGCTAATTGTTTCTAAATTAATTTTACAAATAGCTTAACCTGACAATATCATGACAGCAAATTGGGATTATAAGCACTTTAAAATGTAAAATTCTCTTGGGCCTAACGTGGGTCTCTGATCAAAATATTGTTATTCATTCTGGATTTTATTATTTATATTCTTAACACCATTTACATATTTAGGACTGTGTGGAATGTGATAGAATGGCTGAAATTCTTCGACCTTTCGATAGAGATCATGGATTCAAAAGAACTTTGTAGACATTTTACGCTGTTGATGGACCTATTCAGCGTGAATCCGAAATAGTTAAACCAATAGGAAACATGTACAACTTTTGGCATAATCATCTAGCCGTGATACAAAAAAGGGTAATATAATAAAAAAAATTATCTAGTCGAAAAGTTGTCTTGACTCAGAGATGACACACTAGATAAATACTTAATCAATTAATAATAAGGGAAAAACGAGAATGAAATTAAGTTTTGTCTTGTATATTATGTCATCTTCATATATATAATCTGGTTAATTTGAAATACTCAAAACGTTAGTTCATTTTTGGTAGAAATGACACCAGGTAGCCACTCTAAAGGGCTGCTATTTAGAAATTAGCCAGTGTGTCCTGAATTTCAATTTTTCTGTCAATTTTCCAGGACAAAAATATTTTGAATTGTCCTGAAATTAAGATTTTTAGTTTAAAATTTCAGGACAAAATAAGTATTCAAGACCAACAAGATTGTTTCTCTGCTATATATCAAAAGATCTATATCTCTAATTAATATTTTTTATAATTAGTTGAATCCACTCTTTTTGTGTGAAGAAATTCCCAAAGAACACTATATCGGAAATAATATTAGTTTCTGAAATAAAAAATAATGTTATTAGTAAATATTAAATCTGACTGGCTATTTGTGTAACAATCCTTTTAGCATAACTTTTGGGTCTTAGGTGCAATAATAAGCTGCCAAGAAAGGGAATATTCGAGTAAAAATGGCGTGTGGTAGCCACTAAGTAAGGTGGTGTTTATTTTTTGTCCACTAATTCTAATGCTGAGCAAAAATAGCCACTACTCTATTAAAATTATTTTGAAAAGATATTTTTACCCTTTCTTCAATTCTTATATTCCCAAACCCTTGTGTTACTCGTTTAGAGGGAAAATTTGAGAGCGAAAATTTCAGAGGCAACTTTCGCGTGCTCCTCAGTATCTGTATCGTCCTTGCATGCAAACCAGCTGCACTTAATTTTTCTCCTTCGTCATCTTCTCTGCATTGAACGATCGAACTGGTATTTTTTTTTTTTTTTTGCTTTTATGCATTTTTGTTTTTGTATATGTGTAATCGTGATCAATGTTGTGTTTGGCATCAAGTATGTGTGAAATTTCAAAAATAATGATTATAAGTTGACTCAGTGTCGAATAAGGAGCGGATTTTTGTGAGGAAGTTATTCAAAAATTTTTGGTATTGAAATGTGTTTGTGGTTCGATCAATATATTTGATTATGTAAGGACATTTCATAAAAATAGTCGTACGAATGCATAAGCTAACTGTGTTTATGAATTTTTAGTTAACTATATTCATAAAAGTTAAGGACCAAGTGTCCTTAACTTTTGAACTTGGAACTCAAAGTTAAGGACTGAGTGTCCTTAACTTTTGAACTTGGAATTCAAAGTTAAGGACCAAGTGTCCTTAACTTTTGAACTTGAAACTTGAAGTTCAGGACCAAGTGTCCTTAACTTTGGAACTTGAAACTTGAAGTTCATGACAAGTGTCCTTAACTTTTCAACTTGAAACTATAAGTTAAGGACTACCTGTCCTTAACTTTTCAACTTGTAACTCTAAGTTAAGGACCAAGTGTCCTTAACTTTTGAACTTGTAAGTCAAAGTTGAGGACTAAGTGTCCTTAACTTTTGAAATTCGAATTCAAAGTTATGGACCAAGTGTCCTTTACTTTTGAACTTGAAACTTGAAGTTCAGGACCAAGTGTCTCTAACTTATCAACTTGAAACTATAAGTTAAGGACTGCCTGTCCTTAACTTTTTAACTTGAAACTTGAAGTTAAGGACCAAGTGTCCTTAACTTTTGAACTTGAAAGTTGAAGTTCAGGACCTATTGTCCTTAACTTTTGAACTTGAAACTTTAAGTTAAGGACTGCTTGTCCTTAACTTTTTAACTTGAAATTTGAAGTTCAGGACCAAGTGCCCTGAACTTTTCAACTTGTAACTGTAAGTCCTAATCTTTTATGTTTTCCTTCTTTGTAGTGTGCTAATGGAAGGAGATCGTGTGTTCGACTTTGATGTTTGGCGTAATTTAATGAGGTATTGGAAAGGAGATTTACAGTATAAGGAAACAATAAAAAGTTTTTTGTCAAATAGGCAGTGGAAGAAGTTGAGGGATGGTATTTTCGGAAACTTTTTCCGATTAGAAAGTGTGAAGTTCTGTGGTAAACTTATTCACTGTGTATTGCTTTCAGAAATTATAAATAATGACCCTAATTCGATGACATTCAAGGTTTTTTACCATGAAATTAAGTTTACACGTGAAGCATTTCATATAATTACTGGTTTGAACTGTTCTTCTTCACTGGACATCAAAGGTTTGCATGAAAAAGAGAATAGGCTTTCGAAAGTCTATTTCCCCGGAAAGGATAGAGTTGAGTTGGGTGATGTGACGACCCGGCCGGTCGTCTTAAGAATTTACGCCCCGATCCCCTACTAACTGCTTTCCCTAAGTCTATTTCTGCTAAATTGAATTGCCGGGATGTTCGGTTTTGAGTTTCGGAGAGTTTTGGGACACTTAGTCCCTAAATGAGAGCTTAAGTGTTGGAAAGTTGCCCGTAGTCGGAACAATGTGAAGACGGCCTCAGAGTGGAAATCCGATGGTTCCGTTAGCTCCGTTAGGTGATTTCAGGGTTGGGAGCGTGTTCGGAATGTATTTTGGAGGTCCGTAGCTAATTTAGGCTTGAAATGCCGAAGGTTGAATTTTTGAAATTTCCGGTCCGATAGTGAGATTTTGATCCGAAGGTCGGAATGGAATTTCGGAAGTTGCAGTAGCTCCATCATGTCTTTTGGGATGTGTGTGTAAAATTTTAGGTCATTCGGACGTGGTTTGGTTAGGTTTTTGATCGAAAGCGTGTTTTGAGAGAATTTGAAGTTCTTAGGATTAAATCATTGATTAAATCGTGTTTCCGACGTTGTTTTAGGTTGTTTAAGGATTGGTACAAGTTTGAATGATATTATGGGATATGTCCGTAGGTTTGGTTGAGGTCCCGGGGGCCTCGGGTGTGTTTCGGATGCTCAACGGAGCATTTTGGAGTTGTGAAAAATTGCAGAAAATCCTTCAGCAGTGCGACCAATTTTCTTCTTTGCGTGCGCATGAAGCCCTCCGCGTTTGCGAAGCTTCATCTTTTTCCTCCTTCGCGTTCGCAGCTAATTCATCGCGTTCGCATTGTTCTATGTGGCTCTGAGGGTTGAGCCTATTTTTTTGTGCATCGCGTTCGCACTACCAGTGTCGCGTTTGCGTAGCCTTGTTAGCCCAGGCCTTCGCGTTCGCATGCTGCTCATCGCGTTCGCGAAGGGCAATTTGACAGCCTTCAATTTTTCCTTCTTCGCGAACGCGTGACTTCCTCCGCGTTCGCGTTTCTTTAAATAACTGGGCAAATATAAACATTTCAAAACGAGGATTTAGCCATTTTACCAAAACTCAAGCTAGAGAGCCCAGATTTGAGGGAGATTTCGAGGGTTTTTTAGAGGGATTGATTGTGTAACGATTCTAAACACCTTTTTGCTCATAACCCACTAATCTTATCACGAATTCTCCTTTTAATTTCGGATTCTAGATGAAAAAAATTGATAAAACTTCATAGACCGAATTTTTGAGTTTTGAGTGGGTGTTTGAACTCTGATTTGAGAGATTTATATATGGGTGGACTCGTGAGAGTAAGAGGGTTCTGAAAATGTTAATTTCATCCGATTCTGAGACGTTGGCCTGAGGGGCGTTTTGGTCATTTTATCTAATTTCACGTCTTAGCTTTGAATTAGATAGTAGAATCAGTTGTTTGAGATGTTATTTACGATATGTAATTGTATTGAATAGATTTGGGCCATTTGTAATCGAATACTCGTGGCAAAAGTGTGATTTCGAGTTGATTTTGGAGCCGGTTCGAGGGTAAGTGGCTTGTCTAACCTTGTGTGGGGGATCCTTTCCCCTTAGGATATGATATTTGGTAATTGAATGCCTTGTACGTGAGGTGACGAGGACGTACTTGAGCTAATTGTTGAAAATCCGGTTTTACTTTAAGTACTTAAAGTGATTTCTTTTCTTACTTGCTTTATTCTACTGGCAAATATAGCCTGTGTTAGTTTAGAAGAGTATGCTTAGTTGAATTAATTGCCTATTTGCTTAAACTGCCTTAATTGCATTACGTGAAGCACGTTAGGCTAGAATTTACTGTTTACTTATTACAGACTTAGTATTTATTTTGATGTCCTTGAGCTGTTGTTGTGTGTTTTAAATTGGGACTACGGGACGGCATCCCGGGAGATCCCCTGTGCGTATTTATGATCTGGTTGAGATGCGGGATACCAAGAGATCCCTGACACGTGTTTTGAGGATACCAAGAGATCCCTAGAGTGTATATTGAGGATACCAAGAGATCCCGATTATTTATCTTGCTGTGAGGGGTATTTCCTTGTAGTTTGCCTTTATCTTTGTTTCCGTTATTGCACTATTATTATACTGTATAGATCTTTATTATCGGTTCTCAGTTTTACTGCTTATTGCCCTGTTATTTCATTTTATATATATATATATATATATATATATATATATATATATATATATATATATATATATATATATATATATATATATATATATATATATTTATCTCAATAGTCTGACGCGTGTCCAAGTTTATCTGGACACTACCGTTATAAGAAAATATAGTAAAATTTTATGTGTAACATCTTCTATTTGTATGACATTTACTAGGTATTTTAACCTCTAATCTAGAGGATGCACTATATATAACTTTAATGTCTGTGAAGTCCAAGAAGAAATTCTTGTTCAAATAATTTCAAGGGGGAAGGGTAGTTACCATACTATTTATATCTTTTCTGTTTCAGGATTGTTGGTGGTTCTATTTTATGAGTCCATAAGATTTTTGAGGTGCGAACAATATAATTCTGTCATCGTTTTATATTACTTTCTCTTTTTATTTTACTCTTTTAGGAACTGCCTATATAGTTCAATTTCATTTAATTATTTAAATTCAGAAATGATGAAATATTTTTTCTATTGAACCATTTTTATAATCATTGCTTAATTTTTTTAATTATAAATATACGCAAAACAAATAACCCCTTATATTTGTCCAAAGAAACTCTTTCATATAAAAATGGATGAAGACAGTATCTTTTATGTTCTCGCATGCATTTGGATGACTTTGTTTAATTTAATATATGAAAAATGATTAACTATAATAAATCTAGATTAGTTAATTATATTTTGTAGCATTGTGTTAAAACAAAATAGAATTCCTTTGTTACTTTGTCGTCTTCACACCAAACAATTACACAAATTCCTCGGTGATGTGTCCTATTGTCCACTCAAGTTTGGAACACAACAAACTTATAAAAATAACAATTTCCAAATTCATGTTTGGAAAATTACTCATATACCAAGATATGAAGCTGGCATACATGTCAGAGGCCCATTTTCATCTTTTATTCGTCTATTTTTTCCACTGGTAGCTTGGGAGGCACCATTGGAATCCATTTTTTTTAAAATATATATGAGAGTTGAAGAAATAGTAGTTTATTTTATGAAAGTTCTATACCATGGAAAAGTTCTGTCTTCTTCTTCCTTTTTTCACCATGAGAATATTACACCTTGTACAATTTATTGAGTAGACAAATCTGTCTTATTCAGTCTGCTAATTGTTTCTAAATTAATTTTACAAATAAGATTTAACCTGACAATATCATGACAGCAAATTGGGATTATAAGCACTTTAAAATGTAAAATTCTCTTGGGCCTAACGTGGGTCTCCGATCAACATATTGTTATTCATTCTGGATATTTTACATTCTGATCACGCCCAACTATGCCTTATAAAAAGGATTAAGCGGTCGCTGCAAATATAATCCGGTTTACAAGTCCGGAGTCGAATCCCACAGAGAACTAAGGTTTAGCTACAGCTGTTCACTATCACCAAGAAGACAAGCTTGAACAATTCCTAACTTATAGATATTAAGATTCTTGTGTTTAACTACTTAACTAACAAATTAAAATAGTAAATTAACAACTAACGATACTGAGGGTTAGAGAAAAGATTAAGGAGGTCTAGAGTTATGATTTCCCCTATTGTCGGAATCCTTCCCGCTATGTCTTCTATAATTTTGCCTAAGTATTCTCTACCGATCATGAGCACTCTTATTACCGTAAATCTCTCCCGAGTAANTATAATTTCGCCTAAGTATTTGAGCACTTCCTTATTTACCCGTAAAATCTCGTCCCCGAGTAATTTACCCACAACTTTTACTACGACGCACTCTCCCGAGCTACGCTAGCTGGCTTTTAATACAGCTCACTTCAGATCGCGCCCAAGGCTTCGTTATCCCTAATCCCATCTTTAAACCCTCGGTTATTGATCCATCATATACTCTGGGAGTGGTGTTGTTCAACAATTACCTAAATATGCACTCTCTCCCGAGTTATGCATACTAAATAGGCACAGCTAATTGAGAGCTCTTCAACCAACTACAATATAAATGTAGTTGAACAAATAGAGAAAAGCTATGGCTCAATTATATAAAAACATAACAAGAATTTATCCTACAAAAGGTTCTATCAAAACTCTAGATAACAAATTAGCTATTCATAATAGTATGTAAAACTACAATACTAAAAGTCATAACCAGTTGTTGCTGATACCTTCTTCTCGGTTCCTTCTTCCATAACCAGAGCTCGGAGAAGGAAGAGATAAGAGGGCCCTATGGAGAATGTGGTCAGAAATCCATAACCAACAATGAAAAATAGGAAGAGGAAGGAAGAACTCGTAGAAGAATTCTCCGCCTTGCTCCCAATGTGTTCTTGCCTCCTTAGGTCGAATCTATGTCCAAAATATGTCCCCTCTTCTTCAAAATAGGTTTAGGACCCCTTTTATACAAGTTGGAATAGTGTAGGGCCGAAATAAACTTTTCCCGGACGAAATAGGACTTCTTTTTGACGCCTAGAGGGGCGCGGCCGCGGTCAAAACGCGGTAGGACCGCGGCCAGACAAGCTCTCTAATTTCTGCCGCGGTCAGTTCCGCGGCGCGGTTTCGACCGCGTTTTTCACCCTGTTCCGTTTGGAATTTGGAAAAACGTAAAACATGAAAGTTGTAGCCCTTTGAATTAGATTTCCAACCATATATTGTGGAGCCCAAATGGAGTTCTGAGCGAAAAGTTATGTCTATTTTACTAGACAGTGCGCAATATGCCTCCTCAAGTCTTCGTTCGTACTTAATTATCAAATTTGACCCCCGAACACGATCCCGGCTTAATTCCTTGAGCTTTTACTCAGACTTCAAAGCTTCAAATCACTTAAATTCATTCCATAACATCTATATAGCTCGGAATCACACCTACAAGGCATAAAACACACAATTAGTGCAAAACACTAGCGATTAAAGCGCAAACTCAATTAAAGTGCAGTAAATTCGAGTATAATAAGAGACTAAAATATGCAATTATAGCCTATCATCACATCCTATAGCAAAGGTTGATACCTTATTTAATATAAATAAATACTCTTTTAGGAGTTTATCGCGTTAATTGATTCACTTACCGTTTTTAAACAGATGAAGACCTTTTTTTTCGCAAATTCTGTTACTGTATTCACGAATACAGCTCGCGAATATATATGAATACAATCTATACGTTAGCTGTAATTCCCTTTTTCCGCTGACTTTTTCTATTTTATTCATGAATACATTAGCTAAAGACATCGAATACACTCTATAACAAATTAAAACATAGCTATAGGAAGTAATTTAGTAAATAATAGCTATAGCAAGCTAATAATCACTAAAACATAGTGATTTTTGAAATCTCTTTTATAATTTATATTCTTAACACCATTTATATATTTTGGACGGTGTGGAATGTGATAGAATGGCTGAAATTCTTCGACCTTTCGATAAAGATCATGGATTCAAAAGAACTTTGTAGACATTTACGCTGTTGATGGACCTATTCAGCGTGATTCCGAAATAGTTAAACCAATAGGAAGAATGTACATCTTTTGGCATAATCATCTAGTTGTGATACAAAAAAGGAAAATATAATAAAAAATTATCTAGTCGAAAAGTTGTCTTGACTCAGAGATGACACACTAGATAAATATTTAATCAATTAATAATAAGGGAAAAACGAGAATGAAATTAGATGTTCAGAAGTGCACCCATCAAATCATGCTCAAATGGTCACCACCCCCAAGAGGCTCCTTCAAACTAAATACTGATGGGGCAGCAAATGGCAACCCAGGAATTGGCGGAGCTGGAGGCATATTCAGAGATCATAGCGGGAATTGGATGTTAGGTTTCATGGAAAACCTACCACAAACATCTAACTTAGAAGCTGAATTTAGAGCCCTCATCAGAGGCCTTCAATTAGCAGAACAAAACAATTTACTTCCGCTTCAAGTAGACAATGATTCGGCAGAAGTAATCAATATGTTAATAGATGGCAACCTAATATTTGACCCTCTAATTTGTGAATGCAGATTGTTGACTCACAGGATGGGCAGCGTGGTAGTAAGACACTCTTACAGGGAGCAAAACAGAGTAGCTGATGCACTGGCAAAGGAGGCAGCCAAGAAAAATTTTTTGAACAAAAAGTTACTACTAGCAGTTCCTCCGGTGTTTGCCAATGATGTATTTTGGGCAGACACCCTAGGAACTGAACTTCCTAGGATCTTTTTGGGTTGTAATATAGATACAATTATGCAAAACTTTGCATCCATGAGTACTTTAAAGTACCCCAGTAACTATTAAGGCAGTGTAACTCCCTCTTCTAACTAGTTAATTTATCATCCTTTTGACCAAAAAAAAAAGAGAGAATGAAATTAAGTTTTGTCTTGTATATTATGGCATCTTCATATATATATATATATATAATCTAGTTAATTTGAAATACTTTATAATCAATTAATAATAGCCAAATGATATTTACTTCGAACTCCTGTAGGAGTGATTCATCAAAGCATAGAGTATGATTGGAAGCCTAAATTTTGTATGGACTGTGCAAAAGTTGGGCATACCACAGAAGACTGCAGACATAACAAAGAAATAGGAACAAATGGAGCATTTGTAGAACAGAACAAAAGAAGGAGAAGGGGCAAAAGAAGAAGGAAAGTGGAAACTAAATGGGTAGCTAAAGAGGTGACTGCTCCAACAGCTGAAAAAGATGATGCTACAAAGGAGACTGAAACTAAAGAAAATGCAGTAGTCTCACAAATGGAACATAGGCAGCTGGACAGGAATGAATTTCCAGCACTCTCAGAAGTAATAAGGAATGAGAGAAGATATGAAAAGGGAGTGGTTGTGTCTACTGTGGAAGAACCAAGTTGTTCTACTAGCCAAATTAATACCACAAATAGATTTGAGATTCTGAATCAAGGTGGTATTGCAGCTGATACTGGGCAGGGTGGACAAATCCACCCTACACCTTCATGATAATTAGTATTTGGAACATTAGAGGGCTGAACAAGCCCTTTAAACAGAAGGAGTTGGTGCTCTTTCTGAAGAAGAACAAGGTAGAGGTAATGGGGCTAGTTGAGACAAGGGTGAAAGAGAATAAGGCAAAAAGAATAGCCCGGAAGACTGCAAAGGACTGGGAAGTACAGTATAACTATAATTGTGCATATAATGGGAGAATTTGGTTAATATGGAAGCCTCATATCCATATTCAGATTCTTATGGTTGATGCACAGTTTGTCCATTGTGAAGTGGAAGAACAAATCAGTCAGAAGAAATGGTTTTCACTGTTGTATATGCTTATAATAACTTGAACTCAAGGCAGCAGTTATGGGAGAAGCTTATTGGTGTAAGTTCTAATATTACAAGTGACTGGCTAATTAGTGGTGATTTTAATAATATCTTACAATCAGATGATAGAATAGGACCTCCTATAACACTGGCAGAGGTACAAGGATTTAAGGAGTTCTTAGACAAAATGCAACTCACTCCCTTGTAAAGCACAGGATGGTATTATACATGGTGTAATAAAAGGGATGAAAATGTGAGGGTGTACAGCAAGATAGATTGGGCTTTTGGGGATTTCAGTTGGATGATGAACAATGGGCATATAGAGGCAGAATATTTGAACCTTGGGGTATCTGATCATTCTCCTATATTGATGAACTGCCAAACTGGTATAATTCAACAACATTTGCATCCTAGACCTTTTAGACTGTATCACACTGTACTTCACCATCCTGAATTTACAAGGATAGTGAAAGAAGTATGGGTGCAGAATGATAGAGATTTTGGGAAGGCAAGGATATGGTATAAACTCAGGAAACTGAAGGAGGCATTGAAAGGCTTGAACAACTATATGGCATCTTATCAGCAAAAACTAAGTCAAGCAAAGCAGAAGTTAGAACTGGTTCAGCCTCAACTGTCTCTACAACCTTTAAGGCAGGAGTGCATAGAAGAAGAAAATGTAGCCTTGTTAGAAGTGGAGAAAATGGAGTAACATTGAGGAGCAGGTGATGAGGCAGAAGTCTAGAGCTACTTGGATTCAACATGGAGATGCAAATACCAAGTACTTCCATGCTCAATGGAAGATGCGTACTAACAATAATGCTATTGTCTCTATTCATAATGATGCAGGTACCAAATTAACAGATCCTAAACAGGTGGAGGAGCAATTTTTGGATTTCTTTAAGAAACTAATGGGTGAGGCATCACCAGTGCACCCTTGCCCAGATGCTGAGGTGATTAAAAAGGGACCTTGTCTAACAAGGCAACAACAACTGGAGCTGATCAAGTCAGTCACTGAGGAAGAGATAATGGGAGCTATTAAAAGCATGCAAACTGACAAGGCTCCAGGGGTAGATGGTTTCTAGTAGAATTCTACACAAAGCAATGGGAGGTGATCAAAGCAGATGTGATTGCTGATGTCTTGGATTTCTTTAAGACAGGGAAGCTGCCAAAGGCCATTAATAGCACTGCTACTACTCTCATCCCTAAAGTTCCTAATCCTACACAGGTTAAGGACTTTAGGCCAATAGCATGCTGCACAACTATTTACAAGATTATCACAAAGATCATCACTGGGATTTTAAAAGCAGCAATGAACAATCTAGTAGGTGACTCTCAATCAGCTTTCATTGAAGGCAGGAATATAACTGATAACATCCTATTCACCCATGAACTGTTCAAAGGCTACACTAGGAAAAGTATATCTACAAGATGCATTCTCAAGGTTGATCTTAGGAAAGCCTATGATACATTGGATTGGTTCTACTTGAAGAGGATAATGATTGGATTGGGGTTTCCACACAGATTTGTATGTTGGATAATGGAGTGCATAACAACTGTATCCTACTCTTTGACCTTAAATTGAGGACTCACAAAACCATTTGAAGGCAAGAGGGGGATAAGACAGGGAGACCCTGTGTCACCCTACTTATTTGCGATAGCTATGGAGTACTTGCAAAGGGAATTTAGTCAACTGACTTTAAACAAAGAGTTCCACTTTCATCCAAGGTGCAAAAGACTAGGAGTGATGCATGTGTGTTTTGCTGATGATCTATTGATATTCTGCAGAGCTGATTTGTAGTCAATTAAGCTAATGCAGGATGCATTTCTGAAATTTTCAAGAGCCTTTGGACTACAGGCAAATCCTGACAAAAGCTCAGTATACATTGCAAGTACAACTGAGAGGATGAAAGAACTTATCTTGCAGGAGTTAGGTTATAATGAAGGCAACTTACCCTTTAAATACCTAGGGGTTCCATTAGCTCCTAAAAAGCTATCTAATCAACAGTGTTGGCCATTAGTTGAAAAGATTACTGCAAGGATCAGTTGTTGGACCTCAAAACTATTTTCATATGCTGGAAGATTGCAGCTCATCAAGTCAGTGATTTTTGGGATGCAGTCTTATTGGGCTCAAGTATTTTTACTACTAAAGAAGATCAGCAAAATGATCGAGGCAATATGCAAAACCTTCCTATGGACAGTGCGGGCTGATATATCCAGAAGAGCTTTGGTAGCATGGGACATGGTCTGTTTACCACAAACAATGGGAGGGTTGAATGTGATTAACCTGTGCAACTGGAACAAAGCTGCAATAATAAAGCATTTGTGGGCAATTACAAAGAAGAAAGACTGCTTGTGGATTCGATGGGTCCATTCCTACTACATAAAGAACATGAGCATTGACACCATACCTATACCTAAGAGTGCAGCTTGGGTAATAAGGAAGATTATTGAGCAAAGGAAGTTTATATTGAATCTACCAACTCTACAAGGCAATGTGCAAGAAAGACTGGAGTCCTTACAGAGCACAAATGGTAAAACAGTATCAAGAAGCTATATAACTTGCAAACTCCTCAGGGTCAGAAGGTATACTGGAAAAGTCTGATTTTACATCCTCATATACATCCTAGACACAAATTCAATATGTGGCTGGCCATTCAAAGGAGACTACCAACAGTGGATCGACTGCAGAAAATAGGCATTCAAGTAGCTCAAGTGTGTGTATTTTGTGGTCAGGAAGAAGAGATATTTGAACATCTATTCTTTGAATGCTCCTACACAAGTGATGTCTGGAAGAGATTGCTAAACTGGATGGGAATCCAAAAACAGATTCAAACTTGGGAGGAGGAACTGCAATGGGTGACTTATCATGCTAGGAAGAAGAAAGGAATTGGCAACATTATTGTAGCAGTGTTTGGCATGCTGCTGCACAGCTTATGGAGGGACAGGAATTCGATCAGATTTCAAAATGGAAGCACCTCAGCAGAGCAGATATGGCGAGAGATTACTTCATATGTTCATATCAAAAGCCATATACACAGCAATTGGCAGGAACATATGGAAGCTCTAAACAAATATCCATAGTTAGGCTACTAGAGTAATCCTGTATTCATGTTTTATTTCAGTATCATATTAGTGAGCACATGTATAGGATATGAACACATATAGCTGACTAGTATAGTTATATAGGGAGACATCTCTGAAATGTTGGAGTCAAGTATAGTCTAAGAAGAGAAAAGGAATTGGTCAGCAGGTCCTACTATGTACAGAACAATTTTGATAAATGAAAATGTTAGTTTATCGGAAAAAAAAAGAAATACTCAAAACGTAAAAACATAAATTGGCAAAATTTAAGAAAAATTTCCAAAAGCGTAGCAGCAATGTCTATTTTACAGTCGTAGCAACTAAATAATTATATTTCTAGCAGACACCTTTAAACCGTGTACCTATAATCACGCACCTAATGCATTTATTTCCTTAATAAAAATGTTCCTAGTACTTTCTAATATCTTTTCCTATATTTTCTTTTGAAACCAATCCTTAACATATTTAAATGGTAATATCTTTTCCTATTTTCGTTAAAAATTAATTCATTCCATAATAGATTTTATACTTTCCATATATGGATCTTCTTACTAGAAAAAGGAGTACTAGTGCCTTTTTATACAACATGAACTCTAGCTAAAGTATACATCTTTATATTTTGAAAAATAAACTACATATGTCTCATGGCAAATGTAACGTATATTTGAGGTATATATACATTATAAACAATGTGATTTTGTATCATTATTTGTCACGATCTGGATTTTCCACCCCCGGGAGTCGTGATGACGCCTACTAATGTGAGCTAGGCAAGCCAATTCTTTAAAACTAATTACTTCATTATCCATTTATTCTTTTTTATCAAATGCAAAGCGATAACGTATAAACATCGGAAAGTTAAATTAAGCGGAAGAAAATAATGAAATGAAATATCGGGAATCTATGTCTATTACAATTACTCAAGCCTTAACCATCCAAAACCTGGTGTCACAGTGTCACAGACAGTCTAAGATTCACTACACACAAAGTCTGAAGAAATAACAGTACACCGTTTCTGAAATAAGGAAAATGAAACAGGGAATAGAAGATGAGGAGACGCCAGGGCCTGCGGACGCCTACAGGTCTACCTTGGATCTCCGCGTGGACTAAAGGTAGCCAACTGATCTACTGTCCGAAGTCAACAGCACTGGGATCTGCACAAAAGAGTGCAGAGTGTAGTATCAGCACAACCGACCCCATGTGCTGGTAAGTGTCTAGCCTAACCTCGGCGAAGTAGTGACGAGGCTAGACCAGACTACCACATAAACCTGTGCAGTTCAAATATATACAGCGGAAAAGAAATACAGAAGTAAACAAGTAAGGATGAGAGGGCGAAACATGCTTCGGGGAATAACAGGTAAAAACAGAATATCAAGAGAATTATAAAGGGATCAAAATCCAACCACTAACAAGAATAAGGAAACAAAAGCAGATTTCACTTTCTTTTCACATCTTGTTGCAGGCGTGCAATCCGATCCCATTTCTCATATCTTGTGGCAGGCGTGCCACCCGCTCCCATTTCATGTATCTCGTGGCAGGCGTGCCACCCGCTCCCATTTTATGTATCTTGTGCCAGGCGTGCCACCCGCTCCCATTTTAGTATATCTCGTGGTAGGCGTACCACCCGCTCCCATTTCATATATCTCGTGGCAGGCGTGCCACCCGCTCCCATTTTATTATATCTTGTGGTAAGCGTACCACTCGCTCCCATTTCATTATATCTTGTGGTAGGCGTACCACCCACTCCCATTTTATTACCAAGAATAATCACATTGAATCCCGGCAAGGGAACAATAATATCAAACAAACATCCCGACAAGGGAACAATGATATCTCAACAATATCCCGGCAAGGAAACAATAATATCAAACAAACATCCCGGCAAGGGAACAATGATATCAAACAAACATTCCGGCAAGGGAACAATGATGATAATAACATGTGAGGCATAATAAACCACAACGGAGTCATAACAATGTATAACACAAGACTCACGGGCATGCTTGACACCGACGTATAGATACTCGTCACCATGCCTATACGTCGTACCCCACAATTAACACGTAGCAAATAGACACAACTCCTGATCCCTCAAGCTAAGGTTAGACCAAACACTTACCTCGATGCCACGAACACAATTCACGATTCAATTATAGCTTTACCCCTTGATTCCACCACCAATTCGCTCGTATCTAGTCACAAGTTACTTAATTACATCAACAAAAGCTAAATGAATCAACCCCAATGCATGAAAATGATTTTTCCAAAGTTTTACCCAAAAAGTCAAAAATCGCCCCCGGGCCCACATGGTCAAAACCCGAGGTCCGAACCAAAACCCGATCACCCATTCCCCCACGAACTCAAATATATAATTTATTTTGAAATCGGACCTCAAATCGAGGTCCAAATCCCCAATTTTTGAAAAACCTAGGTTCTAACCAAAACACCCAATTTCCCCCATGAAAATCATTGATTTGAAGTTGAAATCATGTTAGAAGATGTTAAGAATTGAAGGAAGTTAGTTAAAATCGACTTACAATTGATTTGGAGAAGAAGAAATCCTTAAAAAATCGCCTAAGTGTGTTTATGTTTTGAGAGAATATGAAAATGGGTTAAAAATTCGGCTAAGCATAAAAGTTGCAGGTCTCAGATGTGGGAATTGCGAATAGGGGTTTGGGAATTGCGAACATGGGTTTGGGAATTGCGAGGCCTGGGAATTGCGAACATGGGTTTGGGAATTGCGAAGCTTGGGAATTGCGAACATGGGTTTGGGAATTGCGAAGCCTGGGAATTGCGAACATGGGTTTGGGAATTGCGAACATGCATTTGGGAATTGCGAAGCCTGGGAATTGCGAAGGGAGGTTGGGAAATGCGAAGCCTGCAGGCTTGCAATTCCTTAAGCCCAAAATTTTACCCCGTGGCCTATCCAAAACTCACCCGAGCCCTCGGGGCTCCAAACCAAATATACACACAACCTCAAAAATATCCTACGGACTTATTCGTGTACTCAAATCACCAAAATAACATCATGAACATCGAATTAAACCTCAAGATCAATGAAATTTCCCAAAACTTCTTTAAACATCAAATTTGCATTTAAGGTCCGAATCACGTCAAACGGACTCCGTTTCTTACCAAACTTCACAAAATTATCTTAAATCATATATAAGACCTGTACCGGGCGCCGGAACCAGAATACGGGCCCGATACCAACATGTTCTAATCAAAATTCATTTCCAAATCCTTTAAACAATATCAGAAAATAATTTTCTTTAAAAATTCATTTCTCGGGCTTGGGACCTCGGAATTCGATTCCGGGCATACGCCCAAGTCCCATATTTTGCTACGGACCCTCCGGGACCGTCAAATCACGGGTCCAGGTCCGTTTACCCAAAACGTTGACCGAAGTCAAAGTAATTTATTTCATAGTCAAAATTTACCTTTTTTCACAGATTTTCACATATAGGCTTTCCGGCTACACGCCCGGACTGCGCACGCAAATCAAGGTGATTCTAAGAGAGGTTTTTAAGGCCTCGGAACGTAGAATTTTATTTTAAAACAAGTGATGACCTTTTGGGTCATCACATTATTATACGAGGAAGTACTTTCTTATTAAAAAGATCAAAGGTATATTATTATATTAGTATTTCTCGAAATATCATTATACTAGTTATATATAATGTTATATACTTATATTAATATAATGTGTATATTAACCCGAGGTTATTGTGAATATGTAGTTAGTACCAAGGCTATTTTTTTATTCAGCTATAAAAACATATGTGTAATCACAATTATATTGATTATATAATATTCACTTATATTATATGTATATAACGGATTAATACAAATTAATCAAAAACTCTATATGATCCCTATGTGTTTTAGAAATGATTCTATTAACTTGGGCTGAATGCCATATTTGGGGCCTTGTGCCGTACTATTACCCTCAGGGGTATTCTACTACTATCCTCACACTGTTTTGATTCGGAGTGAGGTCTCGGACCAAATCAAGTCCAATCACCATGGTAAAACTATTTAACCGGCATATATATGTTAGTCAACATTAGTGCTTTTGGGTTNCTTTTGGGTCATCACATTATTATACGAGGAAGTACTTTCTTATTAAAAAGATCAAAGGTATATTATTATATTAGTATTTCTCGAAATATCATTATACTAGTTATATATAATGTTATACCTTAATACCATTATAGTACATAGTATTTCTCTAAAATATATATATATATATATATATATATATATATATATATATATATATAGTATAACTCAATAAAATTATACCATGTATATTAATACATTAGTATGCAAAGAAAACTGCTATATACACCTTATATTCAGTGAATTATTTTCTTCTTCTATTCCTTATCGATTTTAGAGGTTGTAGTGATGGAATCAATAATATTAATGAGTTTCACCTTATTCGTTGCCATGAAATTTGTAGTTTACTATAAGAAGGGAAGAGAAAATAATTTTGGGTAAGATTTTCTCTTACCCGATGAGAGAAAGAAGGAAAAGAGTGAGATTTTTGGTTCGTAATGCTGGAGAGATTAGTGGAGAAATAATTACTATAATTTTAGAAATTTGGTGAAATATGAAAGACTTTTAATTTCTAGTACATATCCCTCGAATCATGGATTAGTTTTCAAAAATAAAGACTGATGGTATTGTATCAATTTTGAGACATGCTATATATCTAAATGAATGTGCTATATATGAAATAAAACAAAAGTAATATTGTTTATATAAATATTTGCTTACTAGTAGCCCTACAAGTCTACAAGGTAAAAATCTCTAGTTCATTTTTGGTAGAAATGACACCAGGTAGCACTCTAAAGGGCTGCTATTTAGAAATTAGGCAGTGTATCCGGAATTTCAATTTTTCTATCAATTTTCCAGGATAAAAATATTTTAAATTGTCCTGAAGTTAAGATTTTTAGTTTAAAATTTAAGTACAAAATAAATATTCAAGACCAACAAGATTGTAAGACGTTTCTGACAATAGATTTTCTCTGCTATATATCAAAAGATCTATATCTCTAATTAATATTTTTTATAATTAGTTGAATCCACTCTTTTTGTGTGAAGAAATTCCCAAAGAACACTATGTCAGAAATAATATTAGTTTCTGAAATAAAAAATAATGTTATTAGTAAATATTAAATCTCACTGGCTATTTGTGTAACAATCCTTTTAGCATAACTTTTGGGCCTTGGTGCAATAATAAGCTGTCAAGAAAGGGAATATTCGAAGGGTAACAGTGTATTGGTCAGACTGGATTCGAATGGAATCGGCCCGATCCCGAATGCACATTTTTTTTTAAATTTCTTTTCAATTGATGTTTTCTTAACCTTTTAAAGGAGCAAATTATGTTATATACCTATTCTGCCCAAAATAATTACCCGCCTTTACCTATTCTAGAAATAATTGCAATATATACCTATGCAACCAAAAGTAATTTCCCGTTAATCCTTCTTCCTGATTTGTTCTTGTTAAAGCTAACTTTTCTCCTCCTTTTTGCTTTCTTCTCTTATCATTTTCTCCGCTCTTTCTCTTTCTTTCATTTTGCCAGTTACCTTACAATTTTTCATTAGGTATATGATCTATCTACCTCTCTCTCCTATCTTTATCATTTGTCCCAGCAAAAAAAAGATAAAAAAAAAGATCTATCAAAAAAGGATAAAAATTTCTAAGATTTCAGTTTGCTATAAATTTGTGAGGTTATGTACGTAATAACAAATTTTAATTGCCGACGCTCGTTGTGGCAAGTTTTGGTGTTAATGATGACTTTTTGATGATTTAATTGACAAACATTAATCTGCCATTGGAGGACCTTGAAGCTTGAAAATCATAAATTGGGTTTGTTGAGTTTGTGGTTATTTTGATCCAATTATGACTGGGTATGTTCGAAATGTTAGTGGGAGAAAGTGGCTATGTTCTGAGTCAATTTGGTGGAGATTTTAGAGTATTTAGATTTTGGGTTGAAATTGAGTTGAACTAGCAAAGAAGACAGATTTGTACTGTATACCAAAATAGTATATTGTATACTCTATCGGTATACAATAATTAATTCAAGAGTATATAATTAACTACAATAGATACTACTAATTTTTTTGAAGGAATGAACCAATCCTCTATATACCAAAATAACATGTTATATACCATTTTGGTTAATTCAATAGTGTATAATTTATTGCGACGAACTGACGATGAAGAATTGTACTGTATACCAAAATGGTATACTATATACCATTTTGGTATACAGTTCATTCAAATGATATACCATTACAGTATGCTATATAATGTAACGGTATACTCTTATAATAAGATCATTTTCGCTTTTTTTGAAATTTTTATTGAAACAACTGATATTATTTCAGTTTAATAATTGAATTAAAAAATCTTTTATAAACTCTTTGCGTACAATTATATATCCAGTTAATATAACTATATACTATACTGATATCATATGTTAATTGGAATATTTTGTTGTTGTATTAGCTAAATTTAATTGGTGCACTGTTTGAGTTTTCTTTAGTAATAGTAGAATAGACAGTATCTTGAATTTTTTTAATTTTCCTTTATGCATGTGTATTATGTAATCATTTTGATGTTTTCTTTATGCGTTTGTTTTTTATAATAGTATTATAGTAAAATATCTTGAAATACATTATTATATTAATATATGGAACACTATTTTTGATTTTTCTCTTTATGCATGTGTGTTATGTAATAGTAGTATAGTTATATAGTTGCCAGGAATTAACCAGTAAAACTGTATACCATGTTAGTATTAGTTATATACCATGTTTTAGCTGCATTTTTAAGTGAATTCTACTATGAAATTTATAAACATGATGCAGTGTTGTAATTTTTGACATATATTATGTGTATTATGTAATAGTTTTTATAGTTATAGGCAATTGTTCGAACGACCCCATACAACTATATACCCTCTTAGTATACGGAATGAGCAAGTTGCCTTGCGAATATTTAGCTTGCATTGCGAGCATGTAATTTTCTCATACTTTTATTACATCCTTCAATGTTTTGGCACAGTAGTATAGTCGCAGATGGTTGTAGCAATATTCTAGAGCAATCATATACTCTGTTGGTATACATGTATACCATATTAGTATCATATGGTACTATAAGTCTTTTTTGCTACTTATATTTTTATTACAGTTTCCAATATTTTATTATCATTTCTATTCTAACTAGTATATATGGAGATTTGGTGGCCGTAGATTATATTTTCTTGCTCCATAACTGGTAGTGTTATTGCTAATGGTAGAGTGTGTACTGATATTTGTAGGGAAGGAGATCAAGATGTGCATGGAAATCACGTGGAATTAGAAAAGGAACAAGAAATAAAGAAAAAAAAAAGAAAAAAAAGGAGTCAGATTTAAGTGTGAAATAAGTTATGGTAAAAATAACAATAATACGATCTGCGCAAAAATAAATAAATAAAAAAAAAGAAAACGAGAACAAAGAAAAGGAGAAAAGAAGCATAAAAATAAAAAAGAATTGGAAAAAAGAGAAAATTCTCCACAAAAACTACTACGGATAGGTAATGTAATTAGTTTAATGGGTAAAAAAATAAATGGATAAATAGTTTTGTTTTGTGGGTAACTGTGTCATTCACCTTTAAAGACGGAAAGAAAATTGATCACTTGGGATCTTAAACAAAATATTGATGTTGCACTATCATTGGTCTTAATTCCTTCTTTTTAACTTCGAATTCCTCGCATAGTACTCTTTTATCACATTGTATCTTTTATTGATGTTTTTCCAGTGTAGTTCCTGAGACTAATGTCTTTGTCTTAGGTTTCTTCCTCTTGCGCCTCTTTGTCGTTTGGTCCACAAAGAATTTGTCATAGAGTATAAAATTTGTCATTTTGTTTTTTCTCGTCCCCGCTACAATCCATCCAGTCCTCTATAAACTTACTTGAAATTTGAATATTTCTCTCAGTAAAAATCGTTCCATCCTACTCCATTGCCACCCTTACGTACAAACCACCACTATATATAGAAAGATAAATATGCGTAATTTTATAATCATACTTTTGTTGGAAAAAAGAAAAAAAAATCTCCCTCCGTCCCAATTAGAGTAACTTTGTTGAGCATAAGGTGCATGACTTGTCTTACATTAAGACGGGGGCCCGGTTTTAGTTGGACTAGCAACTAATGAGCCCATTAATAGGGCCCACTAATGTAAATGTGGTTATAATTAGCTTTTATATGGAAGTTGAGAATGTTATACTTTAGTTGGACTACGTGGCTCACTTCTCCAATCTTGATCCCCTTAGTGGTCATCAACTTTGTCTATCTTCCTTTTATTTTCTTTTTTCCCCGACATTCTTCTTCCAATCAGTTTCATCTTTTCCTAGTTAGTGGACCAATGACCTTACAAAGATTTTGAACGTCTTTAATCACTGAGCTATACTTTTGGTCTATGTCAGGGAATTCAAAATATAATATATAAAGGTAAAAAATTGATTTTGTATTTTATGTACAGTGTAATTTTTCGACAAGGGTGGGTCGGGTGAACACCCTTCCGCCCCTAAATCCGCCCCTGCTCCTAGTTAGTTACTGCAAGAAGAATAAAGTATGGCAGAGAAAACCTGACTGGACAACAGTAACTAAGATACAGCTGAGACTTGGATTGGTAATGATTTAGTTTCAATGTCATTTTATTGACTATTGATTCAGAGGAACATTATACTTATGATTTAGAAGAAGAAAACATGTGTATCATTGTGTGGAAAAAAGATAATTTAATGGTCCAACAATTTGACATATTATTGTGTAAAAATCGTGCACGACGAAGCACAATGTAGAATTAGAAATAGAATTTATTTGACAGTATCACATCTTCACTACTTCGACCAGGTTTCTGAAGTATACGTAATACTAAATCAAAATTCTTGCCAAGACTTCCACTTGATCGGACAAGAGATATTATGTCATAGATAATCTATAAAATAATTACTATTTGGGGAGTTAGAAGGTTTTCTTTGACCACCACTTTTGCAAATACTATTTAAATAGTGTAAATTGTTAATTTAATATGACTTATAATGTTTTTTACATAGTAATAAATATATAAATTAAAATTTTAAAAAATATATATATTTAAATTGGCACTGCAAATTAGTCAACTTAACCCTTTTACTACCGGAATTGTGTCACATACGGTTGAACGAATGGAGTGCTTAAGTACCTGTAAAATGGTCCATAGTCTAACAACATTAAATGAAGAAACACGCGCATGTATCAATCATCACTTGACAAAATAAGTGTTAAACACTTATTTTTAAAGACTAACAGCTATAAACATAAGAAATAGTAGATCATTCGAAAAGGATAAACTCTTGCAATCTTAGGATATCTTTTGAGCATGATTTTTTGCCTAAAGATTCGTTCTTTATGTCTACTAAATGCTAATGAAGAAGAAAGAGAGGAGAGGTTGCATATTAGGTTGGCAAGAATGATGTTGATCACACCATAGCTACCAAATAGCCTATGGACCACATATATATGACATAACTAACCCTTTTCTTTTAGTCCTCAAATTTGGACTCTTTCTACCAAAACTTTTGGCTTTTTGTTTTATTGCCACTTTGCTTAAATATCTCATTGGATGGAAAATTCTTACCTATATTTTGTCTGGCAGAGTAGCTGCCGCTTTGCATGTGTCTGTGTCTCATTCTTGGTCCTTTGCTGAGTGTAACTTAGTACGTGTCACACTCACCAATAAATCGCATGATTAAAAGCCAAATCTAAATATTTAAGTACCATTTTTTAAATATTTCTCAAGTATACAGTAGCTATCATTAGTGGAATCAAATTTTATCCTAGATAGTTAGAGCATCAACTTGACTGTATAGTTGACGAGAAAAATCAGAGCATAACTGCTGTGAATGAAGTACACAGACAGATGGATAGATATGGAGAGAGATAGAATGACATAAAGCAGACAAAATTTTCAATTGTGAAAAGAACAGAAATGGGTGATTAAGAATTTACCTTTGTCCGCGTGGGAGAGAGAGAGAGGGGGTGGTAAAGATGAGTCTAAAGTAAGAGACATGGGGAGGTGGACAATATCAAACAGTTTGAATTATTTGTTGAAAAAAGAGGATCTTTGAGTAAGACAAGCACCAATAATTTTGAAACAAGAGTGAGAAAAAGATGGAGAGAGAGGAAAAGGTAGAAAAAGAGACAAGGAATAAGAAAAAGCAAGAAGAAGAATTGTTGGTAGTAAAGTTGAAACAAGGTGTTTTAGTGGGGAAAAGAGGGGGTAATTGTACTACTCCTTCACCTACATGGAAAATTGGGTTGGCTCAAGCTGATGGTTCTCTACTTCAAGATTTGCCTTTTTCTTCCAATTCTGCTTCACTATCTGTTAGAAAACTTGGTGCCAATCTCTGGGAATTTCAACCCCAAGTTAATAAGATGAGCAAGATTGGCCCTCTTCATCAAAATCACAAAGACAAACGTTCTAAGCTGCCCAGCCAACCATCTGACCCACCTGATAGCCCACCACAGCAGGTCAAGTACTAGGAACTTTTTTTATTTTTTACTCCAAACTGCATATTTTAATTACTAATTAGAGGCGTATTTAAGACGAGTTCTGTGGTTCAACTAAACCTACTGCTTTTAGTTCGAACTATGTTCAAAGGTTAAGCATGTCCTTGGTGCCTCAAGTTCATATCATTCTACCTAATACATAGGTAGAAAGACAGTCTGGTATTCTTAAGGCATATTTAGGAATGAGTTAGCGGAGCCTCGGAGCGAACGGTTAAGTTGTCTCCGCGGTCACAAGTGCTTGAATTAAGCCTACATCACACCCCTGTGGTGCGGCACTTTCCCGAACCCTGTGTGATCGCGGGCTGCTTTGTGCATCGGGCTGCTTTTTTTATGTCTTTACTAGAATAGTTTGTTGCCACATAGAATTGCTTTGCATAAGTCTTGTTTCTCCAACTCAATTTTTTGTGTTGATCTCGAGAATGCTTAGTTCCTAAGGGAACTTTCTACACAAGTGAAAATGAAATTCATCCGACAAAAGTTTCCTAATCCGATAGCTTGATTGAAGAGTCAAGAGGATGTCTATTTGGTTCTTCTCTGCTAAACTATAAAGTGCTTTAAAAACTTTTCTCTAACTTACTTCCGGAGGCTATAACCTGATTATTCATGGTTCTTTTACTTTTATGGCAGCCAACAAGCACCAGTAGTTTAGGGAGGGACATTGCAGCGTCACTTAGACAGCATCATCATCATTTACTTAGGAAGAATGGAGGCGCTCAATCACTTGAATCTCCAGCAAGTTACTGTAGCTCGATGGAGGTAACTTTTCCTTGCATTTCCCCTGCTAGAATCTTTAACCTGAGAGCGTAACTCTAAAATGAATCAGCTCTTTATATCAATTCGAAAGACCACTGCAAAGAATAAATCAGTATAGTTCGCTGCAACTATGTATGCTTGTTTCCTGGTTCAATTGTCCTATTTTAACCCTTCACCCTTTCTCACTTCCACAGGTTAATGTTAAAATCAGTAAGATTCATGGATATACAAATGTTTAAGCAAATTGAACTATGATGCCTTCTTTAAAACATGATGGCTTCCATATGACTTCTGCAAAATATTTGGCTTTTGATTTCAGAAGTGACTAAATATCAGTGTTCATTTTAGAAGATTGATGTGCTTCTGTAAACTGAATTCGACAAATTTTCTGGTGAATATAGTCTGGATATTGTATGTGTAATTTCCGAAATCCAGGTAGTGTTCCCTGGATGTTGCTTGATTCTGTCTATTATGAACCTACTTTTACTAAATGAGTAGTTCCCCGTACGGAAATGAGAAGATTACTGCAAGCATGTGTTACCTTGTTCGCATACTGGAATTCGTCTTGCACGTGCTTTATTCAATTATTTAGCAAATTTCATGGTAACCACTTCCAGTGGTATAATAGTGTTTACATTCCTTCCCCGACAGATGGCTCCTTATAAACCTGTAGAGACTCCGACCAGCTCAAAGGACCTTAAAGGTAGAAGTGGAAAGTCAAGCTACTGCCTTAAAACATCAACAGAGTTACTTAAGATACTTAACAGGATTTGGAGTCTTGAAGAAAAACATGTATCAAACATGTCGTTGGTGAAAGCATTGAGAAAAGAACTCGACCACTCTCAAAGACGTGTTAAGGAACTACAAGAAGAAAAGAAAAGAGACAGAGAAGAAATAGATGACTTGATGATGCTAGTTGCTGAGTACAGAATTGGAAGAAAGAACAACAAGCATAACAGAACCGAAGATGCAGTCAAGACACTGACTGTTGAGTTACACGATGAAAGAAAGTTGAGGAAACACTCAGAAAATCTTCACCGTAAGCTTGCTCGAGAGCTTGCTGAAGTGAAATCTTCATTCTCTAATGCTTTAAAAGAACTTGAAAGAGAACGGGAGGCACGGATTATGCTAGAAGAATTATGTGATGAGTTTGCCACTGGAACTAAGGAGTATGAACAAGAAGTGCGGTTCTTGAAAAGCAAACTGAAAAAGGACCACACATTGACCGAAGAGAAGGATGGATTGATCATCCATATTTGTGAAGCCTGGTTAGATGAGAGGATGCAAATGAAGCAAGCCCAAAGTCGTCATGGTCTTGCAGAAAAGAAAACAACTGTGGACAAGTTGAGGTCCGAAATACAAACCTTTCTTAAAGCTAGACATTCTAGTGATTATACGAATAATGTCCTAAACTTAAAAGGAGCAAAAGAAAGCTGCTTACGCAGGCATTCTTTGGAATCCTTTCACTTGAACTATATTGCAAGTGCACCCAGAATAGAGAATGAAGATGGCAATTCATTTGCTAACACTATCCATGCTTCTGAATCAAATAGAGGCTGGCATGGAAAGCATGATGACAGCAGCTGCATCAACCAACATGAGAAAAACATAACTGAATCCAATCCACCACAGAAAAAGATTGAAACTCCAGTTTCAAAAGACCCTGATGTGACTAGCTCAAGAATCCAACCTGAAGAGAAACTCTTTGAGTCAACGGTGGTTAAAGAGATGCCTGTTGAAGGTAATGATTCATGTGTGCTTGAGAAAAGTGTCACAAAACAAAGAAAATCCCAGAAAACAAAGAATAACCGGATGAAAACTGGAAGTTCATTGCTGAACAACTTGCTTAGGGATCATTCATTGCCTTCAGAAGCTAAGACACTTGAAAATAACGATAAGCATATGGAACATTCTTTTGATCCAACGACGTTTACTGGCCCTACAAGTCCAGTGCAGAAGTGGACATCAAAATTAACAGCTCCGGATCTTGAGGTGGTTGAATCTTCTTCAAAATTACCGCTAGGTGTAAAAGAGAATACACTGAAGGCAAAGCTGCTAGAAGCCAGGCTGGAAAGACAGCAGTTGCGGCCAAGAGCTACAAAAGCTTTGTCTGAGGTTTCTTGAACAGTAAAAGGGCCAGGTATGAACCATAAGATGGAATATGTCAAAAAGTGTTAATATCTTGTGAGGTGTTAGTTGCTAATGCTGGTTTTGTAAGTCGAAAGTTTTGGTTCAGATGGTGCTTCAATTTCTTTGTAGTCGGCGAATACCAATCTGTAAATGAGAAATATATGCTGTTGTAAACATGGTTTAGTTATCAACTTTTTTTGTAGTTTCTCAACTGTATCTGTATATGAGAGATGTGTACTGGTTATTCACACAGTTTCTCATTTCAAGTGGAAATTTAGGCATCTAATCTGTGTTGTGAGCTTGATAGATCACTTGCCAGATTTTTGAGGAATGTTAAGTCAGATAAACAACTAAAAATTTCTCAGGCTCAGTATAATTTTAGTCAAACTTAAGCCTTAAACAATGTAAATATTAGAAAGTTGCAATTAAATACTTATAGTAATAGTTTTTTAGTCATGACAAAGGTTAAACTTACTCTTTGCTGCTATTAAACCACATTCGTCCAATGGAGGACATAATCCTCGAGTGTAGTTGTTCCTTTTAGCTCGGTCTATAAATGTGTATACATGAATTGGAAAAAAAAAACATCTAATATATTGAAGACGACAACAGAACAACTAAGCCTCGATCTCAAACATCGGGGTGACAAACATCAGGCTGACCAGGGGTATCCTAACAAACATCGGGCTGACCAGGGGAAGAGTTATCATTATTCAGGGTGACAAACATCGGGCTGACTAGTGACCAGGGATATCCTAACTAACATCGGGCTGACTCGAAAAATTGCACCGTATTGATAGGTAAATTTTTATTATGTATATATATTATTTGGTGAACTTTTTAAACTTCTTCATGTGTTAACTTTTTCATAGTTTGGATCTCCCTACTGAAAATCCTGACTCCGTCAGTGCCGGCTCAAAGGCCAAGCGACTGAAGCGGTCGCTTTAGACCCCCAAATCTTTTAGGCCCCTAATTATTAAAAGTAGGTCTTATGTGTTAATTTTTTTAAAAAAAATATTTAATAATTTAATCAAAAATATAAAATCTAAAGAACCGTTTGTTATGTAATTGAAAGCGACTATATATACATTTATGGTATATAATCCAAATTATTTTTATTCTCTTTTTCATTCTCATAAAAATACCTTGTATTTTAGGTTGTTTATTCTTTTTCCTTTTAAGCTATCTATTCTCATAAAAACAAGTGTTGAAGGGCATTGAATAAATCAAATTGCACATTTTCTTCATTCTTTCTCGAGTTGTTAGACATTGCAGCAAGCAAACTAACAATGAAATTTTGTTTTAATATCAAGTTACAACTTCTAGAGTCAATTTTATTATATTGTTCTAACTTGTTATTCTCTTTTCTTCTTTTTCTAATTTGAAATTTGTTATTATCTTTTAATATTTTACTTTGTAGGTCTATATTGCTTTTTATATGATTAATTATAAATATATCAACTAGAAAATATGAATCATGTAATTACTCAAAATTCATAAAAAGATAAAAGATTGAAACTTTAATGCAACCTCATAATGGAGCTCTTGATAAATTTTTAATCGACAAGAAAAAATAAATTAAAAAATAATGAGAGTGCTCTTTAGAATATGAACAAGTCACTAAGTTGATTGGAAGTGCATACGTGAAAGGAAATAATAAAATATATAAGAACTTTGCATCTAAAAATACTATAAAATATAAACTTTATATAATGTACGAAACTTTTGTAATAAAATATTAAGGCCTCTAAGTAATGTTTGGCTTTAGGCCACGCAGTGACTTGAGCCGCCACTGGACTCCGTCACCGAAGCTAGATGGCCCTTGAGTCAGTTTTTCCATGCATTTTTTGTTTGTTTTTCCAAAATTGGGAAAAAGTTCCAAACTGTTTTTTCAAACTGAAAAGTCAAACCAAACCGATTAAAAAACCCGATAAGGTTTGGTTTGATTTGGTTTGGTATTGAATAAAAAAAAAAACCGAACCAACCCGATATATAAATATATTATTTTTATATATACTTTTAAGACTCAATATAAAAAAAATTGAAAATATCTAGAAATATTTGGGATTCTCTTATGGAAGTAATATTTAATAGAATATGAAGCGCTCCATTTTTATTAACTTTCAATAATGTGTTGTATGATCACTTTCTTATCAAGTGTTATTGAAATGCGTCAATCTCTTTGTTTTTTCCATATTCATACAAGATCTGCTAGATTCTTATATCTTTTTCGAATTTGAAGTGGTATTTCGATAATTGAAAATTAAATAGAACATATATCATTATTTAGGTATCGTATTATTTTTTATGTTTAATTATTAAATTCGGTTAACTTTGAAAGTCTACATTAACGAAAATTTATTGTCACACGGCTAAAAAAGTACTATCATGTGTTACTAAGAAAATTCTCCCATAAGAATATTTTAATAGATCATATGTTTGTCAATTTTTCCAATTTTTATTAAACATATATTTACTTATAAAAATTTTAACAAAGTAAGATTGACATATTATTCATATAACAAACAAATCCGAAAAACCCGAGAAATCCGACAAAATCGAACCAATCCAAACCGATATAGTTGATTTGGTTTGGTTTTAATAAAAACCGAACCAACCTGATCCATGTACACCCCTACCAAACACCATTAGAAGGGGGGGAAACTATCCTAGAACGGTGTTTCGTTTTGAATATTTTCCAGAAAAACTGAAAATTCCCAGTTGGGGTTGAAGCCATGACAATTCAAATATTGACTGCAGCCAGTATCCTATGAAGTATGAACTCTCTAGTTGACTGGTTCTCTTCTTACCAATCCTGTTTTTCTTCCTTTCTTATTGTTTGTGATGTGAATTCTTTTTCGTATCATTTTAAATTTTTCTATTGTAAGTATTCTAGTTCTTCATTTGTTTTATTAATCGTGGAATCTCCCAAGAATCAAAAAGCAAAACTAAAAAGATTCTGCTTCTATCATCCGTACACATATATATTTGAAGAACAGAAAAGAAAAAAGGACCTAAACTATCCCTATCGTTTGCTAAACGGTTTATAAATACCCTCCGTCCATCTATCCGTTCAAAAAAATATTCGACGTTTATTCTATTAACAAAAATACCCCGCGACTAACGGCAAAATTGGTGGGTCTTTTATTTAATGACGTGGCACTTTTTTACTGAGCCACGTGGCAATCTTTAACTAAGAATCAAATATGGGTCTTATTTTTACCCATTTACCTGGTCCGACCCATTTACCCATTTTTCCGTGCTGGGCTTAGCAAAATTGCTGTTCATCAGTGTTCTAAAGAGGAAATCGTATCTATTGCTTTTCACTATTTGTTCCTAAAAGTTCAATTCCTTGCTCTCCATTCGATTTTGATTCTAAATTTTGTAATTCATTATCTAAGTTTGAATTATTGATTTGGAGCTTCAATTCGAAGAAGTAAGATTGAATTTAAGGCCACAATTGAAACCCGTCTGTGCCGAGTTCAACGGAGAAGCTAAGCTTCGTTTGAAATCTGAAAATTAGGGCTTCAAATTCGATTGGATGTTCATGATTCTAGTTGGAAACATCATTTTGAAGCCGAATCTGAAGGATTAGGATCGATTTGAGTGATTTTCTAGGGTTTTGAGTTGAAATTTTTCGAACGGCTTCTCGACGAAGAAGACGAATTGGGTTCCTTCGATTCTGTGGGCGATTGTTCAAATTGGTTTCTTGGGTTTGTTCGGATTGTTGAGACGAGCTTGTGGTTACATTTTGAGTTTGGATTGAAGCTGGGTTTGAGTTTTTGGTCGGACCAAGAATCAAGAAGCCATTTTTGTCAATACTGCCATTTTTTATGCTTATGCTATCTTTGTCTATGTGATTTTATTGCAAAAGTGAGAGAAAACATGAATAATGAGGAGGGTCTAACATTTTTGATATCTTCTTTGCTTTTTTTTTTTTAGACATATATTTCGTTGTTCATCCAAGAGACAAAAGGATACAGTATCACAATTTCTGAGATTGTTACAGGCAAATTTTGCAAAGAAAAGTATGTTCTTTGTGTGTTTGTGAATTGAAAAAGTAAAGAAAAACAGCGCAATTTTCTGGGAGATTGTTTACAGGCATAGTTGCAAAGAATAGTATGTTCTCTGTGTGTGTATGTATCTTCGCCCTTCAGCTGTGCTAGAGATGTATGTGATACGTTTCAATTTTCATTTACAGCAAGATTAACTCCATCATCGTATGTGTGTCCTGCCTAAAGACCAAAATCTTGTGTCCTTCACTGCTGTAGGAATTCTTGGCATGTTCATTTTCCAAAGATTGGGTTTATTATTGGAGAAGAGAAAGGGGGAGGTCACATGAGTGGGAATGGGTGTGAGATATCACCCATTTTTGTAAATGGGTCGGATAAGGTAAATGGGTTGAAATAATATCTATTTTTTTGGTTCCGGTCAAAGGTTGCCATGTGGCCCAGTTAAAAATTGCCACGTCATTAAACGAAAGACCCACCAATTCTGCCGTTAGTCGCGGGGGTATTTTTGTTAATAGAATTAACGTCGTGTGTTTTTTTGGACGGATAGATGGACGGAGGGTATTTATAAACCATTTAGCAAACGATAGGGATAGTTTTGGCCATTTTCCGTCTGGAGAATTACTATTTTCGCAAATGGAATAAGATATGATTTTGCACTTAATCATATTCTTATTAGTACTTTATCAAGTCAAAATTTTTGTTGCTTAAGCAATATAAAAGTACAAATTTCACATACCAAAAACAAAAAAAGAAGAGAAAAAACCTTGCATAATATGTTGAAGGGCTTTTTGACAAGTTCAACAGAAAAAGCACAATAGCTATCATACTTTTCTTTCCTAATAATGGTCCAAAGCTAGCTTTCAAGTTTCAATCAAGAGGAAGAAGGGGTCAAGGTTCAGCGTATTTGACCATTCAATCCTATTGTGACTATATTATTAGAAATGTTATTCTCTTTTTATTTAATTCCGCACATTTTCGAAAACTTAATCATAAGTCATAGCTAATAAAATAGTGAATCTCTTTCAGATTTTATTTTATATTCCGATTAATTGTCTCATTTGATCATTGGCATTTTTTTTCTTTTGTTTAAATAGTGTTGGGATGGTGGGTGTTTGACTCAAAAGTTGTTTCATACTTTTTAAGCAAATCAATCAATATAGATGAGGGGTAAATCATAGTCAACCTTAATTAATACTGGATCAAAGAACAGAATCATAAAGATAGAAGAGTCACTTGAAATGACACTTGGGAGGTTTTATTGATTATAGAAATTCGACCTGCCTCTCCTTGGAAGAGGTTCAGGAGATTACAATCAAATTATTTCTTCCTTCCTCCTTGGAGGTGGAATCTCTCTATCTCTTTATAAAATTGTTTGGCCTCTCTTTCATGGAGTTCTCCCCTGTTTTCGGATCATCGAGCGCCCCCCTTAAGGGGTTCTTCTGCCCTCTATTTATAGCCCAGAACTTCTCGTGCTTATCATATTTTATTCGGGTCGGGTCGGGAAGGTGACCTCCCCTCATGGGGAGGCCTCGACCTCGACGCTCATGTCGTAAATAACAGCGATTAGGTGAAGTCGAGTTCGTTGATTACTACTGCAGGGTGGTCGGGACGGGATCATAGCCGCTGTGGTTGTGTGGTCAGATTCTGACCAATACAGTTAGTCCCTCCGTTCGTCGGGGTCGTATCTTACCGACCTCGGCGGACGGATAATGTTTGTGACGTAATCGTGGAGGGAGTCAGATTCGCGTGTTTTTCTTTGGTCGCGTTATAAATTTCGAAACTGCCCGGAGGCGTCTTTCTAATACTCTTATGCCGTCACGACGGTTTCGAAACCGAAGAGCCGGTTGATAAACAAAACGTAGCTTTGTACAAGTGGTCACAGTGGCGCACGTTCCCGAGAAGCTGAATCGTTTCATGCCCGGCCAGGTTCTGGCGGCGACCGTTGGTTTTTGTGCCCTAGAGAATTTGTGTCTTATAAATTGAAGGGGTTTGTCACTTGTTTCTCACACTTCATCGCTCATCTTCGAGAGAATTCCCAGAATATCTCCCTTTCTATTAGTTTGAACTCTTCTTGACTCCTTTGCTCGCAGCAATCTTTAGCTTTCTCGCTTCTTCCTCAAAGTTCCTTCCTCCTCTTTTTGTGAGTTAAAGATGACAGGAACTTCTTCTCACGATAATCTTCCGGCTATCTCTCCGGCGGCCGGGGACCCTGCTCCGGCAGACGGAGATGTAGACCCGATGGAGTGCAAAGATGTTCCTTCAGTAGAGGAAATTTTATCCCGCCCGGGGAAGGCAGTAGTGGATTTCAGCGCCGGTGGTGGTGCGGAGCAGGTAAATATTCCTCCCCTTATAGGGGAGATCGGGATAGCGGATTTAAGGGCACGATGGGGTATTCCTGGTTATGTCGAGATAGTACCGGCAAAGAGAGAAGATAGGGTCCAGAACGACCGTCCCGGGTTCTGCTCGTTCTATGCTTACCCCTTCCAAGTGGGGTACACACTTCCGCTTCTAATGTTGGTGGTCGACTTCTGCCGCTACTATGAGGTGTGTCCTGCCCAACTCTCTCCTTACCTGTACAAGCTGTTCCTTATGTTTATCAAGTACGCGGAGCTAGCCGGTCGTGAGGTCACTCTGAGACACGTGCTCAGCCTGTTCGCTCCCCAAAAGATTCGCGGCACTATGATCCGCGCGCGTCCCCGAGGGTTGGAAGGTTTAGTGGTCAAGATGGACAATAGGACCAATCGTCGTTTTTTTGATAACTTTTTCTATGTGCGGATCGAGCACCTTGTAGCGGATCCAATTGGGTTTCCAGAAGTGTGGAATTTTGCCTGTAAGTCTTCGTCCTTGACTAGTGGAGTACCCACTTTGACCTCGCTTTCTTTATATCTCATGTTGTAAATATTGATCTATTTAGATGCTTTGCAGCCGAGAAGTTACCTCCGCCTCCTCTGGAGGGGATTCGAGAATGGGTCAAGGCCATTCTTCCCCATACAGCGGGAGTTCGCACATGGTCGACGTTTCATATGAGATTCGGACGTAGGCCCCTTACAGGTGAGATAGCGCCCTTATTTTTTACCCGTTCTCTTTCGTTTCGATCTTACCTTTCGAGTATTGTTTGCCGTGGCCAGGGAGGGTTCGCAGAGTCAGGGCTCCTCAGTTAGCTTTCCATCGGCCGGCCGCGTCCGCTCGTATCAGTGCAATACCTGCAGCCCATCCTTCATCGAGGGAGACATCGGTAGAATCTGTGCCTTTGGCCGCTCCGACCCGAACTATATATCCGGAGGAGGTTCGATCTGGTACCGTCCGTCCTCAGAACGACTCGCCATCAACCGGGAGGAAGAAGGCCCATCGAAGAGACGGAGGCTAGGGTTTGAGATGGTTCCTCCGGCAGTGATCAACTTGGATTCACCCCTAGCAAACCCAAAGGAAGGTGTTGTTGCGACGTCTAGCGCTGAGGGGGAGCGGGTGGTCGGAGCCGCTCCCACCAGTCAGAGCCAGGAAAATCCCGCTGCTGTAGCGACCCAATCAGGAATTCCCGCTGCTGATGACGCAGGACATCTCGCCGTAGCGGAGAATCGGACCCCTGATGCTGTCGTCGTGACCTCGAGTGCGCCGTTACCGTCCTCGGCAGGTCGCGCCACACCACCGGCAACGGAGAGGGGAAAGAGTGTAATGGTCGATGAATACGAGTCCGAGTCTGATTTGGACCGTGATGATGTTCGGATGTTCAAGGAGGGCATTACTCGCTCGGTGGTTAATACGGAGGGGCCGACCCATTTCGTCGAGATCCCCGCTGACGTGAACCTGTTGACTCAAGGAGGTAACTTGGTACCACAATTCAGCTTGCTGTGTTCTGAGGCCGAGAACGAGTCCCTGAGGAATGTTTCGGATGTCGAAGTGATGGACGAAGTAGCTGTGATGGGCTTACGGGTATGTTATATCTGACTTTGATTTGTTTATCCTTTGTTGCAGAATGAGCATTAGTTTAACTGCTCTCTTGTTTCGCAGACGTACATGTTAGAGGTAGAGAACATTCGGAGGGCTAGTGTCCGGTCGAGGATCTTCTTGCAGATGCTGGAAAAGTATCGTCGCTATCGCGATAGATGCCGTGAGTTGCATGAACGGTTAAGGAATGATCCCCGCAACCGGGCTTTGGGCGAGGAGTTGGAGAAGAGGGACCAGGAGCTAATGCAGGCGCTCCGTAGCAAGAGTGAGCTCGAAGAGCAAATCCGCCTCAAGGACGAGGAGCTCGAGGTGGGCAAAGGGGTCGCTGCGGAATGCGAGCACCTGCAGGGCAAGTTACGAGCAATGCAGTTGGAAATGGAGCGGAGCCAGGACAGAGCAGCGGAGATGAACGCCGAATGGAGTGGGAAGTTGACTGCACTGGAAAGCAAGGTTGCCGATTTGAAGCGCATGGAGTGGGCAGCGTTAGATGCTTCGACGAGGGCAGCGGCCTTAGAGGCGGCAGTTCATGTTCATGAGTCCGAGCGAGAGTCGGAGAGAGCTACCGCAGCCCTTAGGGAGGCGGGGCTCGAGGAGCGGATTGGCGCGATTGATCAGGAGGCCTTAGCCTTGTCAGATCGAGTTGCGGCCTTGGAGGAGGAGAATCGGCGGCTGAGGGCCCAGGCTGGATCATCCCGTGCCGCTGTTCCCCGCCAGGCTCATGAACTCTGGGTCTACGCTGAAGCTCAACGTGACATTTTCAAGAACTTGTGGGAGGCGGGCACCGTGACTGAGGCAGCTTTTGAGGAGGCGCGCCAGAAGGCTCGTGAGGCTCGAGCCAACTGTGGGTATGATGTGGCGACACCCGAAGCTAATGGGGACGCCAGTGGTGATGATGATAACGACGGTGTTGGCGCCGAGTGAGAGAAAATTGTGTTTCGTTGTTTGTTGTCTTTTTTGTTTCGTATGCCGATGGGCGTTTGTTTGCTTCTTGCTGTTTTCTTCCCCTCTCCTTTCTTTTTTTTTTACTTGGCTGGCCTGGACCAGATGTAAGTGGCAATAGCCCGCATTTCTGACTTCATGAATAAAGAATTCTTCTTCGCTTCTTGCTTTACATTTCAGTTCTCTATTGACTTACGATCTAGTCGCGGGGTGGGGGCTCATCAGACGAGTCCCGGTTCCCCTTATGTGATGAAAGTTTCTGGTCGTGGGTTTCATTATGAACCTTTCGAGAGGATAGCTCGTCTCAGTTCGAGCGAGGTCGAACCTGTCGCTCCTTGATGGTATTCAGGCACTTAGCCTGAATCCCAGTTCGATCGAGGTCGAACTGTCAAACTTTGATGGCGAAGGCACTTAGCCTGAGTCCCATTTCGAGCGAGGTCGAACTGTCAAGATTTGATGGCGAAGGTACTTAGCCTGAGTCCCAGTTCGAGCGGGGTCGAACTGTCAACCTTTGATGGCGAAGGCACTTAGCATGAGTCCCAGTTCGAGCGAGGTCGAACTGTCAAGCTTTGATGGCGAAGGCACTTAGCCTGAGTCCCGTTGTTTACATCGAAGGTTCAACGCCTCGGGCGTTAATTGTCGGCTTCGTTTTGGCCTGTGGTTGTATGTTGTACCCGTGTTATGATTGTTCGCCTGACCGTGGCATTCAGGTTGCTTCTAGGTGATTTTCGATTCCTCGTTTGAAACACCTCTGCACCGGGTTTCTGGCCTGGCACGGTATGGTGGATGAGGGGGGGATGCTTTGCATCACTTCTTTCCTCGCTCGGGCTGTTCGAGATCAACAGGGCGGAAGAATTCTAGCTCCCGTTGGCGCATTCGATTCTTCTTTTTTTTGTTTGATGCGCCTCCATTAACTCTGGTTTGAGTCGAATTTTCTTCTTGGTGTTTCTTTTTCTTCAATCCAGGAAGAACTAAGTATTTTCACTAGGAAATCCCCATAGACGGTGCCAAATTGTTTGACTCAAAAGTTGTTTAACACTTTTTAAGCAAATCAATCAATATAGATGAGGGGGTAAATCATAGTCAACCTTAATTAATACTGGATCAAAGAACAAAATCATAAAGATAGAAGAGTCAATTGAAATGACACTTAGGAGGTTTTATTGATTATAGAAATTCGACCTGCCTCTCCTTGAAGAGGTTCAGGAGATTACAATCAAATTATTTCTTCCTTCCTCCTTGGAGGTGGAATCTCTCTCTCTCTCTTTATAAAATTGTTTGGCCTCTCTTTCATGGAGTTCTCCCCTGTTTTCGGATCATCGAGCGCCCCCCGTAAGGGGTTCTTCTGGCCTCTATTTATAGCCCAGAACTTCTCGTGCTTATCATATTTTATTCGGGTCGGGTCGGGGAGGTGACTCCCCCTCATGGGGAGGCCTCGACATCGACGCTCATGTCGTAAATAGCAGCGATTAGGTGAAGTCGAGTTCGTTAATTACTACTGCAGGGTGGTCGGGACGGGATCATTGCCGCTGTGATCTTGTGGTCAGATTCTGACTAATACAGTGGGAGTCGTGGAGTATGAAAATTATCTTTTTATGATAAAAGATACTAGTAATAACTCTTTAAATGAATTAACAACTCAATTACCAAATAACTATGTTTCACATTATCAAGTCAAGTCTTTTTTTTCTTTCTTGAAAAAACCCAAAATGATCAACACGTTTAATTAAAATTTTACCCTTTTTTTGGTCAAGCAAGAGAAATTTTTCATGTGAAAATTTCCAAAGCACCAGATTAGCGGGAAATAGCATCCTCTAATTCACACTAGCAGAGAAATAATCACTATATAAACTGAATACAAAATCGTAATGTAAATTTAATTGAACCTCCATTTTAACTGAATCTACTTCTTACTTTATGAAATAACTAGAGCTGTCAATATGGGCCGGGCCGGGCTAGCCCAGCCCAGCCCAGCCCACGTGAGCTTTAGCAATTAACGGGCTGGGTTGGGCTAGCCCACCATTTTGATGGGCCTTATAATTGTCAGCCCACCCCAGCCCTATGTGGGCCGCGGGCCCCCATGGGCCGGCCCATCATTTTTAAAAATATACTTTTATATTTTTCTTTAAGTTCTGACCTAAGAAAGATAATTATTTAAAGTTAAAAATATCTTATTGGAAAAATTTGCAAAACTTACTAACTTTTTATATTGTTCCAATACATCACAATAAACACTAAAAAAAAGTAAAAGACAAGACTATATTTCATTCACTAAAAGTCAAAACTTAAAACAAACTATTCAAGAGAACGTTCATGATGCTTATGAGATGTCCAACACATCATCTTCATCAAACACATTTGAATCCGCTTGTGAAAAGGTTGTCTTAACATCTTCACTTTCATCTACAATTCATATGCAATATTAATTAGTTAAATATTAAAAATAATTAAATTTTAAAAATTAATAATATTTAAATTCACATAAAAAAATATTACCAATTTGAGTTTGGGAAAACCGTGCAGCCAATTTCGAGTAGTAACAAGTGTTTGGACATTTTCATAATAAATGCAACTTCTGTACTTTGTAAGAACACGACACCAATGCTAAATGTTGATTCCGATGCTACAATGGTAATAAGAATACTAAGTACATCACGCACCATCATTGAAAGATCGGGATATTTTCTAGAATGGTCCTTCCAATACATGATAACATCCATCCCTTGAAACTTCTCAAGATAAGTTTTGGTTCCTCTTAGTAAAGATCCAGTTTTGACTTTTTATCTCTAAAGACAATATACTTGTTATTTTTTAAATAAATATTTTATTAGGCCCACGGGCCTGCCCGACCCAGCCTCAGTCAAGCCTCATGGGCCACGGGCTTACTCGGGCCGGGCTTAAAAGCCTCATTTTTAAACGGGCTCCAAAAATTCTAGCCCAGCCCTGCTAAATCACGGGCTGGGCTGGGCTGGCCCAACGGGCCAAGCCCATATTGACGACTCTAGAAATAACTTACATTATCAATATGATTCTTGTACAAGATTTTCATGTAAAATTTAAAATGTATTAATACTACGCATTAGCTTAAAAGTTAATCAAACTGATTAATAAATTACTTCTACTACTTAAAATAGCAAAACTTTTAGAGCGGGATAGCATGTAAGTGATTAATAAATTACTTCTACTACTTAAAATAGCAAAACTTTTAGAGTGGCGTCCGGGCAATTCAGATTGAATATGAGAATTTCGGTTTTCTGATTGAAGAAATGACAATCAAATCCAATCCAAATAAGTTCGGATCGGATTGGATTTTTTAAGTTCCGTGTCGGATTAATTGGTTTGGATATTATGGATTTTCGGCTTTGAGCGTATAGGTTGAGGTGTTTCTACTTTTTACAAAAATGAATAACCAAATGAAGTACTCATGTTAAATTACCTGAAATGTTCTTCATTCTTGCCGCAATCATCCAAACAATGTATTCAAACAATAAAATTATTATAAAAAAATGCAACGGAGATGTGAATACGGCCGATAAGAAGTAGCAATAATAATATCAAGTCCAAATAGAAAGTATTCTAACAGTAACTTAGTAATTAATATTGAATATATGAGATACTATCTAATGGATAGGATATTGAACTTATTACTATTGGCATATGGATAATGGACTAAATATAACGTATAAAAATTTTGGATTTTCAGATATCCAAATCCGAAGTACCAAATCCAATATCCAATTCGAAATTCAAAGATTTTAAAAATTAAATTCAAAATCCAATCCGTAGTCCGAAAATCCAAACCAAAAATCCAAAAAATTTGAATTTCGGGTTGGATTTTGGATTTGCCCAAAGTATGCCCACCCCTAATAGCATGAGTATACTTGGCAAATTAACCTAGTAGTATAAAGGCAGAATACATATGATCACGCCCAACTATGCCTTATAAAAAGGACAATGCGGTCGTTGCAAATATAATCCGGTTTACAAGTCCGGAGTCGAATCCCACAGAGAACTAAGGTTTAGCTACAGCTGTTCACTATCACCAAGAAGACAAGCTTGAACAATTCCTAACTTATAGATATTAAGATTCTTATGTTTAACTAATTAACTAACAAATTAAAATAGTAAATTAACAACTAAAGATACTGAGGGTTAGAGAAAAGATTAAGGAGGTCTAGAGTTATGATTTCCCCTATTGTCGGAATCCTTCCTGCTATGTCTTCTATAATTTCGCCTAAGTATTCTCTACCGATCATGAGCACTCTTATTACCGTAAATCTCTCCCGAGTAATTACGACAATTTACTAGTCGCACTCTCCCGAGTTACGCTAGCTGGCTTTTAATACAACTCACTTTAGATCGCACCCAAGGCTTCGTTATCCCTAATCCCGCCTTTAAACCCTCGGTTATTGATCCCTCATATACTTTGGGAGTGATGTTGTTCAACAATTACCTAAATATGCACTCTCTCCTGAGTTATGCATACTAAATAGGCACAGCTAATTGAGAGCTCTTCAATCAACCACAATATAAACGTAGTTGAACAAATAGAGAAAAGGCTATGACTCAATTATATAAAAACATAACAAGAATTTATCCTACAAAAGGTTCTATCAAAACTCTAGATAACAAATTAGCTATTCATAATAGTATGTAAAACTACAATACTAAAAGTCATAACCAACAATTATAAATAGGAAGAGGAAGGAAAAAAACTCGTAGAAGAATTCTCCGCCTTGCTCCCAATGTGTTCTTGCCTCCAAGGGTGTTGTCTAACCCTAAAATAGTGTCTCTCCGCCTCCTTAGGACTAATTTGTGTCCAAAATATGTCCTCTTCTTTGTTCTAGGCCGGCCTCCTTTGTTTTATATAGGGTTTAGGACTTAAAATCCCATGTTTTACACTTTAGCCCCTGAAATTTACGCTTCCCACCGTGGTTTCACCGCGATCGTGGTGGAACCGCGGCCAAACGCCCTCGCGGATTCTTCATTCTTCAGAAACTGCCTTCCACCGCGGTTCTGCCGCGGTCGCGGCAAAACCGCGGTTTTTCACCCTGTTCCGTTTGGAATTTGGAAAAACGTAAAACATGAAAGTTGTAGCCCTTTGAGTTAGCTTTCCAACCATATATTGTGGAGCCCAAATGGAGTTCTGAGCAAAAAGTTATGTCTATTTTACTAGACAGTGCGCAATATACCTCCTCAAGTCTTCGTTCGTACTTAATTATCAAATTTGACCCCCGAACACGATCCCGGCTTAATTCCTTGAGCTTTTACTCAGACTTCAAAGCTTCAAATCACTTAAATTCATTCCATAACATCTATATAGCTCGGAATCACACCTACAAGGCATAAAACACACAATTAGTGCAAAACACTAGCGATTAAAGCACAAACTCAATTAAAGTGCAGTAAATTCGAGTGTAATAAGCGACAAAAATATGCAATTATAGCCTATCATCAACATACTTTACACATCAACCTTGTACTCAAATCTCTCTTACACACTTGTTAAATACAAGAATAGTATTACACACCAAAACTTTTAAAAGTATGTCAATTACACACCTCTTTTGCCATGTGTCACACGAGTGTATTACACATAAAAGAGGCGCGTGAAAACCAAAAAATTCATCAGAAATTAAGTTTTTTTAATATATTATTTTCCCTTTTTTAACTGTTTCCTTTTTAAATTAAAAAAATATAAACATTCCCCCCCCCCCCCCCTTTCCCGTCTTCTCTTCTTCCCCAACTCCCATCCCAGTTTTGTTTACCCCTCATGTTTCGTTTCTCCACCCCCCATGATCAAGGAGAAAAGAGCTATTAGGTCTTGTAAAATCACCATTATTGACCTTTTGAAAAAGCTTGAAAATTTAATCGGGTCTTATTGATTTTGGTGTTCCATGACCTAGAAAATCAGTTTGAATTCGTGATTATTGTTGGGTAAAAATTTACTTAAAACATGCTGAAAATTTGATGATTAATTTTGATAAATTTAAAAAACACTAGCATTGGGTTTGAGCTTGAATTTGAAATTTGTATTAGGATTTGTGATGGATATTATTAAAATTTGTTAAAATTCGGCAAAGAGTTGAATCTATAGCTAGGGAAGAAGGTGTTTGTGGTGGAGGGGTTGGTGGTAGTATGGTAATGGTGGAGAAGATGATGGGGTTGGAAAGACGAGGAGGGGGTGGGTTTTTTTCTTTTATGTATTTTTTTTCTTTGGGAAGATGAGGAGTGGGGGTTGGGTGGGGTTGGGGGGGGGGGGAGGCGGAGGTTTTTTTTCAGTTTTTTTCTCTCGATTTATGACACGTGTTAGATGCTGATTGGCGCGTGTAATAGCAATCTTTAAGCAGATGTGGTCAAATAACGAAGTGGTATAATTAACACACCTTTAAAAGTTTTGAAGTGTAATATTATTCTCGTATTTAACATGTGTGCAAGAGTGATTTAGGGGACAAGATGAAGAGTAAAGTATTTATTTTGCCTGGTATAAAAGTAAAAGATAAAGAAGATAAACTAGACTAGATTTTTCGTTGATGACATAGAAATTGCTTTACCTATAGTGTTTATTTAATTATAACAAATCTTAGTTTAATTAATTAACATAGTTTGGTATTTCTAAGTTGAGGTTCTTTTATGTTTCTTCTTGTTTTCTCAGAGACAGTTCAAATTTGATTCTGCAACGAATAAAACCCACTTGTCTATCTATAAGTCATTGCTCTATGGCTGACCCAAACTGAACTATCCCCAACCCCCACGCCAAACCCACACACACCCACATCTCAGAGACAAAAGCAAATCCCAATCGGGTTTTGGAGAGAGTTTACAGTGATGAAGGATCAGAATTTGGATCTTTTCGACCCGAGAATGGCTGTTATGGACCCGGAAAGCTCTCCTAGCCGTGCCCGGGACCCCGATTTCGGGTTTGCATTCAACGACAGCAACTTCTCCGACCGTCTCCTCCGGATTGAGATTATGGCCGACCCCGAGGGCTTTCATTGTCAGAGTCTAGCTGATTGGGCCCGCAATCGCAAACGACGGAGAGATGATATCAACAAGGATATGGGTTTGTCCTTTTGCTACTTCCTTTTTCTCTTAATTATATTAGCTATATGCAATTGGTCCTTTAAGCTCAGTTGCTCGAGTTTCTAGCTAATTTTTGAGCTGGTATCTCCTTAAGCTTCAGTTGCTTTCATTTCGGTCTAATTTATGAACTGTGTATTTATGTTGCTGAAATTTTTTGAATGAACTGGAGCTTAGTAGAATGAAAATGATAAAGGATTCATATTTCTGACCCTTACTAATTTGGGGGATTGAGGCAGATTTTTTTCCTTTCTTTTTTAAATGATCTTTGATTCTTCAGACGACATCATACACTGTCTACTGCTCTTGTTCTTATATTCAAATTGTCTAGTTAACATATCATAGTTGTTGTTGTTATAGAACGTGATATAAATATTGTTTTAACAAATTCTCCATTTGCTATTTGAAATTGGTGCTGTTAAAGTTTATTAAATGTATTACTTTTGATGTTTGGAGGGAAAAGATGGAGTGATGAGGGGGTCATGAGAACACGTTGCTTCCCTAAATATGAATGTAATGCATATTGGGTAGAATTTTGCTCTTTATTACTCTTGTGGGTTTATCTTTTTCTCTGATGATAACCAGACATGTGCCACTTGCTTGCAGCTTTGGATATCATCGCATGCCCTGAAGAGCAGATTATAAGCTGTAACCAAATTGATACTGAAGATGCTGAGAATGAAAATCAAGATGAATCAGTTGTTGCAATGATCGAAGAGCCACACTCAGGTATGGTAATCAAATCTAATCCTGCATTTCGTTTTCGTCGGCTTATGCTTTTTCGATAAAAAATGAGATTTTTGAAATTTCCATGTATGTTCTCGAAATAGGTGATACTTCAACTTCTACTCTGCTGAATTAAACTTCAAAGATAAAGAAATGAAATATTACAGGAACACATTTAAGTCAGAGATATGAAGGGCTCGGCGACGAGCCAATGAGTGACCTCGTAGGAACAGGGGCGTACGCAGGATTTTTCTTAAGTGGTGTCGACATTAAAGAAGTAAACAATTAAATAAATCACTATAACGATACAAATTAAAAGAACAAAATTAGAATCCAATTAAAGAAAAAACAAATCCTAGTATATTACTACAACTCTCCTCGACAAGCTTTTATAATTTGGAATGTATTCATAATATCCTTACCAGAAATAATACTTAATACTTTTTTTTTTTTTATAAAACACTAAATAATCACTTAAAACTCTTATCATTATTTGACTTTGCAAATGGTTTCGACCAACTTCATCACCCAAAAAAAAGATGATAGAAAAAAAATAGTAAGACAACTTACGATGGAACTAAGTTAAGGGAAAAATTTATTATTGTGCTGCATCGGGCTCCAGTTCGAACCCAAAACCTTTCCCCAAATACAAAAGCGCTTGACCAGGAGAGCAAGCGAGATGTTGGTTAAAAGTAGTGTCATTTTAAATTAAGTACAAATACTTTTTTTTTAAATATCAATAATTTACACATATTTAATGAGTTTTTCCGGCGAAGCGGTGTCGGATGACACCGCTTCCACCTAAGTGCATCCGCCCCTGCGTAGGAACCATAAGACCTAAAATGTAGATTTATTTGACTCTTCAGTTTTTGTTTCGATGGGGTCTTTTCCTTTGACATTCATATTTTTTCTATAAGATTCTAGGACAACTGTCATTTAGAAGTCAGTTCTTTATGCAGAGAGATGTTGAATAAAAGTAACTTATTGTTGCCTGCATAGGGATTTGGTCATAAGCCTTTGATCAGAGATTTGGCATGAACATCAGTAAACAATACAAAAATGTAACTGAGTCTGTCTATTTGTGTGTGTGTGTATTTGTGCTTGTATGTGTATGTGTATATATATCCATCCCAATTATCTTGTTAAAGACCTATTGTCAAGTTGCAGAAGACGTATTTGCTGAAAGGTATTTATTAATATTGAATAATTGAGTGTCCTGAACGTGCGTGCGCAATTCAAGGGATTTAAAGAGAGAGCCAGACAATTTTCTTCTTTGCTGTCTGTTTATCTATGACAAGATGAATTCATATAGAAGCCACTAGCAGGTTTGCTACATTAGGCTGCTTTCTTTGTTCTTTATATTTCAAACTTGATTGTGGAACCTATAATATTCTTTTTGAATGCGGATACCTTATTTTCAAGTAAGGTGATCTCTAGGCATACCGTAAACAAATGCTAACCGAATCTTTCGTTATACAAGGAACATTTCCTTGCAAGGGGTGGTGGGTACAGAGTGAAAAAAGGGAAGGAAGAAGACCATATCTAAAGAGCATACGTCATTACTGACCTTGTTACTGCTGCTATATGTTGCAGAATGGAGTCAGTAGTATTTCTTGTCTGTGTATGTTATAACATACTGTTGCATTTTCCTCCACTTCCTTTCGCTTTCTAGTTTTGATGCTTATCTCTTTCTACTTACTTTCCACTGTCTAGTTTTGATGCTTATCTTTTTGCAGTATCACAAGACATGTTTCCCTATTCATGGTGTTCATGAATTGTGATTTGTTTTATTCTCGGATTCAAACTTGTATTTTGTTTGAGTCTCACTGCTACTCCAAAATACCATGAAAAAGATAGCCATGCTATGTTTTATGCGCAGGAGATGAAGCTGCTAACACTGATGATTCATCTTGGAACTTTGATTCTCCAAGAGTTGTTAAAGTTAAAACCTTACATATCAGCTCCCCCATTTTAGCAGCAAGAAGCCCATTCTTCTACAAGGTAAACATCCTTTTTCAAATGTAAGCTGTTAAGCACTGTCTAGAGTTTATACGTGAAGAATCAACAGTGTTCTCTTGTAATTTATATAGCTCTTCTCCAACGGGATGAGGGAGTCTGAGCAAAGACAAGTAACTCTAAGAATTAATGCTTCAGGTATGAGGAATTTAAGACTAACAGTATATCATTCAATAAACTCTTATTGGTAGTTATTTTGGACTGGGCTTTGCTGTGTGAGCATAGTTTTTCCCTTGCCATTGTAATGAAAAATTGCAAAGCACGGAGAATTTTCTTTTATTTTAGCATCTAGTGCTAGTGATATGATAATTGTGGGTCAAATATTGTTACCTTAGAGAAGTTGTAGGGATTCCTATCCATTTCATGTGGAATGAATAGTCTTTTCCATTCACATGGAGCAGAGGAAGCTGCACTGATGGAGCTCCTGAATTTTATGTATAGCAATACATTGACCACTGATACAGCGCCTGCTTTGTTGGATGTACTCATGGCTGCCGACAAGTTTGAAGTTGCTTCTTGCATGCGGTATTGCAGCCGGCAACTGCGTAATTTACCAATGACTCCAGAGTCCGCTTTGCTATATTTGGAGCTTCCTTCTAGCGTCCTGATGGCTGAAGCAGTTCAGCCCTTGACTGATGCCGCAGAACAATTCCTAGCTGCAAGATACAAAGATATTACCAAGTCAGTTCCATTTCTGACCAAACTCTATTTCACTCTATTTCTTCTTAAGTTCTATTAAGTTTGTCTCTAATGCTGCTGTATGTTTTTCAAATAATGATATTTCAGTCTCCACAGCATTCTTTGACCTTTAGTCAATGCAGTGGTGATACATTCGTATTTGCTAGGAGACCTTTTTTATCCGGTGCCAGAAAATTTTTCCTGGAATTTAGGGATGACAATTGGGCGGGGCGGGGCAGGGCAGGGCAAGCCTTGGTCTGCTAACATTTTGACCCGCCCTACCCTGCCCCATTTAGTATTTTCTCAGATTTTTGCCCCACCCCGCCCCACTAAGCCCTGCCTGGCCCTGCCCCGTTTATGTTTTTTCATCATTTTTCTTGATTTTTTCTTTTGCAGTATTCTAAATTAAATTTTAACTTTTTCAAATTTTTATTTGAACCTCATATTAAAAGAACCAATTTGAACTTGACTAAGTTGTTTTATTCTTGTTCAATAGTTGATTCAAGATTTCTTTTATTATTATAAATTATTTACTGAAATAGTTATTTTCATTCTGCTTCCAGCAGCATAGCTACTTTAATGGAGTAATCAGTTAAGATTAAAATACGAAATCAATGGCAACAAAATGAAATAAACACAATCTATCATAACTTACCAGACCACTAAGTTTGAGAATTTTCTAAACAAACAAATTATATCATTCAATTAATCATTTTACAAGTAGAAATATGAAGAATTTAATAAGCAACCCAACTGAACCATACTGTTACAGTTAATGTATTTAAAGCAAATCCACAAAACACAAACAAGAATGACAATAGAAAGTAGGGAGAGACGTGATACTGAATCATTAAATTAAAATGTCAAATAGATTAATAGTGCAACTTCCACATATTCCAAAATAAAGTTTGCCCTGCCCTGTCCTAACCCACTAATTCTTTTTAAAAAAAATAATTAGCCCTGCCCTGCCCCGCCACGCCCCATTTAAATCTTCCCCTGCCCTGCCCCATTTAGAGTTTGCCCTGCCCTGCCCCATTTAGAGTTTGCCCCGCCCTGCCCTGCCCCAATTGCCATCCCTACTGGAATTCTGCCCCACTATACATCGCTCAAAATTGCATCTTCGTTATTATGAATTTTTAAAGAATGAAAAAGTTTCTTTTCCATAGCCCCTAAGTATTTGTTTTGATGGATTGGGAACAAGTGAAAAGTTGGTCTCCATCTATTGCTGCTTTTGGTGAGTTCTGATTAGCTGTCACACTTCTCTGTGCTTGATAATGAGCTCATTGTCCTTGGACAGGTTTCAGGATGAGGTTATGAAGTTGCCTCTTGCTGGAGTGGAGGCTATTTTGTCCAGTGATGACCTCCAGGTAGCATCAGAGGATGCAGTGTACGACTTTGTGTTGAAGTGGACAAGGGCTCATTATCCGCAGTTTGAGGAACGGCGAGAAATCCTTGGTTCACGACTTGGTCGTTGCATCCGTTTTCCTTTCATGAGCTGTCGAAAGCTTCGGAAGGTTCTGGCATGTAATGACTTTGATCAGGAATTTGTATCCAAGCTTGTTCTTGAAGCCCTCTTTTATAAAGCTGAGGCCCCTCATCGTCAGCGAAACCAAGCTGCGGAAGAATCATCATCACCTAGTCGTCGTTTTGTGGAGCGTGCTTACAAGTATCGACCTGTCAAGGTGGTTGATTTTGAACTTCCACGGCAACAATGTGTAGTCTACGTGGATCTTAAGCAGGAGGAATGTGCTAGCCTCTTCCCTTCAGGAAGAGTGTATTCTCAAGCATTTCATTTAGGGGGACAAGGTTTTTTCCTGTCTGCACATTGCAACATGGATCAGCAAAGCTCTTTCCATTGTTTTGGTCTCTTTCTGGGTATGCAGGAAAAGGGATCTGTGACTTTTGCTGTTGATTACGAATTTGCAGCAAGAACAAAACCAGGGGAGGAGTATGTCAGCAAATACAAAGGTAACTACACTTTTACGGGGGGCAAGGCAGTTGGCTACCGCAATCTATTTGCGATACCATGGCCATCTTTCATCGCTGAGGACAGTCCATATTTTATTAACGGTATGCTCCATCTCAGGGCTGAACTTACTATCAGGAATTGATTCCTTGCTCCCACAATGTACAATTAATATTGTTGTTTTTGCTTCTCGGATGAGTTCAACACCCAATGTTTCTTGGTTTGATAAAACAAAGGCGGCAAGGTTTAGGGCTAAGTGCTAACTATCGTATGCTAGGCATTGAAATATTTTGTACTAAATCACTTTCCCCAGATCCACATGCTCTGCAAAGATAGAAAAGGATGTAAATGGATTTGATGAGTGAAAGAATGTTGGTTACTGTGACATGTTAAAATGTGATACACAGATTGCCCTGAAAATGTCATGCTGCAGTTAACAGTGTACAACATATGTAGCCGAGTTTGTATGAACATGCCAGCAAACTCTTTTTTTTTTCTTTCTAAATAAACAGCATTCCTGCAGAACCGGGGATACCGTACGGAAGGTGGTAATTAAAACTTACTAGGTGTTGTATTATATAGGAGTAGTTGATTACAGAGCATATGTTTACTGAAATTTGGGGGTCCCATGCAAGCTCTGGCCATTGGGCTTCAATAGCATTGACGAGGCATCTTGTGATCTCTTTTTGCAATGGATTGGCTTGTTTCATTACTGCGCTGCCAGTTGAACCTCAGTTTGCCAACGAAGCATAAGTTTGTCCTGAATATTGTGATAGTGAATTGGTACTTTTAACATTTCTATGCAGAGGTAACAATGTTTCAATACATGTCTCTATCAGCAGTAGTTAGAACAGCTCTTAAAATCTAACCACTTCAACTATTTCGTTCATTGCCCCCAACAATGTGGCGTAGCTTTAATGAAATAGAGTGGTTTCGTGTTCTTGGTTATTCCTCCCGGTTGTTTTATGGAAGAGGAAAATAAACTGAATGGTATGCGTTACAAACTCTGGCCCTTTCCTTTTCATTGCATTGACATATGTTCTGGTTTCTTCTGCCAAAGGATTCCCTAATTCTTTGATGCTTGCTGCTGATTGAACCACAAATTGCGTGTCCCTGATTATTTAACTTGGGATCTTTAATTTATTAGCCCCACGAATGGCACATTATGCTTCTTGAATGGGGTTCGATAGAACTTTATTAGCAAAAGAGAAAAAAATAGAACTTTATTAGCAAAAGAGAAAAAAATAGAACTTTATTAGCAAAAGAGCCTGATCTAGTTGAACTACCAGAGGAATCTTTATTGGTGTGAAAAGCTGTTTACCTATTCCTTTAAGAAATCATTTGCCGTCATCTCTAAACGCTTCTAGTTAAATCTTTAGCTAATTTAACTCCAAAATTTGATAAGTGATCATCTAACAATTAAACTGAGACTGAAACAGTATTAATGTGATAAATGAAATATTAGAGAACCTATTGATGTAAGTGACGCTTTTGAATAATGGTGGGACATTACTTGTTTTTGGGACTCGAATATCTTTAACGTTATCCTGCTAGGAGAAAATAACTTCTTGTTTAATTTTCAATCGGAGATGCACTGACATCATTGGTCCTTATTATGGGGAAAGTCTTCCCAATCACAATAGAATAAGGAATAATTGAGTGTACCGCAATCTAATAAAATTATTTGAGTTGACTCTGACATGTTTAATAGTTCCTTCGATTCTAAATCATAGTTTTTGAAATTTTAGATTTGTCATTAATGTTTTGAAAAAGCAAAAAATATTAAGAGAGAGATAAAAATAATTTTGACATATTATTAAGACTATAAAATGTCATAAACAAGAATTATGCAAAACTTTAAAAGAACCGAAAATAGTTTCCTTTTTTATTGAAAAAGAAAAATTAGCAACAAATTTTTATTTATTTATTTTTTTAATACTTTTTCACAAATCGAAATTAAAAAATGTAAATTGGCATGCGTATGGTTTTACACTTTTACCCTCACATATCAAGGCCTATCACCCACCGCCAAAGGAAGACCCAAGGTTAAAATAGTTAAAACACGATGTCGTAGCTTCCACGCTAGCTCGGTGGAAAAAGCCAAACGAAACTCATATATAAAGTGGAAAAGAAAACCACAATCGATTATCAGTTCTCTTTTTTCAGATAAGAAAAAATTGAAGCTTTCTTCAGTCATTTCTAGGGTTTCATTCATATATCGTTCAATCTAGGGTTAAGGGCATCCACCACCAAAGCAAAAACCAATCATGCCGAAGAACAAGGGAAAGGGAGGAAAGAACAGGAAGAGAGGAAAGAACGAAGCTGATGATGAAAAGAGAGAGCTTGTTTTTAAGGAAGACGGACAGGAATACGCTCAAGTTCTTCGTATGCTCGGTAATGGGCGTTGTGAAGCTATGTGTATCGATGGTACAAAACGTCTTTGTCACATACGTGGTAAGATGCATAAGAAGGTTTGGATCGCCGCCGGTGATATCATCCTTGTTGGCCTCCGTGATTATCAGGCAAGATCCTAATTTTTCTCTTTTATTCAAGCTTCATTGACTCTATTAATTAACTGAGATTTTTTTCCTTTATTTCTCACATCCTTTTTTTCCTATTAAAAATTGAGATTTTTGATGGACCAGAATGGAGCCAAAAAAATATAGAGGATCGGCTAGTTCAGGATTGAGCTAAAGTTAATGATTGATTAATTGAATAGCCGTGATTTTGCTTTTCCCTTGCTGTCTGTGTGTTTTATGTATTTGTCTATGGAACTTTCAGTTTCTAAAGGTTGTGACTTTCTCTACCAAAAAGAAAAGGAAAGGAAAAAGAATGAGTAGATGGTTCATATTTCTTGTTCGTTCAATGATTGTTAGATTTTGATAACCTTAATAATAACGCATGATGTGCACTATTGCAGTTTGTGTATTTGATAATTAAGTGTCATCAGAGTATAAATATACAATTTTATTTTTGTTTGCTTGTGTGTGGTCATTTGAGTGTCATGAGTATTGGGCTTAGTTCAAGTTGCAAAGGTTGAGGGACTTGTGTCTTTAGGACCACAGGTTTGAGCCCTGTGCCATGCGAACTGAGCTTGGTATTTAAGTGGAGAAGAGTAAAGGGGAGGGCCAACTACCCCGTTTTTAAGGATGTGGTTGGTCCTGAGTTGGCCGCAGAAGGATTTCTCGGTCAACAGAAAGTACAAATATGAAGTCTTGATATTTACAATTGCATGTTAAGAGTGCAAGGGACATCTTTGAGTTTCTAAATGTGCCTCTTCTGTTTGTGAGACTCTTCTCTCTGTAATGTTGTTTGGGCGATTAATCACATCATTAGGTTGCTCTTTTATGTTATCTCAGTTATGTAATCACGATTTGGCCTTCTCTTTAATAATTTTTTTAAATCTCCTGTTTGGATTTTGGCAGGATGACAAAGCTGATGTGATTCTGAAGTTTATGCCAGATGAGGCAAGGTTGTTGAAGGCGTATGGAGAGTTGCCAGAGAACACTAGGCTCAATGAGGTTAATGGATTGGATGAAGAAGATGATGGTGATGGTGATGACTACATTGAGTTTGAAGACGAGGATATTGACAAAATCTAAATTTCCTGATTTAAATAGTGCTGTCACTGGGATTCCTGCTGGCCTCACAAATACTTCTGTGGAGTTTGAATTTAATACAAAAAAGATTGAACTCTTAGATGTACCGTCTGAAGTAATATGATTAAGCTTTATGCATTAGTATTTCTGTATGAAGATTTATTTATGCTTTGATGAAACAGATGCAATAACACCCACCTGTTCTCTATTTTACTGATGCAACTGTCTGTTGAGTTAGTAGATGCAATAAAAACTTGTGTTTGACACTCTTTTAAGTAAGGGCCTTCTGAATTATTTGGTGCAACTCGTGAGACAGGCCTAATACCATTGTTGAAGACGTGTTGAGTGCTTCTTAGTAAAACAGTGCTGTTTCTATGTTACTTTGAAGAACAAGCTTGGCCAAAAGGACATCTGGGCTTGCTAGTCAATTTGGACCAGCTCCGTGAAGTGCATTTAGTATGGACCAGCTCCTTGAAGATGCATTTAGTAGGTTGTATATCATTTTGAGTGTCTTCTGCAGGCAGAGGGAAGGAGGAACTGGTATTTCGGACCTCTTATCTACTTCTACACTGTTGAACATTGAACCCGTAGTCTCAAATGCACTTTATGGTTCATTGGTGTCTTTTAGTGTGCTTTTTGAGGAACATGCTTAGTAGCTATGACTAAGAATTGGAATCAGTTCTTTGTAGTGTCGCGTTTCTGCATTTCTCACTGCCTTCGATTTGTGGACGATGAGCGCACAAAAAAGCTTAGAATGTTGCAAATGTGGTCTGCATGTCTTGAGTTTCTATGGTTCCTATTTTTTTTTTTTTTTTTTTTTTTTTTGTAGTTTCAGTGCTGAAAATAAGTCTCCACTGGGATAATTAGTCTAACTTTAACAGTGTTGCATTTTGAGAGTAGTAATGTCTGATGCAGCCCACCAGGCAGGTGAAACCTCTCCAGAATAGCAATGCAGCCCAGTTTTAGTGCCATTTTGTTCATGCCTTCAATGTTTCGTGTCAGAGGGGAATATCCAGAACACAACTGGTATACCAGATAGCATTATGCAGGATCAATCTCCCATGCAGTAGCGTCCTCACAATTGAGAAATTTGATTAGGTTGAGTGATTTCTTCTTGACGCGCCTAAGGAGTGAAAGAATAGTTACAGATGCAGTTTGACATGAATATCGCATAAAAAAAAAAGCAAAACTTTGTGAGTGAACAAATATTTTACTCTAAACGCAATAGTATGTCACAGAGTTCGATTTATTCAAGATAAGCTTGTTTAAGTTACCAATTTCCAAAAAAATTACTACTATAGATTTCACTATCGTCATGATTTGGCAGAAAACTGTATAGTCGTTGGTTTCCAACACTAGGATGCCTGTGATATAGTGATCAACCTTTAAATACCTTCGTTTAAGCTCTTCATGACTATAAATGACAGGAGATATGCTTACGTCAAAGGGCGAATGAACATTTTTTATACAGCTACTCAATTTAGTATTCCAAATCTCAATAAATAGAACTACTTTCTTACCATCGTAGTAAGAAAACTTATTTTCAGAAGAAAAAAAAAAGCTTGTTAAGCTAAGTAAACTCGTATGTATCTGTGGCAGCCTGACCAGATTGAAAGGGAAGAAACAATGACTCCACCGTAAAAAGGATATTGATCCCAGAAAGTGGTATTAACAACCAATAAGTAAAGCAACCTGATCAAGAGATTTATAACTAATACAAAACCTAGTGCAATGGACCAAGTATATTGTGGCGTAGCAAGACATGGCATATCAAAAAAAACAAAAGACGCCAGTTTAACCAAAACAAAGTGAATCGTTGCCAGGCTGTCTATGCGTTTACAAGGCTTATTCAACTTCTTGTTTTCCAGTGCCCTCTTGCTGCTAAATAATGGATGCATACTGCTACAAAGCCACCAGAAAACATTGCAATCTCCATAAAAGAATGCTTCCAACTGCATTTGGAATCAAATTACCAAGTTAATGCATATCAATCACTAGTTATTTTGCTCGACTCATATAACAGTCACTAGTTTCATATCAGGACAAGAAAAATAATCACAGTAAGATGAAAGAAAGTCAAAAGGAGGGGAAGAATCTGTTAAGCTCATCAATGCATAACCTCAATGATAAGAAAGCCTAACATCTATTACTTTGAGGGTTTACTTAATGGAAATAGCATGAAGCGCAATCTATTCATTGACAAGAACATAAAAAAGAGATAATTAGTTCCCCACAAAAAGGTTGTTCAAAGAATGGAGGATTTTAATCCTTGCATCAATGCTCTCATACAGTAGTTATCATACTTATCATAGAATATTACAGTCGGTACAGGAATCTAGTAAGATAAAGGTTAAATACCAATAGAAAATTCACTGTCGCTATGATATTAATTTTATACTAGTTTCTGCAGTAGCTTCAATGTCATTACTACGAGCTGAATTTCAATTTTATCAAGAATTGTACCATTTAGGTTGAGTTCCAACTTCACAAAACCATGGTAAAGACTAGTACCAAGTTCAATACTTGAGGATTATTAGTTATTACTAATAAGGTAAACACCTTTTCTGAAAATGGTAACATTAATATGGTAAACACCTTAACAATCAAGAAATAGATTTTTCCCGAGTCCAGTACACTGCCAGATCAGTCATTAACCATGAATCAGAATAGAAGAGCTTGCCCCACCCATGAGTAAATATTTCATAGTAGCCTTATTAGACCGTACATCTTTCTTGGTATATCGAGATAATAGGTAGGAGCATAAACTGAAACATTCAGGGGCTACAAAGATAGTTATTACAGTTACAGATGTGTTTGGGATGCCATAAAAATAACTAAATATTTTTTCTTCATGGAATCATTTTCCTGATAGGCCTCGATGAAACTGAGTTACCATAAAGGCGGAAACACAAACTTACATTGCTTAAGTTACTCGTTCTCAGTTACAAGTATCTCAGCTCTTCTCAGATATGACTTGCTCTCAGCACATGTAGAAATAATTGTCACTTTTTGCTACTCAAAATATCAACAAAATACTTTCCCCAAAACCCAATCCATCTTCCACTACTGTCATATGCGATGTAACTCCATACTCAACCAAACAGTGAAATACTTGACGAAGTCATCTTTTTTAAGAAATGATGGAGCATTAAACATCGTATACTGAGGAAGCTCGCATTTCAGCCTACTAAATCCCAAGAAACCCC